>NC_042620.1:176534229-176840390 GCF_901001135.1 Rhinatrema bivittatum | reverse complement strand
CTCTTTTCTTCTTTAGGGTATATATATTTAGATCCTTCAGTCTCATCCCATATGGCTTTTGATGCAGACATCATACCATTTAGGATGCCTCTAGCTTATCTCTATCCTTTCTGAGGTACAGTCTCCAAAATGGAACACAGTATTCTAAATGAGGTCTCACCAATGACCTATATAGGGCATTATTACCTCATATTTTGTGCTGGTTATGCTTCTTATGCATCCACACATCTCTCTAGCTCTAGCCACCATCTTGTCGCACTATTTCGCCAACTTCAGATCATCAGACACTATTACCCCAAAGTCCCTCTCTTGATTGGTGCATACTGGTTTATCATCCCCCATCTTATACAGTTTTCTTGGATTTCTGCACTTTTTTGCATTGAATCTTAATTGCTAAATATTTGACTACCCCTCAAGCTTTCTTAGATTACTTCTCATTCAGTCAACTCTCTCAGGGATGTCCAGTCTGTTGTAGATCTTGGTGTCATCCACATAGTCAAACTTTTCCTTTAACCACTTCACAATATTGCTCATGAAAATATTGAACAGAAGAGACGGCTGAGAGGGGATATGATAGAGGTCTTTAAAATCATGAGAGGTCTAGAATGGGCAATAAATAGATTTTTAAGGACTTTTGGCTATTTCTTGTTTTGTTTCCTATGAACCAGGAGACCAGGGTTTGAGTCCTGCCTGCTGTTGCTCCTTGTGACCTTGGGCAAGTCACTTTACCTTCCATTGCCTCAGGTACAAACTTAGATTGTAAGCCCTCTGGGGATAGGGAAATACCTTCAGTACCTGTATGTAAACCGATGTGATATCTCAGATCGAATGTCGGTATATAAATAAATAATAATCTCAGGGTGACCACAGCTCATAAATTCTCAGGTATGGTGGTCTAATACTCTAAAGTGTGTACTAGCACCTATCCACAACACTTTGTTCTTGTTAGAGGAGGAGAAGTATAAACAACCAGCAGAGATCCTCTTAAGCAGGTCCTGCTTCTCCACCATAAACTCTGCCAGGCTGTGGGAGAAAGAGTCAGTAGGATGACAGTGTGGTAACACAATGCTTTTCATGACTGGGGCTGTTCCTCTTTCCTGTTCTGTGTGCTTTCTTCTCTAAATAGGAAGCATGCAGGGGAAAGAGAGTTCCAGAAAATGGGGGCATGTTTTTTTTTACAGTGTCCCTATATTGTTGGTTTGCTGACTATACGTCTGTTGTGACCCAAGGGAAGTAAGATGATGTTGGGGTGGGGGAATAAAATGGGGGAGAGATGAGTAACAATGCTAGGAGATGGAAGGAGAGGAATAAGACACAGAGAGGAGGAAGACGTGGAGAGATGGGGAAGAGGAGCAACATTGCAAAAGGGAAAGGAAGGTCAGAATGGGAAGAGAAGGAACAGAGGGAAGATGAGGGAGAGCAGGAACAGGACAAGAGCTGGGAGAAAAGGAAAGATATGGAAATGGGGAAGATGGTGTTTGTTTCTCCCTGGCTTCTAAAACTTCCGGCTGTTGCCAAGGAGTTTCTAATACTTCCCTAGTTTTGTGTGTAGTCAACCAAGAAATTCATTTGTTGAGAAACAATGACCCTGGCCTGCTTGATTACTCACTCATCACTGGCTTGTAATGTACCTGTTTCCCCATGTAATATTAAACGCAAAATACTTAACACCTCTATAAGCCAACAACCGTATGTACAAAATGCACCTCTTTATTTCTTTTGCAATTGTATTCTGGAAATTCTTTTTTTGATTTGACGTACTGTGAATATTTGTGAATTGGTAAAAATTGCCACTATTTGTTATATTTACTGAAAAATTCTTCAAAAATGAAAAATCTTACTTTGAGTATAAAAGCGGTATTGTTAAATCTACTTAAAAACTTCTTTGAGTTCTGGAAATGTCATCTACTTACTTCTTGATTCAACTTCTGAATACTTTTCCTGGTCTCTGCATTTTCTCCTGCAAGAATAAAGGAATAAAGAGCATCAGGAAGACACTTACATAGCATGCACAGCTGCCAGCACTGCAGGGATATTTATTTTATTTATTTACTGTATTTTGTAGCCGTCTATTCAAATTAAAGCCCTAGACAATGTACGATAAAATCACAATACTACAGATAATAAAACAATGCTGATAATAAAATTAATAAAATAGGCAAAAATAATACAAACATGCAAAATAATGAAACAATCAATAAAGCAATTCTTTGGTGAACAAAAAAGGCTTAGACAATGTTGGTGTGGCCAACCCTTCGGTCAGCCACTAGATGGCCCTAGGTCCCTTACCATCAGGACTAGTGACAGCATTGGGATTTTCCATTCTCTTTCAGTGTCTCCACTGAGCTGACCGTGATTGGTTATCCCAGGGGCATAAGGCGGAGCTAGAGATAGAACTGGAACATCAGGCTTCTCTCCCAGAGAGGTCAATGGAGGTTGTAACATCAATCAAGCCTTGGGAGATTCCCAACCGGATCTCCACCCCAAAGGGATCAGGACACAGGCTGCGGGCATCAGACTGAATTTTGGACTCAGAATCTTTTCATGGAGTGGGGCTCCTCCCTAGGACTCCCCAATCTACTGGGCTGTTTGCACCAATGAGGAGACAGTGGCAAGCTCTCTCCCAGGAGTTAGAGAGATGGACACAAGCACCCGGCAGAGAGACAACGTAAATAGTTCAAGTGTACAGTTTCATTTGTGGAAAGTTTGTGGGACAGTGATTGACCTTTTGGAAATAATCAGTAAATTTAAGCTGAACACCCAGTCTGAGTCCAGCCTGTTTGTCCCTGAAGAGAATACATCACTAGAGAAATGCACACACATACACACATCAGAAGCAACAGGCCATCACCAGGGCCACAAAGGATATTATTTCTCCCCCATAGAAAAAGCTCACTCCTTGGGAGGTGCAGAAAAAAGAGGAAGGATGGGAAAAGCAGCACCGACTAACAAAAAGATTTATGGCCCTAGGGGAAACAGCAAACCCCCCCAACAAAGGATTACATTGCAATCAAACAATCTATATATATATATATATATATATATATATATATATATATAATGTGCTTAGGAGGTGTTATGATCATCAGTTGCAGACGGCTGCGACCGCATCTACTCACGTCTTGTGTTACTCTTCTCCCCTCTCCGGGCCTGCTCGGGGTGGGGGCTAGTCTCTACCGCCGCGTACCTCAAGCTTCCTCATGGCGGCCGGGATGCTGCCATCCCCCTCGCCAACTCCGGGCCTCCCGAGGCGCACGCACCACCGGACCCTCTTTTCAAGATGCTGCGGCGGGAACCTCAGGGACATCCCCAACTGATGATGTCAATTAGTCAGGGTTCTTAAGCACTGCCTTCGCCCCTGCTAGCTGACTTGGCAAGGAGTTGCATCGCTACTCTGCTTGCTCCTGTCTCCTCGGACCTGTGGTGGCTGTCTCGGACCTTCCTTGGACTTTGGACCCTGGTTCAGGTACCCGCTCCTCAGGAGTCTGCTGCGCTCCTTCCAGAGACCTGGTCTCCTGGCTTCCCCTGCTCCTCGGGCTAGCCCTGCGCCTTCCAGGTGTCCTACTCCTTAGCCTCCCCGCTCCTTGATGTTGCCTCTGGGAATCACCTCACCACTTGGGAGACTCATCTCTGTGCTTCCTTGCTCCTCGGGGCAGAGCCTACTTTCTACACCAGAGACTGTCTGTGCTTCCCCACTCCCCAGGGCAGTACCTACGTTCTATACCAGACACTGTCTGCGCTTCCCCGCTCCTCGGGGCAGAGCCTGCGTTCGACACCAGAGACTGTCTGCGTTTCCCCGCTCCTTGGGGAAAGTGCCTACATTCCACATCAGTGATTGCCTGTGCTTCCCCGCTCCTCGGGACAGAGCCCTTCTTGTATCAGTGACTGAACTCACGTCCTCCCCGCTTCTTGGGGTTGCTGCGTCATCACCTGGAGACCCCGACTCGGGCCTCCCCACTCCACGGGTTAGCCTACATCATAGCTTCAGTACCTTCCTCGATATGCAGCTCCGTCCCTCGGGGCTGACTCAGCAGTCTACCTCCAGCACTTCCTGCTCCTCAGGTTTGCCTAGCGCCTCTGTCTCGGAGATCTCTGTCCAGATACTGCTCTCCAGCTCGACCTGTATTCTGTGGGACCCTCAGTACTGTTTATCTCTCCTCGAGCACCTGCTGCACCTGACCTTGCCTCCCGATGGTGTGGACCTGTGGGGCTCCTCCCCACAGGCAGTAACAACTCGTACTTCACGCTAAGGGTCCACAAAACCCACAAACCATAACAGGAGGAAGTGATGTCTGTCTGCAATAGAGGACCAGAAGGCTCATCTGCATATTGCTCTCAGCAGCCCCAGAAGAGGACTTTAAAGGACACCGTGAGCCATCTAGGCTTCAGCTCCCACAATCATTCTTTCCAGCAACAGAGACTCTGAAAATATGTGCCAAAACACCACTTTCTATACATTTTCAACAACAAATATATTTATTTGATGCAATAACAAGGAATTAGCTCAAATAAGGATCAATAAGAAGTTAAACTGGGTTGTATTCTCTGAAGGACCACTGATAGGCAAATATAAAATAAACCAATATATTAAAAGTACTTTAGATTAGTTTGAACATTCCTACTCCCTTAAAAGTTTTAAATCACTTACAACTGGGGAAGGCAGGCTGTGCTGGGGCTGAGGGAGTGCAGAGGAGTGAAGACATGCTTTGCTGGGACTGGGGCTGCCGGAGCTAGGGCAGGCTGTGCTGGGGCTGGAGGGGGAAGAGCAGGTTACTAGGGATGGGTAGACTGTGCTGAAACTGGAGGAGGGAGGGCAATAAATAGGATCCTCCGGGAAATTTCCATGAGTGGCTGTACTGCAGCTGGGTCGGGGGTGGGGGTGGGGGGGGGGGGGAACTAGGCTGTGCTGCTCCTGGGGCTATGGGGGCAGGAGGGAAGGGCAGGCTGTGATGGGGCTAAGTAGGCTGTACTGGGACTCAGAGTGGGAGGGCAGAGTGTGCTGGGGGCAGGGAGGTAATTCATAGAGGCCTCTGGGGAATTTTCACAGGTGTCAGCTGGTTTCAATTAAAGGCTTCAGTATATAACCAAGCTTTACAATGCTTCCTAAGCAGCAAATTGTCACTGGCAGATCTTATATCCCTTTGAGTCATATTTTACAAGATAAGACCAGCACAGGAGAAAGCCCAATGCTTCATGTCTGCATATTTCACTTTCTTAAAGCATCCTGAGAAAAATGCAAAGATCTCGGTGGCACATACTATGCCAATTTATTCTTTGAATGCACAGACTTAAAGATTAACAAATAAAATAAAAAAAAATAAAAAATTTGTAAGTTAATTCCTTTTATTCGCTAACTTAATAGTTATCATCTTACTTTTTTTTTGTTTTTAATTTGTTAACCTTTATTTCTGTGCCTTCAAGTGGACTAAGACAGCAACCATACACATTTATCCTTCAGCACCTTGGAACTTGTTCTGAACAATGCTTTATACCCCACAATCATCACTTAAAAATGAATCCTAAAAGAAATCGGGAACCAATGTAGGCCCTCCAGAATAGGAGAGATGTGATCATGCAGCGTTAGCTTCAGCAAGATAATGGCAGAGGTGTTCTGCACCAGTTGAAGCCCGGCTAACTAGTTCTTCTGAAGGCTCATGTACAAGGCATTGAAATAATCAAAGCAATCATCAGTGTCTGCACGACTGAAGCCAGACAGGGATGGTTTCAGATTGCAGGTAGTACAGAAGTAGAAAAAAGATGAGCTAATCACAGAGGGGTAGATTTTAAGAGGCGCGCGAACAGCCTACTTTTGCTTGCGCATCAGACTCAAGCAAAAGTACGCTGGATTTTAGTAGATACGCGCGGAGCCGCGCGTATCCACTAAAATCCTGGATCGGCGCGCGCAAGGCTATCGATTTTGTATAGCCTGCGCACGCCGAGCCGCGCTGCCTCCCCCCGTTCCCTCCAAGGCCGCTCCGAAATCGGAGCGGCCTCGGAGGGAACTTTCCTTTGCCCTCCCCTCACCTTACCCTCCCTTCCCCTACCTAACCCACCCACCCGGCCCTGTCTACACCCCCCCCTTACCGTTGTCGGGGGATTTACGCCTCCCGGAGGGAGACGTAAATCCCCGCGCGCCAGCGGGCCTGCTGCGCGCCGGGCCGCGACCTGGGGGCGGGTACGGAGGGCGCGGCCACGCCCCCGGGCCTTAGCCACGCCCCGTACCCGCCCCCAAAACGCTGCCGACACGCCCCCGCAACGCCGCGCGCTCCGGCCCCGCCCCCCGACACGCCCCCCTCCGAGAACCCCGGGACGTACGCGAGTCCCGGGGCTCTGCGCGCGCCGGGAGGCCTATGTAAAATAGGCTTCCCGGCGCGCAGGGCCCTGCTCGCCTAAATCCGCCCGGTTTTGGGCGGATTTAGGCGAGCAGGGCTCTGAAAATCTACCCCAGAGTCTGCATATTCAGACCAGAGTCCAGGACCACACCATGTACCTTTACCTAAGATTTAATGGGCAATATTTCCCCAATCCAGATGATTTGTGCGGATGGTAAATCCACAGAGGCCCTTTTTACCTCAGGCTTTCTGGGATTAAGAAAGATTCTATTCAATATTAACAACTGACACCAAGCACGAGGCCATCTTCCCCAGCTGCTTTATGTGGTCCTTACCTAATTCCAGATATATCTGAATATTAGCTGCATGGCAGAGACAATCTAATCCCTAAGGGGCGGATTTTAAAAAGCATTTACATGCGTAAATCTGGGTTTTACGCATGTAAATGCACTTTACTCGAGTAAGTGGGCTTTTGAAAATTGCTACAATATATGCCATTGAATCGTCCATAGGATTTATTCGCATAAGTGCACTTTACGTGAGTAAATGGCTTTTGAAAATTGCTACAATAGTAGTTACATTTATGCACGTAACTCCTTTGAAAATTACCCCCTTAGCTTTTATGAGGTTTCCAATAAGGTGGGTGTAGATATTAAATAATAGGAGGAATACAATCAAGCCCTGGGTTACTCCCCATCTCAGCTGTTTTGAGCCCGAGATTTCGTTTCCTGCTTTTATCACTTGGGTACAGTGATTTAAAAATGAGCTATACCAATCAAGCATGATGCTGCTGACAACAGGAAGCAGGGTATTAGAATCCCATGGTCGATGGCGTCAAAAGAAGCAGACAATTTTGAAAAGATCACCAGGATCACCTGCTCCCCTGTCCATGTTCATTTGGTGGACATTTATAAGAATTACCAGGGAGCTTTCAGTACTGTTACCTGTCCTAAAACCCATTCAACCAGGATCCAGCAATTTGAGAGCATTTTCATGGAATATTAGTGACTGGTCTTGCAGTGCTAGGACTACACTGTGCTCAGAGGCAGAACAAGGCAATCTTTTGCCTGAGGGACGGGATGGTGCTAGGGTTGCCAATTGGCTCCAGATTTTCAAGATAGGTTGATCCAGTCCTGGTTTTACTCCCCCTGCATGCGGGTACCTACAGTCTTGCTTTTCTTAGGAACTGCAATAGGGAAATCAGAACAAGTCCCTGCATGCAATGGGGTAAAGCCAGGACTGGATCAAAGTGTCCTGAAAATCTGTAGCCAGTTGGCAACCCTAGATGACTCCCTCCAAGGCATAGCACAGGTCAAATCACTGAGAGGCCAAAGGGGGGTCCTCTTCGAGTCTGGCCCTTTCAGTGATTTGAAATGCTGCAGAAGGGGGAAATCAGAGGTCAGAGTTCCCAGAAGAGTGGCAGATAGGGTGTCAGTGATAATATTTCTAGGAAGCTGGCAACCCTTCCACTCTCCCAGAAACTCTCCCACCTGCGTCCCACGTTTCCCCAGAATTTGTCTCCTGAAGATGTGGGAGTTGGGTGAATGTTGAGGGTCTGTGTGTGTCAAACTCTCTTCAGGTCAATACAAGGATATTGGGGACCCTATGTGAACTTTACAACTCTGTGCCCCCTCCTTCCCAGCTCTCACTACACACCATAAAAAATTGGGCATTTATAATAGATTTTTCATGAAAAAAGACATTCATAGTCTTCTGAGGTAAAAATATCACATCATGTCTATTTACAAGTACTGCTGTAGTGCCAACCAGAAAACCCTGCTAAAAAGACACCTGGAACCCATATGGTATTAGGCTTATTGTAAAATGCAAGTGGGCTTGGCCCTTAGAAAGCCATGAGTAAACTGAATTACAATTACAATATAGTTAACCTTCCATACCAAAACAGCACTAAATGCCAGCACTCAAACAAGAATAACCCTACCCATGAAAAGGTGCTAAAACACCAGTACACCTCCTATTAGGAAAACAGAACAAGTCAGGCTGCTACAGATCCCTACACAGAAACTACACACTAGCAGAATACCTCACCTCAGGCACACATGCAGAGCACAGACAAACCCTTACTAAATAGAGAATAAAGTGACCATAAAGTATAAACATGAAAGTGCAGACAAAAACTGAACTGGAAACTGCAAGAAACCAGACTCTGTATATAGTACATCCATCAATCCTCAAAAAACAATAATAAAATAAAAAAATAACACATTAATCATAATAGTAAAAATATACTATTAGAAAAAATAAGTATTTCAAAACAGCAGACAAACTGATCATTCAATAATTAAACTCATAAAAATCTTTAAACAGTTCTCAAAAAACAAAATATTTCAAAACAATAGACATCAATTAACACCCAATATTTAAAACCAATAAGAATAAAAACATTTCCCTGGTCTCCATACCTGGGATCTTTTGTCTTCCAGTTTCCCTGGATTGGGGGAGGGGGACCGCATAAACTTTATGCTCTCTCTCACACATACACACTCTTACACATGCCCTCTCTCATATACATACCAATGCTCTCTCATACCCACAGGCTCTCTATATCCTTCACACTCAGACCCTTTCTCAGTCACATATGTTCACCCTATCTCTCTCATACATCCACACTCACACATGTACACAGGTTTTCTCACTCATCCTCTCTCTCTCTGTCTCACACACACACACATATACACATACTCTCACTCACATACTTGATCTCTCACATACCCACTTTCTCTTTCTTACACACACACACACACACACACACACACATGCATTCACACACACATACATACAGGCACTCATACCTCTTAAACACAGAGATGCACACAGGCTGACTCTCTCTCACACACACACATGAACACAGCCTCTCTCACACACACGCACACAAAGTTTCTCTCAAACACATACACATGTATGCAGACACTCAATTAAACCCTCTCTCTCTCTGTCTCTCTTACACACACACACACACACACACACACACACACACACACTGCATACAGGCTCTCTCATACATACACTCATGCATGCAGGCACTCATTCACATTCTATCTGTCTCTCACACACACATGGATATGCAAACAGTTTCTCTTATATCACACCCACATCCATATGCATACAGACTCATTTTTTCTTACACAGAGACACATTCCATCAGGGCCTCCCCTTCTCTTCTTCAGCCTCTATGGATAGAGTCTACAGGGGCCTACAGGGTCTCTCTTGGGGCCGTGGTGGAATGGGCTCCACCTCAGCCTCATTGGGCATTTGATCTTCAGCGGATTGGGCTCCACTGCAGCCCAGCTGAGCTTTCTTGATCTTTGGGCTGTGGTGGGATTAGATCTGCCGCAATCCAGCAAGGCCTTCTTCATCTTCAGGCTGCAGTAAATAGGGCTCTGCCACGGCTCTAGTGGGCCTTCTTCATCATTGGGCCACAGTGGGATGGGCTCTGCCATGGCCCCGCTCTTTGGCAAGGTGAGACAGTCGCCAGAGAAGTGTTTTGGGGGGGACACTTTTTGTCACTCACAAAATTTTCTGCATGAAGTGGCTACCTCATCCTACCTCATGAAAGAACCATCCCTGACTGTGCCAAATAACCCTCTTGTCTCTGGCTTACATTTAAAAGATATGTCATGAAGATAAGGGACTTTACAACCTTAAGAAATATATTTACTAACATAACTCTAGTATACTTCAGCACAACAGGGGGTAAATCCTCAAAAGTGTAGTCAGAACCTATGAATGCAAAATAAGGAGTCATTCTTTAAACAAAAAATATTTTATAATTGCAAAAAGGCTCTCTCTCTAAAAATTTATAGTATTTAGGATTCCGCTTGCTTAAATACCAGGCCTTAACTCCCTTGCAAAATTTTAAATAGTTATTTTCTTTTCTTAGCGCCCATGAAGGGAGTTCATATCTTTATTTTCTTTATTTCCTACTCCCAGTTAAGGCATCCTTGTTATAATGTAACTTTTATGCTCCTTTAAATTGTCTCTTGTTGATTGGTTAGTTATATTTACTGCTTAGTTCGATGTAAACCGAGTTGATTTGATTTGTATCAAGAAAGTCGGTATATAAAAGCCTTTAATAAATAAATAAATAAAGAATGGAGTCCATATAACTAAAGGCAGTTTACCATGTAACTTCTAATCCGATGATTGATGGAGATGGAAAAATAAGCAGTTCAAGTTGCGAAGATCACAACATATAAACAGATCGATATCTCAATTCCTAGTTGAAGGTAAATGAAGATGGAGGTCCATTATGAATGTGAACTCAAGAATGAAGGCAGAGGATCTTGGAAGAGGAGAACATTCCTTCTGGTGGGGAACTGTATCATCAGAGGAATAAAGCTGTGGGCAGGATTGGAGGGAGGCAGGAAGATTAAATGCTACCAGAGATATGAACAATATTCTTAGGATTGCTGGAGCAGAAAGAAGGGAAGGAGACACTGCTGTCATAATCTGAGGATAAATGAACAAGCCAGCAATGAAGTCAATGTAGTATAAGAGGAGTTCATGAAATTAGGGGATGGTCAAGGTCTGGCATTGACTGAGGTGTTAGCCTGTCTTTCCTCCTAGCATATCTACCTTATAAATGGCCTGTGACCGACGGCCCGCAAATGCGCAGTAGAGCGCAGCTCTACTGCGCATGTGCGGGCAAGGATGTCGATCAGAAAAAAAAAATGGCGGTGGGGCCGCAGGAGCGGGAGGAGAAGCAGCGCGCCGCGCGCGCGCGCGGTGCCGCTGCTTCTCCTCCCCAGATCTGCCGGCAGATCTCGGGGGGGGGGTGTGTCACTCCCGCGCCCCCCCCCCCCGAGATCTGCCGGCAGGAGCGGGAGGAGAAGTAGCGGCACCGCGCGCGCGCGCGGTGCCGCTACTTCTCCTCCCCAGATCTGCCGGCAGATCTCGGGGGGATCACTGCCGCGCGCGCGGGAGTGACCCCCCCCCGAGATCTGCCGGCAGGAGCGGGAGGAGTTAATGGAGCCGGGTGAGGGTTGCGGGAAGTCGCGCTTACGGCGCCGGGAGGAAATGGAGGTGGGTGAAGGGAGGGAGAGGGGGACTGAGTGAGTGGGAGGGAGAGGGGGACTGAGTGAGTGGGAGGGAGGGAGGGAGAGGGGGACTGAGTGAGTGGGAGGGAGGGAGGGAGAGGGGGGCTGAGTGAGTGGGAGGGAGGGAGAGGGGGGACTGAGTGGGAGGGAGTGAGGGAGAGGGGGGACTGAGTGAGAGGAGAGGGAGGGTGGAGAGGAGTGGGTGGGGGAGGGGGGTGGTGAAGAGTGAGGGGAGAGAGAATGAGGGGGAGGTGAGAGACAGAGGGATGTAGCCCGTTTTAACGGGCTTTACGGCTTGTATAGGTATATTGCACCAGGAACTTCAATGCATGGCTGAAAAGCTAGTGAAAGGAATAGGAGACTGGATTTCTTGGGGACTGGGAATCTGCCTTGATGGGCATAAGGTTTTATAATAGTGAAGGCCTGAATCTGTCTTAGGGATATATTTACTAAGCCCAGATAAATGTTTAATACCTGAAAAACAGTATTTATTGTGTGATATGTTCAATATCATGTGATATTTTACCCTAAAAACCATACCATATTTAAATGAGCTGATTTGCATGCATATAATTGTCAAATCATACCTAAATCTATGCAAATAAAATAATGCAGCTTGCCAGAAACATTGCAGGCTGTGTTATTTTCCAGAAAGTTAGCTACAACTCAGGAGCTGTAGCTAACTTTCTCCAGGAGCATCAGGATGTTAATGTATGTCTTAATGCTTCTGGCCTGAATTAAAGGGCCAGCATCATCCCTAAATACCCCCTCCCATTGTGACTACCCCCACGCTGCCTCTAGAGTTGGCCCAGCAGAGGAAAAAGTTTAAAAAAATAGAAATCCCCTTCTCAACCCCCTTCCCTTTCACAAGAAAGTCACCCATCCCATCCCAATCCAATCCACCCCCATGAGCAATCACCCACAGGTGACCCTACCATACCTTATAACAAGGGTCACTAGATTACCAGGGATATATTCTAAGGCAGGGGTGGCCAACTCCTTGAGAGCCACAAACAGGCCAGGCGAAGCTATCTGGTCAGTGTCATTTTGAAAGACAGTAGTGACCGGCCTGGATCCTAGGGGTTGCTTTGCACCCCATTAGACTACCAGGGAACCCATCAGTCTACCAGGGATAATTTCTAAGGAATGGGAAGACTGGAGGGTAGGCTATGGTGGTGGTGGTGGTGGTGGTGGGGGGGTTGATCATAGAAGGGAGATTGGATCAGAGAGGGGGTGGGTAGCTTTTTGTAAAAGGGGAGGGATTTGGGAAGGGGGTGAGGCATCACTATTCAACATTTTATTTCTATTTTTTAACTTTTCCTTGCTGGGCCACCTCTAGAGGCAGCAGGGGGTGGGGGTGGGGGATATTGCACATTGGGGGAGGGTTATTTTGGGCCGGCGTGGCTGATGGTGCCATGGTGGAACTGTGTGAAGGGGGCTGCCATTAACACATTTTTCCCCTTTCTCCTTTCCCCGCAATATTTTTTCTTGCGGAATTCTTTTCTGATGGCGGAGAGGCTGCTGCAGTATTTTACCGCAGAGGGGAAAAGTACCACGGGAACATTCCCATATAAAATATCATGGCATAGTAAATGACCCCTTGGAGAGTACTACAACCTTATCTTACGTGAACAGTTCAGACTGACCAGGGTTTAAACTAGATAAGGAGGCTGGGAGATGGGAGCTAGTAGAATCAGGCCATCACCCCTAACAAATAAATAAAATACATGTAGACATACAAAAACGCGGTAATACCAAGAAGACATGTATAGAGCAGAGGGAAGGTAAGGATATTATGTATAAGGATACAGTATACTAATAAGACAGAGGAATAGTGGTGGAGCAATGATAACGTAACCCCTGGGCTAGCACCCTTCACAGGACCCCAAAGACCTCCCTGTTAGGGGCAAGATTATCTTCTAAGCCCCGAGTGTTGTTCATTAGTTAATTAGACATGTCAGTCTTTGGTCTACAGCCATAATAATCATGCTGGAAGCAATTGATAGTTTCCAATTTAACTTTACTGAAGAAAAATGGAAATCTGAAATTTACAATCCATTTTACAGCTTCAGATCTTCTAAAAATGTGTGACTTTCAGCTTCCAGTTAATGTATTCTATTACTGATATCACATTGTGTTCTTTTCCTTAATCTATTCCAAATAATGGGGTAGTTTTTAAGCTTCCTCCACCATTTGGTGAATAAGATGGTATCCTAATTTAGATGTACTAATTCAAAGTTCCATTCCTCATATCTTTACTCCGGTTGTACAGTCATTCACCTTACTTCCCCACTCTGTGCAGGCTACCCCTATCTGCATGGAGCTGTAGTTGCTACTACCCTTAAAAAAACAAAATTATCAAAAAATGTGCTACTTGGGCAATTAGTGTAGCTGGGTTTAAAAAAGGTTTGGATAAGTTCTTGGAGGAGAAGTCCATTTCCTGCTATTAGTCAAGTTGACTTAGAAAATAGCCACTGCTATTACTAGCGTCAGTAGCATGGGATATACTTAGTTTTTGGGTACTTGCCTGGTACTTGTAGCCTGGATTGGCCACTGTTGGAAACAGGATGCTGGGCTTGATGGACCCTTGGTGTGACCCAGTATGGCATGTTCTTATGTTCTTATAAGTTCTGGGGAGTGGGGGCGGGGAGGGTGGTTTCCCCTCTAATGGACAAGAAGCGTGGGGAGGGGGGCTGAGTGACATCATTACTCAAGGGAAGCCTGCACGGCTCATTTATTTTGAGCCCATGCTGTTCCCTTACTGCACGGGCTTGGGTTGGCAGGGCTACACATGTGCAACCTGATATTGGCAAGGCCCCTTTCACTGTATGAGCCCTGGTGCAGTTGCACTGGCTGTCCCCTCCCCCAGAACTTTATTTATTTAAAGAGTCTTCTATACCGATATTAGTGGAGACATCATATCGATTTACAGCGAACTAAAGGATGGAAATTACAAAAAAACAGACCACAGGGGAAGGAGCATGATCTGGAAGGCTATGTCTACAAATACTCATAGTCTGGGTAACAAAAACATGGACTTAGAGGCCCTAATAGCAGAGGCAGATTTGATTATTGCTGCTATCATAGAGACGTGGTGTAGTGAGCCCCGTGACTAGGATCTAGCCATACCAGGCTATAATCTGTTGAGAAAGGATAGGGTGGCAGAAAAGATAGTGGAGTTGCATGCTATATAAAACACAAAACACCTGAAATGCAGCAGAATTGAGGAAGTCAGGAGGCACTATGGGTTATTGTATTAAAGGGAAATTGCACTTCTATCTATAGTGATATGATCTGCAGACCACTAGAACAGACAGAAGCATTAAAGATTCAGTAAAAGACATCTATAATATAGCAGTGGAGGGGGAGGTGATGCCGGGGGGGGGGGGGGGGAAATCTTAATCTGCCAGATGTGACTGGAGCATCCTTGCTGCAGAAACAGTAGCAGAGAGATACTAGACCCATTTGAAAGGGTGTTCCTCTGGCATCTGATAACAGAACCTACAAAGGAAGGGGCAATATTGATCTCATACTTATAAATAGAGAAAATGTTTCTGTTGTCTCACTAGATGATCAGCTGATTTAATATAAGAGCAAAGGCACAGAAGGGTCACACAGAATTCACAATCCTAGCCTTCAAGAGTAACAATTTTGTTAAATTGGGGAGAGTACCCTATGGAAGCTCGGACAGGGTGGAAAGACTGAGATGATAGAGAACAGTGAATTAAATTAAAGCAATCATTTTAAGAGCATAAAGCCTTTATGATAGAAAAATTCATAGAAGTATGATAAAGAGGCCAGTATGTTTTTCAAAAGAGTTGACCAAAAAGGCAAGGGCCAAAAGCTTAGCATTCAAAAGATGCAAAGGATCTTAGAAAAAGGAGGAGAGAGGGAAATATCTGGAAAAGCTGAAGGAAGTAGGAAAGGTAGTCAGGACAATAAAGTTCTGAATCAGGGTATCTTGAGGGTTTAATTATTGACTATGGGATCGATTTTCAAATAGTTACTGAGCAGCCAAACCAACTGGTTAATTTTAATCAGTTATCTTTAGCCAGATTTTCAGCTGCACCTAACCAGCAAAGTGTTCAGCTAAATTCTAGCTAAATTCTTAAAACTAAGGATAAAAAATATCTCCAGATCTCCATACCCGGAGAATTAACTTTCAGTTAATTCTAGCCAGTCAAAATTTGGCTGGATAGATTTAGCAAACATAGGGGTTTATTTATTAAAATTTTTCTCCCATTTGGTGTCTATTGGAAAAAAAGTGCAGTAAATAGAGCCCTTAGCCCTTTGAATCAAAAATTCCAGCTCAAAATTTGTTGCGTCAGAGGTGGACCCTTGGGCTGAGGTGGGGTAGACGCAACCTGTAGGCGAGGACCCACGGGTCCTCACCGTCAGCAGGTGGAGTGGGCTGAAGCTAGAGGCTGCTGGAGCTTCACCTATACCAGCCCTCGTTCCCTTCAGGTTGAGCCTTTGGGTGCCGGGGCCTGCAGGACTTAGGTGGACCTCAAGGTTAACTAGAGAAGAAAGATGATTCAGCTCAGGGACAGCAGTCGGTAGATGGCGCAGTCCTATCCTGGACTGGATTCGGTACTGGAACTCAGGCGCCAAAGGAACAATGAGGAACTGAAGGCACTTAAGCAAAGGAAGTCCGAAGCCTTGAAAGTCCAGGTCCAGAGGATAGGCAAGGAGAGGCATCACTGACAGACTAAGGTTGGAGCCGGTGATGAGTAGAAGTTGTGGCAAGCAACGTAGAACTCTGGACACTGGATAGTCTGTAGCATAGTCATTCAAAGCAAGGGTCAGGGCATGAAGAAGCAGGCGTAGTAAGTCAAGGCAGTGGTCAGGCACGGAGAAGGCAGGAGTGGTCAAGCATAGCGGAAGACCGGGGCTGGAAAGAAGCTGAAGAGTAGTAGATTGGAGGTAGGGCATGCTGGGACAGCCTGGATTGCTTTTTTTCGTCAGTTGTGGAGCAGCCCAGATAATTTTTGTATTTATAGTTAGGAGGGAGGGAAAGGGGCGCTGAGCGGTCCAACTTATTTTTATTCAATAGGAAGGAGGAAGGAGGGGGTGGGGTGGCTTTATGACATGATGGAGGGAGAGAGTGGGGGAGGCAGAAAGGATCAGGGTACCCTGCTTCTATTTATTTGACAGGGGAGAGGAAGGGGTATCCGGGAGGCAGACATTTTGTTTTGTGTTGGGAGGGAGTAGGCTTGCACTGGCAGCACCTAGATTTGGCTAGCCAAGGTAGTTGGCTATTGGCTGTCTAAATTCAGCCACCTACAGAAACTTAAAGAGCCACATTTTGAAATGTTGTGATCTAGCCAGCCAGATCCCTTTTTGAAAACTAACCCCTGTGTTTGCAATGAATAAAAAGTCTTTTCTCAAAATGAAATTTTTCTTAGCAACAATCGCGCTCATCCCAAAAAAACTCTTGCGAGCCATGGGTAGAAGAGGGAAGCTGACAGGAGAACTCTGGTTACCTGTGCCGCAAGGTCCGGGCGTGCTGCTCTGGTCCAGCTGCTTTGTGCCGAACTCGAAATTCCGCGCTGCCGAAGGACTGCTGTCGTTTTCAATCCCGTCCACAAACCTGGAACAAGCAGAGCAAGAAGCAGACAATGTAAAGTATGTGCATCAGAACAGTGAGACAGCAAAGTCTGGACAGAAAGGAGTTTAACACCAGACAGGGAATCTCTCACGCGTTTACAATGTGAAACCAGACAGGGCTAGGATTTCTGACAGGTGTGTTTGTATCTCTCTCTCTCTCTTACCCGCCAGGCAATTAAAGGGTTGTTTTCAGAAATTAATTTTACTCAATAAAGGTCGCAGAACTTTCCATGTTTGCAGTACCCTGAACAGAGCAAACACAGTTTGTTCTCAGTTTGTTATTGAAATATTTTTTTTTATTTCCTCTTGCGCTGAGGTCTGAAAGCAGGGAGAACATTTGCTGCACTGCCCATGTATAGGGCGGGTAATAAAGATCCATCAGAAGCTAATATCAGTTGAATTACAAGGGTTAGGGTAAATGGCACAGTATTTTCCATGCCATGTGACAACCACCGCACTTTGTGCTCTCATCACTAGGACAGGCACGTAGCATATGGCCCTGGCACAATGTGAATAATGAAGCAATTTATTTACAGTTCCAAATTAGAAAAAGGGTTGAAAGAGACTCGCCTTTTATATGAAGTGTGGTTTCCAATTAATCTCACTCAAAAGAAAAAAAAGATTAGAAAAAAAAAAAAAAGAAAGGTGATAAAATGGATTTTCCCATTATCCTGTAATAGCTATACTTGGTTGAGAGAAGCTATATGCTCACTCTGTTCAGTCTTCTTCTAATTACCTAAATCTGTGCAGCTTCTTTGTGCTGATCCAGGTACTTGTCCAATGGCAAAATGATTTCTTTATCCTTGAAAGCTATCTCATTCTAATATATCCTAGCACATGTCCTTCAACTTACAAGCTGCACCCATGCATGACACACCCATGTTCAACTCGGCTCCAGCAGCTTTTCCTGATTTGCCTGGGACAAGCATCCATATTTCATGCCCAGTCAGTATTTATTTGCTACATCCATTATTTTGCCATGGAGGCATCCTCTATGCCAGTGTTTTCAAGTCAGTCCTAGAGTACCTCCTTAGCCAATCTGGTTTTCAGGATATTTTCCATAAGGAATATGTGTGAGATAGATTCACATGCAAAGGAAGCTGTCCATGTAAATCTATCTCATGCATATTCAATGTAGATATCATGAAAAATCAGACCGAGTAGGTATATACTCCAGTATCGGCTTAAGAAGCACTGCCCCATGCATTCAGGGGCCAATTTGCCTATCAGGCAATCGGACATACCCCGGTGGGCTGGTGATTGGTATTGATTACAGTGCCCCTATGTCTGCAGAGCTGTTGTGACCAACACCAGGTCCTGCAGCAGCTCTTCTTCTATAGCGGGAGAATAAATTGCTCCACTCCTGCCTCTAGATTTTCCCTGCAGCAGCAATGTGTCTCCCTGTGCCTGCTCTCCTCACCACCATCACAGCAATGGTGGGGAAACATTCCTGCTGCCTCTCCTCACATCTGCCCTGCCTTTTCCCAGAAGTGGGAGGTAGCCAGCAATCCTCCCACTGCTGCCTCAATGCCTCCTGCTGCTCTGTACCGCTAACCTCCTTCATGCTCGGATCAGCAAAAGAAAATAGTAATTAAAATCTCCAGCAGTGGAGCCTTCCAGCCTGCCTCTTCCCTTACCAAACAACCTCCGAAAGCATCACAGGAAGTCCTATCTGGATCCCCATTGACCAACAATGTAAGTAAAAACATTTTTTAAAATGTATTCACAAATGGAAGGGGATTGGAGTAAGCACAAGAATGCAAGTGAGTCAGTGAGAACCTAAGAGAGCATGTATGTGAGTGAGCATGTGCGAGCATGAGAACGAGTTAGTAAGCATGTGTGTGAGCATGAGTCAGTGTGCATGTGAGTGTGAGTCAATCAGCATGTGTTTGTGAGCGACAGTGTGAGATCATGTGAGTTAGGGAGCATGTGTGTGAACATGAGAGCATGTATGTGTATGAACCTGAGTATGCGAGTGAGCATGTATGTGTGTGAGCTTGAGTATGTGAATGAGCCCGTGAACATGGTTATGAGCATGAGAGCATGTCAATAAGGATGTGTATGAGCAAAAGCATGTGAAGCAGTGAGCATGTGTAAGAGTGTGAGTATGCAAGTAAGTGAGCATGTATGTGAGCATGAGTGTGTGAGCCATCCAGTGAGCAAATATGTGAGTGTAAGAGAAGGAGTGAGCCAGTATGTGTGTGAGCATGAAAAGAATGAGCTAGTGATCATGTGTATGAGAGGGAGAGCATGAATGAATCAGTGAGTACGTGCATGGGAGCATTTGTGAAAGCATGTGAAAAAGAATGTGCATTAGAGAGTGGGTATATATGAGAGAGCACAGAAAGTTTGTGCTTACTCCCCACACTTTGACTAATCCAAAACAATCTCAGGGTGACTAGAATCAATAGGTCCCAGGTATGGAGATCTGGAGATATTTTTTATCCTTAGTTTTAATTATTGGATATTATTTGAATGTCTGCTGTTTTGAAATATTTTATTGGTGTTTGAGAAATATTAACAAATATTTATATGAGTTTTAAATTATTGGATGTTTTATTCATTAGCTGTTTTGAAATATTTATTCTTTTTATTGGAATGGTTTTAATATTAATTATGTTTTATATTTCTTGATTTTATTATTTGATGTTTTATGAAGAATGACACTGTTTCTGTTTTTCATTGTTGAACAGCATACAGAATCTAGTATGCTGCAGCTTTTATCTGAATGTTTCTATTTATCTTTTATGATCTTCTTATTCTGTATATGGTAAAGTTCTGTCTATGCTCTGCATGTGTGACCGAGGTAAGGTATTCTGCTTGTTATAGTTTTTGTAGGGATCTACAGCTGCTTGGCTTGTTTTCCTAATAGGAAATGTATTGGTATTTTGGGCCTGGTGTAATATTTGCAGTGTTGCCTTTTCATAAGTAGCATTGCTATTATTTAAGTGCTAGTAGTTAGTGCCGTTTTCATATGGGAGATTTACTATATAATAATTATATTCAGTTTACTCATTGCTTCTGAGGGCCAAACCCTCACCCTATGTGCCTTACACTAGACCTAATGCCATAAAGGTTCTAAATGTCTTTTTTTGTAGGGTTTTCTGGTTGGCATCACAGTAGTGCATGTAAATATAACATATACATATATATATATATATATATATATATATATATACATATATATTAGCTTTAACTAGCTATCAATATATCTTCATATTTATCTGAACCTCATTTTTAAATATACAAAAGGTGGCTGGATAACTTTATCCATTTAAGTGCCGACAATATGGCCATGGCTCCCCAACCCCACCTTTCAAATGTTGACAGTGGTGTCAGTCTTCCAGCCCCTTCCTGATCTCATATTAAAATTAACTTAAATGGTTTGTAGACTATTCTTATATTGGGTAAACTTTGATGACAGATTTACAGTATCAAAGGCAATGTGGTGAGAGACAGCCCAGCTTCAGTGGACTTGCTGTATCATAAGGATGGAGAACTATAGTATCCCCAAGGCTGGTTTCCATGGCCAGCTGAAAAATGGGCAAAGATCTCAGGGAAGACCATGCCTTAGATTCAAGCACAAACCTCAAAATCTGCAAACCAAACCTCAACAGTTGGGAGGACATGGCTTTGGACAGGGTGAAACGGAGGCAGCTCTGTCACTTGGAAATCATGGGGTTGATTTTAAAAGGAGCGAGCGCGCGCACACACGGATGCACCAATTTTATAATAGGTACACGCATGTTATAAAATCCAATGCCCGCTCACGCATGCACGCTGGATTGTAACATTTTTTCCCCTCTCCTCTCCTCTCTGACTCCTTCCTAGCTACTTACTTTTTTTGTCCGAATACTTACTGCTCCTCGGGAGCAGAAGTAATTTCCACATGCCAGTCGGCTGCCAGCGTGCACTTCCTTGGTGCAGTGTTGAATGGCGCTGTCCTGGCCCGCCCCCACCCTGCCCAGACCACGCCCCCCCCCCCCCGGCTCACCTCTTTGGAGAGGCCCGGCACTTTGGCGCGTAATGGGATTATGCAAGTGGCCGGGCCCTTCCGAAAGTGCGCAAGGCCCGGCCAGGCGCGTAACCCCCCATTTTTACACGCACGGGCTTCTGAAAATTAGCCCACAAGTGAGCACCTGCAGAAAAGAAAAAGCATGCGAGAAGGAAGGCCATCTCTGCCACCCCTATCAACTGCAAGTTTCACCTGCGCTCTCATGATTGTTCTCATATCACATCAATGGACACACAAATAAACTTTGTGAAAGGGAGCTGCTGAAAACGCACACAATGCCACTGACTGGAGATTTCATCATTGGGCACGTTGCTTATATTTGGCAATCTTGATAAAGGTCCATATATGGACGCTAGTGATGAGTTTAGATAATAACATTTTTCCTGAGTGCTCCCAATATTCTGTACACCTTTCCATGGAATCCAACCTGAGACTGCTGCAGAAAGGAAGTCTTGGCCAGGACTTGGGGAGGGGAGATGAGTAGGCACTGGGGCTCCAAAATTAGAAACATAAATGATAAAAAGGTGGAATAACAATTACAAGACATGCCTATGTAAATATAGTTATGTAAGTATCTCCAGAAACTGATTTAAAAAAACAAACAAACCATGTGATACATTGAGCAGAGGTCTCATAAGTACAAACTAAATAGTAATGAGAATATTTTTGGACTGTGGCAGTAGAGAATTCAGTATCAAAACTAGGAACACAGAAAAAATATTCACATGATTTCCCTGATAATTTTTAAACTAAAGGGCATAAAATGTACTTTTTGCCTATGAGTATAAGAATGCTAAGGCTTGCACCAGCAACGCTAGCTTAATTATATCTGTTGGGAATAAGGCTCAGAAGGATTATTGGAAGGAGATGAGGCCCCAAGCATACACTGAGTACTAGGGCCTCTTTTGATGAAGCTGGTTTTTATTATAACAAACATATAAAACAAAGGCTATACTTATTTACTTATTTACAGATAAACAACTTTGGGATGCTATTTTGAAGGATAGGACATAAATCCTCAGTGAAATGAAGCTGGATTGGACAAAATTCCTTCTCAGGACAGTGGGGAAAATGCTAATTTTGTTTTTTTTTTTTTAACAAACTGAAGGATTGTTCATCCAAATTCAGGTTAGCCAGTCAATCTATTTTGATGGCTTATTTTCCTTGGTTCGTTATTGGCCATAAACATTAAACCCATTTCCAGGTCTGCTTTGATTCTGAGAGGCAGCAAAGTAAAACTAGAATAAATGACTGAAAAAAATTATATTTATTTTTAATGGTTTATTTCTGCTTTACTTCGTGAATCGGCACAGCAGTGGCTCTGATGTGCTTCCTTCGAATGCAGCAATCATTGGGTTTTAATGATCAAAACACAGTGTACCAATCATTTAACAGGACTCTACAGAATCTATCAGAAATACCAGATGCACTTAACAAATAACTAGACACAGACTCTGTGTGCATGAGTGTTTGTGCATCTCTAAGCAGAAAAAGAGAACATAAAAACGATGCTTTTGCTTTGCTTACCATCATTAAGAATGATTTCAATTTTTTTTTTAAATCCTGCAGATAGCTGAACCTTTATGGACATGGAATATGGGAAATTTCTTAAGGGCACAGAAAAAAGATGTTCCAAGTGACTTTGCTGCTGATGCTTAAATGCATCGCTATGACTTGGAAGGATGACTGGCTCAGTGTCTGCAAGATGGATCAGTGACTTGAAGGCTAGGAGAAAAGTCCCCTTAAGAACAGAAGGAAAATTAAACTATTTTGTAGAATTTGGGGCCCAGTTTTTTTTCTTCATTTCAGAGTGAATGCTTAATTCTGTGTTATGTTTGGCCAACTGCGGGAAGGCTGCAAACAGCCACACTCCAGATGCTACAAGTTCCCTGTCGCGACAGGAATGCCGCCATAAAACAGTCAGGTCATGCCTCATCCTAGGGTGCGTGTGCACCTGGTGTCTCTGTAAATAGACTGCGAATTGGGAAAGACATTACCAGGGCCTCCTGATGACATCTCGTGGTGGGGGTATTTAAACTTCTGCAGCACACTCACCGGGGCCTCAGCAATGGGTCCCCTGCCTAGCCAGCAGAACGTGTTACCTCAGCCTCGTCCAGCCTGCCCAGGCTTGCCTTCTCTAGTCTTGCTTTCTCCAAGCCTTGCCTCATCCAAGCCTCGCCTTGCCCCGTTCAGCCTTGCCTAATTCCTGTCCTTGCCCTGTCTCTGTTACCTCTCCCTGTCTGTCTGCCTTGTCCTTGTCCTCGGAGTCTTGTCTTGTCTTGTCCAACTGTGTCTTGTCTGTCTTGACCTTATTGTCTAATTTTGACCCATGCTTCGTTCTCTGACTATTCCCTTGCCTCAAATCCTGACTACGCCCTGCCTGCTGCCTGTCCTGACTCTCGGCCTGTCTTGGACTCTCTTTTGGTTTGCCCATGGGAGTCACCTAAGGTCTGTTGGCCCCTGGAACCCAAGAACTCAATCTGCGAGGAATGAGGCTGATTTAGGCAAAGCTCCAGGTTGTCCCAGACCAGGGCATGTTTGCTCGCTGTCAGCAGGGGCCTAGTAGGTATGCCTACTATGCTGAATCAATCTTGCTGCAGCATAAGGGCTCAAAATCATTATAGACAGCTGAGGCCATGAGCTCAATGGAGGTGTCTCCACCCCAGGCCATTGCTGGATTGGCACTCCAGGTGCAGCAACAATAGGATTAATTTAATTCCCTGGCCAGCCTCCTCCATAGTTTAACCTAGCAAGCCCATCAGTAGTTTAACCATGTGACCAGACTACTTCAGGGTTTTGCTCAGCGATTGGATGCCATACAGGCCCAGCTATCAGCTCCAGCTCCAGCTCCAGCTCTGGTGAATCCTCCACCTGTGCCTGCTTGGACCTCGGAAGCTATGCTGCACCTTTCACCGCCTCCCAGGTATATTGGCAACCCCCAAAGGACGTCAAGAGTTCCTCAATGTATGTAAGAATCACTTTGAACTTCAGGCGGCTCACTTCCCATCACTCTGAGTCAAGGTGACATACATACTTTCCTTATTGGATAGCCTTGACCTCGCCTGGGCCTCTCCATTGTGGGAATGAGGTGATCCACTCCTTGGGAGCTTTGACAAATTTGCACAACAGATTTGCCTGATTTTTTTATAAGCCTGATTATGTCTTGTCTGCAGCCAAGGAGTTGCTGCATATTCGCCAAGACACCCATACCATGGATGACTATGCTGTAGAATTTTGTACTTTGGCCTCCGAGCTTGGTTGGGGTGAAGACAGTCAAACAGCCATCTTCTAGCAAAGGTTTGCTGGCTGAATAAAAGATGAGCTGGAAGGCTGAAATCTTCCACCCTCTCTGGAAGCACTCATTGCCCTGGCTATCTACATGGATTTAAGGTTCCAGGAACAAGCCCAAGAGAAGAAGACATCCTACTGACCTATCTGTTTCGCTACTAACTTCCAGCCTAACCTGAAAGTGTTCTGGATCTGTTGGAATTCTGCTAAGGAGTAGCAATCAGATGTAAATCTGTTAAGAAAGCTGGGCGTTAGATGGTAGGAGCAATATGAATGAATGGCTCCAAGAAGGAGGAGTCAGCTATCTTGTAGTGTCTCAGATTATGTATATTCCACTATGCTTGGAGTTAGCAATCTGTCATATCTATCAAGAAGGCTGGGCATTGATGGGAGGAGCAATCTGAATGAATGGCTCCTAAGAAGGAGGAGTCAGCTATCTTGTAGTGTCTCAGATTCTGTTATAGCAATCTGTTATGAATCTGAGATAGTAGTGGTGAATCCCTGGACCAGTGGCAGATGACCACGCCCCCGGGAGGATGTCCCGAGAGGAACTACCGGCTAGGCTTGAGTATGGAGACAGACACATATTAGTTCTTTTGTTAAACAGGTTTTGGAAACCACCAGAGGTGGCAGTAGTGAGCCTATATGCCCGGCAGGGCTGTAGTCCCTCAGGCACTGGAACTGCAATCCAGAAACTATAGAAAGTGAGTAGGTAGAGTAGACAAGGTTCATGAACAGAACTAGATGACAAAACTCACATAAGGTCTCAAGGAAGCTCAGGAGTGGAAAGTTTAGGCCCTCGAGGAGCGAGTACCTAGTTCCAGGCAAAGCTCTGAGAGAGCGATGGTAACTCACAATTGTTTGTAGCAGCGATAGCTTCCAGGTAGTAGAGAATCTTCAGAATGTCCAGGAACATGGGCCCTCGAGGAGCGAGTACCGGTTCCTATCTGTAATCTGAAAGTAAAGAAAAGAGCGAGGCCCCTGAGGAGTGGGTACCTCTGGTAAGTCCGAGGAGGCAGAGTAGCTTGGGAGAAAAGCCGAAGCAATCCCCTTGCTAACTCGATTAGAAAGCGATTTAGAGACCTTTAAATATTGGAAGCAGATGACGTCATCTCAGGGGGACGCCCCTGAGGTTTGCGCCCTTGCTGGTATTTCAATCAGGGCGCGCGCATGCGCCCTAGGTCATCAGGCAAACATGGTAGATCTGCAACGTCGAGCAGGTCTGGGGACGCCAGAGGGAGACGGCATGGAGACGCTGCGGCAGCCAGCCATCCATCAGACCTGGAGGGAGTCACCACAGAGGTAAAGAAGGTGGAGTGAGGGCGTCGAGCAGCGACGGATGCAAAAGTACCCCCCTTCAAATGGCGATCTCCTCTTCGGGTGTCAGGCTTAGGTTTGGAAGGATGCGCAAGGTGGAACTGATGAAGCATCTCTTAATCCAAGATATTGGTCTGAGGCTCCCAAGAGTTTTCTTCAGGGCTGAAACCTTCCCAAATCAGAAGGTATTCAAAAGTCTTGCCTCTGTTACGAACATCCAGAATCTCTTTGATCTTATTTCTATTTCATCTTCTGCAATGATGACAGATGGATCTTAAGATTTGGAAGAATCTTGCAGAGTGTTATTGATGATATCAGCAGCAATGGATGGAGCTGCTAGGACGTCACTGAGGCTTCAGCGGAAGTGATGATATTAGAGTACGTCCAAAAATCACTTCTGAAGATGACTCTCCAATAGAAATTGCTGGATAAGAGATGAAGTAGAATTCAGCAGTAATGAGTAGCTGCTATGGACGTCACTGAGGCTTCAGCGGAAGTGGTGATGTTAGAGTACGTCCAAAATCCACTTCAGTAGATGGTGGCATTACCAGCGGAAACAGACTAGCTGGTTGCCAGAGATATCTTCTTCGGATCAATTATGTACTGTGGCTCATCAGACACATCCTCCGAATGGATGGAAGGTGACAGATATCTCTAATTTTGTAATCCGTGAATATGGATAGATGTTGTATCTTCTTTGGATCTATGATGTGCTGTGGTACATCAGACACATCTTCTGAGTGAACGAGCATGACAGCGCGTCTGCTCTGGTGATTTGATCTCCAGATCATGTGCGTGGTAAGATACACAAAGTTCTTGTGACCCGTTAAGACGGTTAATGTTGAACGCCTTTGAGCCAAGGTAAACGTAGAAGGCGCTATGAATATCAGCAGCCATGAGTAGAAATGCCGTGGACATCACTGAGATCTTCAAGAGAAGTGGCGCTGTAAAGGAACGTCCAAAGCCCACTTCAAATTGTGATGCAATCACTGAGATCTTCAGGAGAAGTGGCGATGTAAAGGAACGTTCAAAGCCCACTTCAAGTTATGATGCAATCACTGAGATCTTCAGGAGAAGTGATGATGTAAAGGAACGTCCAAAGCCCACTTCAAGTTGTGATGAAGTGATCTTCTAATTTGACGAAGGGACTCCTCAGGTCTTCCACCAGACATCTGAGAATGAAGTTGCCTCCTGCCCCTGAGTCCACCAAGGCAGGAGTCTGAACCACAGCCGCTTCGCAGATCACGGAGACTGGAAAAGAGAATGGAGGAGAAAACACAGTATGGCCCAAGAACAGTCCTCCCACGGGACTTAGGCCTATCCTTTTCCCGGACGAATGGGGCATGTAGAGACATCATGGCCGGGCTGACCACAGTACATGCACAAGCCGCGTTTCTTCCGAAATCTTCTCTCCTTGGAGGTCAAGTGTCCACGACCAAGTTGCATCGGTTCATCTTTATCAATAGAAGTTACTGGAATTATCCGAGGTGCAGTGGTAGTACTAGCCTGTTTCAACCCAAGTAACACCTTAGGCCGGAGTTCCTTCACCTTGTCTCGGAGCCGGTGATCAATCCGAGTGGCCAAAGCTATTAATTTGTCCAGCGAGTCAGGTGTCTGATGAGCGGCCAGCTCGTCCTTTAAGCAGGTATCCAGGCCTCTGCAAAAGAGAGTCTTGAGACAGTTGGGGTCCCAGCGAAGTTCTGCTGCAAGAGTCTTGATTTCTATGGCGAATTCAGTCAATGATCTGTTGCCTTGCTTCAAGTCCACCAAAGCAAACCCGGCAACAGAATTACGAGCAGGGTCATCAAAGATGGATTTAAACAAGTCCATAAATCCTTCTATGTCCTGCAAAATAGGGTCCTTACGTTCCCACAAGGTAGATGCCCACGACAGTGCTCTCCCATCCAGGTATGACAGGATATAGGTGGTCTTCGAAAGAGCCGTGGGAAATAAAGGTGGCTGTAAGGTGAAGTGCATGCAGCACTGGTGCAAAAAGCCCGGGTCTTCTGGATTTCTCTGGAAAAGCGGATAGGAGCCGCCAGTGGTACAGCAGTCTTTAAAGTTACCTCCTGTAACTGACCTTCTTGGTTAGAAACTGTGCCTTGTATCTTCTGTATGTGTAGCTGATGAAATGCTGCAGTAAGTTTCTCCAAAGTTTCTTGCTGCTCTGAGATGCGTTGGGCCAGGCCCGGTATAGCCTGCAATGCAGAAAGATGTGCCGGATCCATGGAGTAAACAACATCCAAAGTTTAAGCTGGATCCACTGGAGTTAACGACATCCAAAGTTTAAGCCAGATCCACTGGAATTAACAACATCCCATAATTAAGCCGGATCCACTGGAGTTAGCAATCTGTTCTGGATCTGTTGGAAATCTGCTAGGGAGTTAGCAATCTGTTAGAAACTGGTGTTAGTTAGACTGCGGAGTTAGCAATCTGTTCTGGATCTGTTGAAATTCTGCTAAGGAGTAGCAATCTGATGTAAATCTGTTAAGAAAGCTGGGTGTTAGATGGGAGGAGCAATCTGAATGAATGGCTCCAAGAAGGAGGAATCAGCTATCTTGTAGTGTCTCAGATTCTGTATATTCTGCTATGCTGGGAGTTAGCAATCTGTCATATCTATCAAGAAGGCTGGGCGTTGATGGGAGGAGCAATCTGAATGAATGGCTCCTAAGAAGGCGAAGTCAGCTATCTTTTAGTGCCTCAGATTCTGTTATAGCAATCTGTTATGAATCTGAGATAGTAGTGGTGAATCCCTGGACCGGTGGCGGATGTCCTCGCCCCCGGGAGGATGTCCCGAGAGGAACTACCAGCTAGGCTTGAGTATGGAGGCAGACACACATTAGTTCTTTTATTAAACAGGTTTTGGAAACCACCAGAGGTGGCAGTAGTGAGCTGATATGCCCGGCAGGGCTGAAGTCCCTCA
This sequence comes from Rhinatrema bivittatum, assembly GCF_901001135.1. Classification (NCBI taxonomy): domain Eukaryota; kingdom Metazoa; phylum Chordata; class Amphibia; order Gymnophiona; family Rhinatrematidae; genus Rhinatrema; species Rhinatrema bivittatum. Next base: position 176,811,851 of record NC_042620.1, on the reverse strand, counting down.
GGCACTGGAACCGCGATCCAGGATGGCTGAGCTGTTGAGAAACTGTAGAAAGTGAGTAGGTAGAGTAGACAAGGTTCATGAAAAGAACTAGATGACAAAACTCACATAAGGTCTCAAGGAAGCTCAGGAGCTGGAAAGGTTTAGGCCCTCGAGGAGCGAGTACCTGGTTCCAGGAAAAGCTCTGAGAGAGCGATGGTAACTTACAATTGTTTGTAGCAGCGATAGCTTCCGGGCAGTAAAGAATCTTTAGAATGTCCAGGAACATGGACCCTCGAGGAGCGAGTATCGGTTCCTATCTGTAATCTGAAAGTAAAGAAAAGAGCGAGGCCCCCGAGGAGCGGGTACCTCTGGTAAGTCCAAGGAGGCAGAGTAGCTTTGGAGAAAAGCCGAAGCAATCCCCTTGCTAACTCGATTAGAAAGCGATTTAGAGACCTTTAAATATTGGAAGCAGATGATGTCATCTCAGAGGGACGCCCCTGAGGTTCACGCCCTTGCTGGTACTTCAATCAGAGTGCGTGCGCGCGCCCTAGGTCATCAGGCAAACATGGCGGATCTGCAATGTCGGGCCGGTCCAGGGTCGCCGGAGGGAGACGGCATGGAGACGCCGCGGCAGCCAGCCGTCCATCAGACCTGGAGGGAGTTGCCACAGAGGTAAAGAAGGCGGAGTGAGGGTGTCGAGCAGCGACGGACACAACAGAAGTCCACCTCAGATGTCATGATGCTTACCGCCTCTAAAGAGCCCAAGCATTTGGACAGAACTCGTCTTTCGGAGGAAGAGAAATGGAAGCAAAGACAATACAGCCTCTGCCTCTACTGTGCCACGCAGGGGCATTTTGCTAGTTGCTGCCCAAAAAGCTGGAAAACCCTCTGAACAGGAGCTTAGTTGGGAAGACAATCCTGAGTCACTTGGCCCCCTCTTCACAGCTGGTGGTGCCTGTATGCCTCAATATTTGGAAGCACGCTGTTCAGACTGAGACATTACTTGATTCCGGAGCGGGCAGTAATTTCATCTAGGAGTTGTTACTCCACTACTATGGCTGGTCGGCTGCCACCTTGATCACAGCCTGCACCATTTTTTCAGTCTACGTGAGCCTCTGCCTGGCTACTTGACCATGGCCATTTTAACCATCATTATGCAGATGGGTTCACATCAGCAAAATGTGCTATCCAAGGAAGTCAACCCTGTCATTCTTGGATTATCCTGGCTCAGATGCCACCAACCATCTATTGACTAGCCTACATTGTAGATTACCCATTGGGGCCCCTCCTGCCAAGAACATTGTGCCACTCAGATCAGCCTCTGGTTATGATTTCTTGGACCATCTTGCCTGAGTTGCCGGCTCTGACGCTCTAGTATACATCGCTTACTGACCTATGCTTAAGCGATAATCTACTCTGTTGCCTCACAGCTCTGCTGACCACCCAGATTCCTCAAAGCCTTTCATCTTGGAGGTAACTGCCACTGCCATTGAGGCAGGGACTGTCCTCATTCAACTCGATGACTCAGGGGCCCATGAGCCATGCTCTCCTCTCTCTGAAGGATCCTCTCCTGCAGAAGAGAATCAACCAGCGGTTGATCTTTTATATTCTTCCAAAACGGAAGAATTCTCGGAATCTCCTCTGGAACTCATATCAAACCTCTCAGTTACCCACATTTGAAAGCAATCCATCAATGTTTTCCCCAGAAGTCGAAGACAAGAGCCCTGGGGAGGGGGTTTAGAAGGGGAGAGTACTGTTATATTTGGCCAATTGCTGGAAGGACACAACTGGTTGCACTCACCTCCAGACACTGCAAGTTCCCTGTCATGGCAGGAATGCCATTGGCAAACAGGCAGGCCATGCCTCTTCTTAGGGTGTGCGCACATGCATAGTGTTTCTGTAAAAAGGCATCATGGCCAGAAAGACATGACTGGTGCCTTCTGTTGATGTCACACGGCAGGGGTATTTCAACCTCCACCATGTTCTTACTGGTGTCTCAGCAACGGGTCCCGTCTAGCCAGCAGAATGTGTTGCCTCAGCCTTATCCAGCCTGCCCAGCCTTGCCTCATTCAGACTGTCCTACCTTGCCTCATCCAGCCTTGCCTTGTCCAAGCCTTGCCTCATCCAAGCTTTGCCTCATCCAGCCTTGCCTTGTCCAGCCTTGCCTCGTCCAGCCTTGCCCAGTCTCTGTTGCCTCTCCCTGTCTGTTTGCCTTGTCCTCGGAGTCTTGTCTTGCTTTGTCTGTCTTGTCCTGTCTTATCCCTCTGTGTCTTGTCTGTCTGGCTTGAATCTCTGGTTCTGACCTATATTTTGGACTTTGAATATTCCCTTGTTTGCCACCTGCACCTGATCTTGCCTCATATCCTGACTATTCCCTGCCTGCTGCCTGCTCTGACTCTCGGCCCGTCCCTGGATTCTCTTATGGTTCACCCTCGGGACCCATCTGCCTGTCCCTGGAACCCAAGAGCTCCCAGACGAGGGTGTGTTCGCTTGCTGTCAGCAGGGGCTTAATAAGGACAAACTTGCCACAGCACTAAGGCTCACAATCAGAACATTCTATTGGCCTAGATTGAGCAAAGTTGCAATAGTGATCACAACAGGATCAAATTTGACTTAGTAAGTAGAATGAGGACATTAAAGAAATCTACTGTGACAACATTTAACTTTCAAAAAGGTGACTATGATAAAATGAGGAAACTGGTTAAGAAAAAACTGAAAGGAGCAGCTGCAAAGGTTAAGAGTTTACATCAGGTATGTTTGATATGGTGGCAGGTATACTTCAATCTTACTGTGGGTGTACTTCCATCTTACTGAAAAATATATTGGTTTTCAATTTACTAAAAATTAAATCTCATATGTGGTTGAGTATATTGTTTTCTATATGTCCGCAGTACCTCAGCATTTCTAGATTGTTGCATTCAATGTGTCCCATGTTTTTCAGAACATTAGATGAGAGCTAATAGAATGCCATGCCACATATATGGTTTTCTATCTCAGCAGATTCTAAGCAAATTGATTGTGGAACAACTATCCAAGCAACCAATGCACCGCATATTTAATGTTTTATCGTGTCGGGCAGCCTTTTTTCTTCCTTCAATAATACAGGGACTTTTTTGTTCCACCTTTTTATATGCAAATATTCTAAGAACAAAGAAAGTTTGGATAATTATGGATTGATGATTAAATGAGACCCATATATGCAAGAAGATGAAAAATCACTAAGTAACTTGTGCATGGGTGTATGAAGATTCTGATATACGAAGCAAACATTGTGTAAAAGTGTGGTACAGTTAGGAATTTTAAAAAAGCATAAAATTATCTTCAAGTGCTATTTAGTTGTACATTGTTTAAAAATACCATTTTAGAAGCCCAGACCTAATGTATTCCACTCATTTCAGGATAGGTTAAGTCCTGGTTTCTATTGCCCCACTTAATGTATGTGTAGAGAGCTCTACCAAGAATCTAGTAAAGGAGTATACCAATTAACTAAGTAGGTAGAGGAAGGATTAGGTTTATTTCAGTTCTAGTTCCTCCATGTGGGAGAATTTAATGGTGGAGTCTTGGCCTATAAAAATCCAAGGCACCATTTTTTAGTTGTGGATTTAAGTTGCCTTTTCTAGACACAGCATCTTTTATGCTTGCTCCTTTGTTTATTGGGAAAATGACCTTTGGGTTTCTTGGAAAGAAACTTGGGTATGGAATAGAAGACAAGGTATCTTTTACCCTCTTAGAGAATCCAGAGTTTAATCCGTTTTCTTTGGCGGAAGAAGTTCTATCCACCTCTCTTTCCTCATTTAGGGTTATTTTTTGAAACTGGTTTTATTTTTATCATTCATCTGAGTTCCTTTTGGGACTTAGGAACTCAGAGAATGTCATCCTAAGAGAGAGCAGGAATTTCTCATTTTAAGAGACTCAATAACCTTCCAGAGGTTATTGAAGGAATCAGACTTCATTCATTCCTTGGAGGAGGAGAAGTTGGACTTCACAGAAGATCAGTGGCACCTATCTGGTGTTAACCACTCTGTTATCACTTGGATAGTGAAGACAAAAATGGAAAGATATCCTTCAGGTATCAACAAGGACAGTGAGGAGATTGGACTGAGAAGCAAGGAATACATTCTATTCATTTTGACAAAGGTATGCCTTATGAGACTTTAAAGTGTATTGTCTAACCTGAATCCTGAAATTGGGAGGGAGCTCCAAAACTACCTTTACATTTGGCAAGGACCAGGATTATAGTACAAATCACAGAGACACCTGAAAAGATGCATAAAGAATTACAAAGTCACAGATTTGTTGAAGGCCTAAATATTTAAATGGATTGGATTGCATGAGGAGTTGTAAATAGCCATTTTCATTATTCCACCAACTGCTATCAGTAAAGTTAAGCTGGAAATCACAATCAACTTCCAGTGTGATTATTACTGCTGCATACAAAGACTATCGTAACAATGCTCAGGTTCTTGGAGAAGGGTCTCTCCCTCTGTACAGGGAATCTTGGAACTCAGAAAGGGTCTTAAGAACTGTATGGGAAATTTGGATATCTTAAACGCATTGAAATTAAAGGTGACCCTGAGGCTCCATAGGTACTTTATTAGCCCATGGGACTAGACGTAGACAAGCAGTCCTCGTTTCCCTAAAAAAGCAGTTTTATATGTCCATATATTTATTTATTTGTTTTTCTATACCGAAGTTCATCGGACATATCACACCGGTTTACAGCATTACAGAGGAGCCTATTATTGTAGACTTCTTGTTTTACATTGAAGCATTGTAACATTTTAGATCGAACTTTGTAACATTTATGTAGTGGGAAAGAAGAAGGTCTAGATCAGCCAGTCAGTAACTTAGAAGGGGAGCTGATGCAGAATCTGAGAAGCTTTGTCTTGTCCTCAGTTGACTTCTGTTTTATGTACAGATATAAAGACAGCAAACAATAGGAGAAGGAAAGAAAATCAGCTCTGTCGATTGTAGGTGAATGCTGTGAATGGCATTGGAGCACTGCAGGTAACTCATGAAACATTGCTGCAGTAATAAGCTCATGTCAGTGTTTTCAACAGAATTGAATTTATAATACTTGTTCTGAAGAATTGCACTCTGGACCAGTGGCATAGCAGCGGGTGGACCTGGGTGGGCTGTAGCCCACCAACTTTAGGCTCGGGCCCAGCAGTGCGGTGATTACCTGTCTGCAGGGATTCCATCCCCCGCGGGCACCTGAGTGCAACAATGGCGGTGTGGTGATGATGTGTCCTCCGGGATCCCGCCCCCTGTGGGCACATGAGCAGAACCGTGGTGGCACAACGATGACATGTCCTCCGGGATCCCGCCCCCCTATGGGCACATGAGCAGAACCGTGGTGGCACAACGATGACATGTCCTCCGGGATCCCGCCCCCCTATGGGCACATGAGCAGATCCGTGGTGGCACAACGATGACATGTCCTCCGGGATCCCGCCCCCCTATGGGCACATGAGCAGAACCGTGGTGGCACAACGATGACATGTCCTCCGGGATCCCGCCCCCCTATGGGCACATGAGCAGAACCGTGGTGGCACAACGATGACATGTCCTCCGGGATCCCGCCCCCCTATGGGCACATGAGCAGATCCGTGGTGGCACAACGATGACATGTCCTCCGGGATCCCGCCCCCTATGGGCACATGAGCAGAACCATGGTGGCACAACGATGACATGTCCTCCGGGATCCCGCCCCCCTATGGGCACATGAGCAGAACCGTGGTGGCACAACGATGACATGTCCTCCGGGATCCCGCCCCCCTATGGGCACATGAGCAGATCCGTGGTGGCACAACGATGACATGTCCTCCGGGATCCCGCCCCCCTATGGGCACATGAGCAGAACCGTGGTGGCACAACGATGACATGTCCTCCGGGATCCCGCCCCCCTATGGGCACATGAGCAGAACCGTGGTGGCACAACGATGACATGTCCTCCGGGATCCCGCCCCCCTATGGGCACATGAGCAGATCCGTGGTGGCACAACGATGACATGTCCTCCGGGATCCCGCCCCCTATGGGCACATGAGCAGAACCATGGTGGCACAACGATGACATGTCCTCCGGGATCCCACCCCCTGTGGACACATGGGCAGAACTGCAGCGGCTGAAGAGCACCTCGATGGCCTGGTGAAAACCGGCTCGCAAGTGCACCCCCTCTAGCAGGCTGAAGAAGACCGCAGTGATGTGAGGGAGGCAGGCTGAGAAAGGGAAGGGAGGAGGAGTGAGAATGTCTCACTCCCTTGCCTCCTCTCCCCATCCCTCACCTTTCCATCTGCCTCACTCGCTCAGATTCCCTTTCCACCCCCTTCCTTCTTACCGAGAAGGGAGGGGAGGAAGAGGGAACAGAGCTAAATAAGTGGAGGGGAAGGGAGGGCGTTTTGAATGAGGATGGGGAAGGGGATTAGTGAAAAAGAACGGGAAGGAAAGGAAAGGGCATGGAGGAGGAGTGAGAGGGGAGGAAAGGAATTGAAAGTTGGGAGGACTGAGAGGGAAAGCAGTGAGAGGGAAGGAAAGGGAGGAGTAGTGAGAGGGAAGAAAAGGGGTGAGTGAGAGGGAAGGGGGAAAGAGAAGGGGGTAAGTGAGAGGGAAGGAGCAGGAACAAGGCTGGCAGTGAAAAGATAACTGTAAAACTGCTGGGGACGCAGAGCAGAGAGGGGTGTGTATGAGACTCTCATTTCTCTTGTGTGGGTGTGTATGAGAATACAGGTGTGTATGTGTGTGAGAGAGAGAGAGAGAGAACATGAGGGGCCTGTGTGTGTGTGAGGGAAAGCATATGAGAGTGAGAGCCTGTGTATGTGTGTTTGTGTGTGTGAGAGAGAGAGATGTTAGGTTCTATATTAGGAGTTACCACCCAGGAAAAGGACCTGGGCAGCATAGTGGGAAATACTTTGAAATCCTCGGTTCAGTGTATGGAGGTGATAAAATAAAATAAAGCAAATAGAATGCTAGGAATGATGCAAAAAGGAATGGAGAATAAAACAGCTATGGTGTGACTGCACCTTGAGTATTATGTGCAGTTCTGGTCGCCCCCATCTCAAGAAAGCCGTAGCGGAAGTAGATAAAGTGCAGAGAAGGATGACAAAAATGATAAAGGGGATGGAACATCTCTCCTATGATGATAGGCTGCACAGGCTAGGGCTCTTCAGCTTGGAAAAGAAATAAATAAAGGATTGTTATTTACCCTTTCAAATAATACTAAAAGAAGGGGATATTGCATGAAACTAACAACCAGCAGTTTCAAAACATATTGTAGAAAGTATTTTTTCACTCAGTCAAGCTGTGGGGTCTGTTGCCAGAGGGTGAGTTCAAGATGACTAGCAAAGCAAGGAGGTTTAAAAAAGGTCTGCACAAGTTCCTGGAGGAAAAGTCCATATTAAATTATTAGTCAGGTGGCCAAAAGAAAGCTATTGCTGACCCTGGAAGTGAGTGATAGGAATTAGATCTACTTTATGTGATCTGCCAGGTACTTGCAACTGGATCGGTCACTGTCAGAGACAGGATGTTGGACTCGATGGACCTTGGTCTGACGTAGCAAGGCAATTCTTATCTTATGTTCTTATGTTTAAAAATGTCTTCACAGGCTGGTCTCACAAAAAAAGGTAACTACAGCTCATTGATATCTTTTTTTGCAAACTTTTTGGGTCCAAACGTTTGCGTGCAATTTTTCTACCCAGTTCATTTACACAGGTAGGATCTGTCGGAAAAAAAGGAAGTGAAAATCTTAACTGGCACGTTTTCCTTTGGCAGTTTTCAAAGGGAAATTACAGCATATGATTCCTTTGAAAATTGGTGCAAAGCCTACCAGTAAAAATACCTGCAGTTTTGAAAATTGCCCCACATATAACTAGTGAAAACTCCCAAATTACCAGTGGATCAGTCTGAGACCATCATTCAGAGCTAACTAACGGAATCACTGCTTAAACAGCAGACAGTGCAATTTTTGGAATCCAATGATTGCAAGATCTGAGGCAGCTTGGTTTACCAGAGGTAAATCTTGTCAGAAGAATCTGATCAATTTCTTTCATTGGGTCTCCAGAGAGCTGGATCAGGGAAGAGTGCTAGATGTAGAGTACTTGGATTCAGTAAAGCCTTTGACATGGTTCCGCACAGAAGACTTATAAATAAATTGAGCGCCCTTAGTATGGAACCTAGAATGACTGACTGGGTTAGGAACTGGCTGAGTGGGAGGCGACAAAGGGTACTGATAAATGGAGAAAGGTGTTACTAGCAGTGGGCCTTAGAAATTGGTCCTTGGACTGGTTCTTTTCAACATTTTTGTGAGTGACATAACAAAGGATTATCAGGAAAGGTTTGTTATTTTGCTGATGATACAAAATCTGTAACAGGGTGGACAGCCAGGAAGGTGTGGAAAATATGAGGAGGGATCTAGTGAAGTTCTAGGAATGGTCTAAGGTCTGGCAGCTAAGATTTTAATGCTAAAACGTGCAGAGTTAGGATGCAAAAACCCAAGGGAAAAGTACAGCATTGGAGGTGAAATTTTACTAAGCACAAAGAGCAGGATTTGGGGGGTGATTGTTTCTGATGATCTTAAGGTGGCCAAAAAGGGTGGATAAAGTGATGGTAAATACCAGAAAGATGCTTGGCTATATAGGGAGAGGAAGTGACAGAAGAAAAAGGGAGGTGATATTGCCCCTGTATAGGCCCCTGGCGGTCCGGAACCCCCGCTGAACGACCTCCTGCAGTCGATCTCCTGCTGGCGCCATTTTCCGTACGGAAAACGATTCGCGGCAGGAGATCGTTTTCCGGACCCCCGCTGGACCCCCAGGGACTTTTGGCCAGCTTGGGGGGGCCTCCTGACCCCCACAAGACTTGCCAAAAGTCCAGCGGGGGTCCGGAACGACCTCCTGCAGTTGAATCGTGTTGGTCTATGGCCGCCGCCATTTTGCGCCGCCATTTTGAAAAATGGCGCTGGCTGAAGACAACACAATTCAATTGCAGGAGGCCGTTCTGGACCGCTGCTGTTCCGGACCGCCGCTGGACCCCCAGGTAATTTAAGGCATTTGGGGGGGTTCGGGAGGGTGGGGGATTTAATTTAAAGGGTCGGGGGGTGGGTTTCAGGGGGTTTTAGTGTGCCGGTTTTCCTGCCCTCCCCCTTCCCCCGATTTACGATTTTTTGACGATAAATCGGGGGAATTGGTATTGTATCATGGCCCTAAAGATTTTTGACGATTTAAAATATATCGGACGATATTTTAAATCGTCAAAAAACGATTCACATCCCTAATGGTCAGTGGTCTTCGTTCTAAAGCATATGGGGATAGACTTAAAGATGTAAACATGTACACCCTGGAGGAATGGTGGGATATGATACAGACATTCAAATATCTTAAAGGTTCCCTTGCACAGAAGCTGAGCTTCTTTCAAAGGAGGTCATGCAATGAAATTAAAAGGAGGTTGACTCAATAATTTTCAGAAATAGTTTTTTACAAAGAGGGTGGTAAATGAGAGAACCTCCACGGAGAGAACAATCTCTCAGTGGAGGTTCATATGGCCTGGATTGGCCTCTGTTGGAAACAGGATGCTGGGCTTGATGGACCCTTGGTCTGACCCAGTATGGCATTTTCTTATGTTCTTATGTTCTTAAGAAAGCATGGGATAAATACAGGGGATCTCTAAGGAAGTGATGGGAATTATAATGCTAAATTAATTAGATGGAAGGACAGACTAGATGGGCCATATGGTCTTTTTCTGCTATCATGTTTCTACTTCTGCATTTATTCCATACTGATGCCAATTTTCAAATGGATCTAGCTGCATAACTAAGGAGTCAGCCTATTGGGACCATCAGGGTGAAAATCTACCCCTGAAACTAAGCTGCTATATGTTGTCACTCAAAAAATGGGCAAATTCGGGAAGGCGGGTTTAGGTTGTGGAAGAAAAACTATGCCCGGCACGCACTGAAATCAGGAGATGCGCACTCAAGTTGGGCTTGCGTGCGCCGACCGAAATTTAAAAGTCATCCAGATGAGTGCATATCTCCCGCTGCACACACATCTCACTTGATTTAAAAAAGGGACATGGTCTGGGCAGGGTTTGGGCATTTCAGGGCGTGGCCAAGAGATTTGCGTGTAAATACTTATGTACCCCGGTGTGCATAACTTTACTTCTGCTATGGAGGAGGTGTAACTGTAAAAAGCAAGAAAGCCCAGCCATTTCGGAGGGGGTTTAAAGGGTCTGGGATAACTGGGGGCGGGGAGTGCAGTCTATCAAATCAGGTGGTTTGAGGGACCTAGCTCTTAATTGGATGAACTGGTGAAACTGGCAATGCATGGATGTGTGCCCATTACAAAATGCCCAGACTTATGTGGTAGATTTGGGATTTGCTCACTTGGGCGCATGCCCACTTAAGAATGTGCGCACATGAGTGTGTGCCCAGGCTATTTTATAACGCATGTGCCAAAGTGAGCATGTGTGCCAGTTTGAAAGTTACCGTCCCTGAATTTTTGAAAATGCGTACATACTTTTTCCCATGTAAGTCAACCCGCAGACATAAAAGGTGTGAGTGTACATGGATACTTTCCACTAGCATAACCTTAGTGAAATTTTAAAACGCAAACTATCTGGGTAAGGTTAGGAGAGTACCAAGTAGCAGTAGATTTTGCACACTGAGTGGGTTTTTGAAAATTGCACTCCATGTTTCCAAGTACACCTGTGCACTAATCTCGCCAACTGGCCCCAATGTTGCAAGCTGGTTGATCCAGTCCTGGTTTTACCCCTCACAGAAATCAGAACTGCAACTCCATGCATACAATGGAGTAAAACCAGGACAGGATCAACCAGTCCTGAAAAAAAATGGAACCAGTCTGGAAATCCTACTATCCACAAAACGTTATTCTGGGTGGTGTCATCATCAGGGTCTGCTCACCTTGATGGCAATTTTCAAATAAGCCTGCCCGGGGGCAAAATCCATGGGTACTTTGCACCAGTGGACTGTGTCTACGTTTTCAGAGGGAGTACAGTCCTCCTATATTTTTCCCTTTCATAACTGCCCATGGTTTAATTGGCCTGCAGTCTCTGCACCTGCTTGGTGTGCAGGTTATATTTGACTGAGACAAAGCAGGCATACATTTGTAAATGCAATGTACGGGTGCTATATCCTAATTCTGCACAAAATTTATGGCTGGGAACGTCTTTCCTTAATCTGGCTGAAAGTATGAGTGCTGTGGAGCTATAGTGTGGGGAGTCTTCAGATATAATTTACCCCGGTCAGAAACGGTCTTCTTTAAGCTCATCCCTAACACTTCATTACTACCTCTGCAGATAGCTCAGTCAGTATCTTGGGAAAGCGCTACCACTCTCTCTAACTTTTATAGTACAAATAGGAGAAAATTATTTTGCTAGAACACATATAGTATATTTATATCTATCTATTTTAATTTAAAGCAAATATGGCACAAATGACAAAACATTGAAATAAGAAAGCTTTAGGTCTTCCAGGTATTTTAATAATGCTCTAAGTCTTAATGCCAAACATAACTAAATTATACAGTAAGGCGCTATTGCCCCTTACTGTATAAGGCCTAATTTATTAAGCTCCCCCTCCCATAGACAGAGCATAGGGAAAAGCCTTAGTAAACCAGGCACACAAAGAGCACAGGAATGGGGGCAGCGATGGAGGCGTGGATGTCACAGAAGTTATGTCACTAGTTTTTCAGAAAGGGCTGAAGCCAGGCATGTAACTTGAGTTTTCTAAACTTATTTTATTTCATGTTTTTCTTAACCCACACTCATCAGAGATATCAAGCCGGTTTACATGTAACTTAGCCAGGGGCAACTTCTGCCAGCAGATGACATAATTGTCAGAGAATTGAACTGAGGTGGCTAGTACCTGCAAAGTAATTAAAAAGTAAAAAAAAAAAAAAATCAAACAAACCGAAAAGCAAAGCAACTGTGTTCTACCTTCTTATCTCAACAACATTTAGACATTCCATTACAAGAAACATCTTCTCGAGCACATGCCAGAGAACAGAGTGCATTTCTACAACCTTTGCTTGAAAGCCATATTCAAGCACTACAAAAACAGGCTTCTCCAAAGCCTTCTGCTCACAGATTCTGATTTCTTCAGCTTCCTGTGTGGTCACTCTGAGATGATTCTTTATTATTCCAAACCAAGACTAGCTAATTAGTGGATTTAGCAGGAAGCAACTATGAAAGTAACTGCCTTTTAATCTTCCCTGTAGAGCGTTGTCTTCAAACCTCACAATCGACTTGATAAAATTATTTCCTTTGATTTCGGCAACTAAGTACATACCCAACACAAGAGCCCGCTTTTAAATAGTTCCTTTGAACAATCCTTGTTTTCCAGACATTTGCCCCTTTGTGGATTCTGCTCTGTCTTCGACGCCTCTCTTCCAGATTAGTAGGAAAGGAACAAAGGCTACCAGAAACCCCTATTCTCATAGGCCCTGTGCTCAAGAAGACTTAAAGGAACAAGACCTGGGAATGAGCAAACATGGTTCAGAAAACCAGTGATCAAAAATTAACCATGTATTTACAGAGACCCAATGGCAGTAGACTGCTGATCAATATGAATAATCTATTGCAGCTCCTGGTACAGTATATCTACACTTTATAAAACAGCACAGGCTGGATCAATAATCTATTGACTAAGGAGCTGATTCACCAAGATTTTTTTCTGTTATGTGCCTATAGAAAAAGACCTTGATAAATCAGTTTTTAAGAGTTTATTAGCGAATTCTTTCTTGCTTTCAGGCCGATACAGTAAAATCGGCGGAAGAGCGGGCGCTCCGAGGCGAGCGCCCGCTCTCCCAATGCATGTCCAGGCCACTCTTCTGGGTGCGCGATCCCACTGACAGCCGCCGCTCCTGTCAAAAAGGAGGCGCTAGGGACACTAGCGCGTCCCTAGCACCTCCTTTTTGACAGGAGCGGCGGCTGTCAGTGGGTTTGACAGCCGACCCTCAATTTTGCCGGAGTTGGTTCTCAAACCTGCTAACAGCCATGGGTTTGGAAAACGGACGCTGGCATAATTGAGCGTCCATCTTCCGACCCGCAGGCCAATTTTTAATTTTTTTTAAATTTTGGGGCCTCCGACACTGCTTTCCCTGTGGCAGGCTGATACAGAACGGTGCGCTCAGCTCCCATTTGGCCACTTGTTTTAGACACGCAATTATTACCCTTTTACCTTAAGGGGTAATAGCAAATGCATGTTGATGAGCCTATTAGTTATTACCCCGGAATACTGAATGAACCTATCTATGTGGTAGTCTGCAAGCTATCAGGCCGATGCATTATCATGCATGTAAAAATGTGCATCTAAACTGTGTGCACATCTTTTCAACGCATGCACATCTACCTCTCCTGGGCATGTGATGCAATATGTTAATGAGTTGCCACACCAAATAGGATGCACTAAGTAAAACTTGGACCAACAAAACAGGAAGGGAGGCGATCTATGAAAGCCGTAATGGTATCAACAAGTAAAACTTGTGCATCCCTAGCATCCAAGCATCAGGCGCCCAGGAGATGTGTGCCTACAACAGCATAGGGCGCCCAGGAGATGTGTGCCTACAACAGCATAGGGCGCCCAGGAGATGTGTGCCTACAACAGCATAGGGCGCCCAGCATCTGATCTGGCCAGAGCTCCTTCCCCACCCTTGACAGGGCTGTTACTGACTGATTCTTTTCACAGACAGCATTCTGAAAGGGGATTGGTCCTTTCACTGACATATGACAATGAATGGACCAATCGGCACTGTGATGGAATGAATAAATGAATTTTAAAGTGTCAGTACCTTCCCTTTTTGAGACAGTGGAGGCACCAAGCGCTGGCTAAGCCCACTACCCGGGCCGCAGGATGGCCACCGAGCTGTCCACCCTGTCAGACACTGTGCCCAGAAATGTTTTTTTCAGGATTTTTTATTTTTGTATGATGAAGCTATCTGTGGTTCCTTCTACTTAGTATCACGACAATACTAATAAGAGGAACCACAGAAAGCTGGATTTTGTTTTACTGGTTGAGCCCTTGAGTGCGGCAAGCCTTAACGCCAGCTCCCGGGCTGGCGTAAAACTTGTTGTGTTGCAATGGATGCATTAGCCGTGTGGGAATTTTTTGAATCTCAGGATAATAGCTAATAGCCTCATCTACATGCAATTTATATGTGATGAGAGCGCTATTGGCTACGCGCTGGTTTGGACGCACTAATCCCCGTATTGCATCAGGAGTTATTTTAGCATGTCCAAAATGCGCATCCAATCATGAGTTAAGCGGTGCGCTAGCTCGAGTGCACAGTATTGTATCGGCTGTAAAGGGGTAAAGGAGATAGGCAGCAACTGCTGTAGCCTGCCACAAGGTGGCTCATTTCTCAATTCTCTTAGTTTCAACAATTTTTATTGTATGAGATACAACAGAACCTCCTGCGGAGAGGATAGTCTGCTACCCCGCAGGTCATCACAGCACAAACAACATTTTTTAGCCTAAGAGCAACAATTAAACTGATCCCGAAGCCCCCCCCCCCCCAGGCTCACCCAATCAAAATACAGGAAAAGCATTATAAGGGCATGCCGTATAGATACAAATGCTGATCAGGCATTCAGAATAAGACTGCGGGAATGGTGCGGCAATGATTGAAGGTAACAGTCCCAGATCTGCAAAAAACGGCGCCGGTCCACAGGGGATGCTCCAGAAGCCATACGATCCAATGTGGACATCATGCAGTGCAAACAGCTCTGCCACATCCAATATGTAGGTGCGTCTGACCCATTCCAATGAACGAGAATGAGACGTTTCCCCACCAAGCCAGCTTTACGGATGAGCAGATGAGGTCGAACACCCCGAATAATCAATGGGGAAATAGTCTCAGTTCTCTTATATTCTGTTCATTCTGGCTTTGGCAGTTGTCTGATTGAATGAAAGCCTAAGCCACTTTGATGAAAGACTTTTAGCTCTTAAGCTGTTGCACTGGCAATGTTTGAATGATCTTATCCTAGTCTTGACTACAATACTGAACAAAGCTGACTAGTCAAAGCTATGTGGTATAATTACAACACACAGTGCTGAACAATTGACTTTTGACAGAGTTGATAACCCTCTTTCTCAAGGGAGGGATGTTCCTCTTTTTGTTGGTCAAAAAATATGGTAATTTTCTCACTGTTGCCTTCCTATACATTCCCTGTCGCCAATATCTAGTGACAAGAGATTAACACATGTTCATCTTTTTTTTCTCCAAAATTTCTCTCTGCAGAGATTTAAAATAGTGACATTTATGTCAGATTGCCTGTAGAATGGTGTTCCATCTTGTTTTTATGGCATTAATAAAATAAACGTTGTAAAATCTTGGCTGGACTGGACTGGAAGTTGCACATTAAAAGGTACATTTTAAGAGCCGTGCGCAGGCGCACACGTTTGTCGGCCCACGACCAGGGATGCGGCTATTTTACAACTCGTGCATGCATATGCACACCCGTTATAAAGTAGCCTGGACACATGCACATGTGCACCCAATTTTAAGTGGGCACGCGCACGTGCGTGCAAATTACGCTTCTACTGCGAAAATCAGGAGATTTAAAAGGTGCACATGCCAACGCCACATTTCCAGTTTTACCAATTCATCCCCAGCTCACCCAGTTAAGAGATAAGTCCTCCAACTCCTCCCCCCCCCCCCAGTTTGATAGTCTTTACTCCCTCCAGTTAGCCTCAACCCTTCAAACCCTGCCGAAGTGCCTAGTTTTTCCTTTAAATTTTAACTTAACGGCAACCATAGCAGAAGTAAAGTTGCGCAGCAGAGGGCATTGGTGCACCAGATTGTGTAAGTATTTACACGCACATTTCAGCTTCACGCCCTGAAACGCCCTTGTCCCGTCCAGTCCTCGCCTCTTTTTGAAAACGTCCGCGATGTGCGTGCTGCGTGAGATATGTGCATATCTCACGGTTTTTAAAAATCTGCCTGGCGCACACGAGCCCAGCTTATTTGCACATCCCCTAATTAATGTGTGCATCAAGCTTTTAAAATTCATCTTTAACTGTTTAGAATTTAAATGATCCCCAGATAGCTGCAGTGCATTTCAGGAAATGTTAGGCTGGAGAGTAACTTACTCTAAATCTAATTTTTCTCCTGTCCCCTATTCCCCTCTTTCTATTCAGTTTTCCACGTTGTTTATCATCCCTTCCCTTTTTACACACACCTTTGGGATGGCACATTGTCCTTCTCTCAGTTTCTCTCTTCTGATTATTTCTGTTTCCATAAATCACAAAGAAAAGTTGACAGTCATAGTTTAGTTTGTTTGAAGCAAAATGATCCAAAGACATTGGGGGAGGATGTGGCATGGGGAGGGAGTTAATCAAAGTTTTCCTACTGTGCAAAATATTTCACAGGTTTGGTCCACTGAAAATATTGGGATATTTTCATTTATAAATTTGGAGTCATTTTTGCACCGGAGCAAAACTGTCTCAAAATTTTGATATTATTGTTTCCTTCTTAATTAATGTTGCATTGGTGTGTTAGCAAATAAGCGATGTACACACTTTTTTTTTCTTCTGAATTACTAGAAAAAATTGCCCAAACATGTGTAGTTAAGAATATGCTTGCAGTCAATGAACAGAAGAGCTGCCATACTGGGTCAGATCAAAAGTTCACAAGCCCGTGGGGCCCTGACCTGTGAGGAGGGAAGGAGCAGACCCTGCCTGCCTGGCACAGAGAAGTGGCGAAAATTATTGTAAGATCAACTACAGCTGTGGGACTCCTGCCTCTGACGTCATCCGCCAGTGACCGCGAGCTGAAAAGCCCACGGGATAGAGCTGAGAGTGGGGCCCTGACCTGTGAGGAGGGAAGGAGCAGACCCGGCCTGCCTGGCACAGAGAAGCGGCAAGAATTATTGTAAGATCAACTACAGCTGTGGGACTCCTGCCTCTGACGTCATCCGCCAGTGACCGCGAGCTGAAAAGCCCATGGGATAGCAGCGTACCACAGCCGCCAGCGCGTCGCCTAAGCCGCGCACACCAAAGGGGCATGTGCGACTTAGATCAACTTTGATCGCCTTGGATCGCTGTGGAAGAAATATAGTTGTTTTATGGGGCGTAAAAGAAAGGCAAGATTCGTTACCTCCTCCCCAGCCCTACAAAGATCCGGCCCCATGGACGCTCATGTTTGCAGGATTTCACCGCAAAGGGACTGCAATGGGGACTCTTCTGAAGTCTCACTGAGTCCCGGCACCGGCCCAACGCCTTTACAACCCCCACCCGGAACATCAGGAGGAGGAAGTAATTCTGAAGATCGCACAAGAGTAAGTGATTTAGACTTAGCTTCTCAGTCACTGAATGTTGTTGGGACCTCCTGCCCAGAATTAGATCAACAAGGAGCAATAGAGGATACTCCAATACCTAGCATTGGTAGCACAAGGTTGGACACCGTTGATGCAGCCAATGTGATGTTGGGGGATATCTGGATGATGATGATTAAATTGGACTCTAACATGCAACAGATAACTTTATCTCTAGGTGCTATTGTTAATCGAATTAAGATTCTTATACAAGAGCAGGGGAAAAGGTTAAATGGTATTGAAACATCTGTGTTGAATCTAACTATGGAAATAGATAGTGTTAAGAAAATGGAAGTGTTACATACGACAGATAATGTTATTTTACATGCAAATGTGGAAAATTTGGAAAATTTTATGCATATAAAAAAATCTGAGAATTGTAAATTTCCCGATTACCAGGTTGCTTTCACCATTTGAGATGTTTGTGAAGTATGCAAGAGAAATCTTGGCATGTGAGGAGTTACCAGCTATCTCGAAAATTTATTATTTTCCCCTCCAAATAGGGAATACACCTGGAAGGGAGGGAGAGAATACTCCAGGTGTATCTACCTTTTTGGAGGAATCTATAGATTTGATAAATAAAAGAGCAACACTGTTTGTGTTTTTTGTTTTAGAAAGAGATAAGGAGATAATTATGGAAAAACTTTTCAAGAATAAAGATATATTGTTTTGTGGACAGAAGGTTTTCATGTTCCCGGATGTCTCCAAACCAACTCAGGTTAGGAGAAGGCAGTTTTTAGCCATGAAAAATGCAGCATTAGAGCTGGGGGCTACTTTTTTCTTAAAGTACCCCAGCAAATGCTTCATTAATTTTCAAGGGAAAAAATTTATCTTTTCACAGCCTTCACACTTGGAAAAATTCTTGAGAGATAAGAATCAAGAAAAATTAGAGAACGATGTATCACCTAGGTTGAGCCAAATAGAATAATTTGTCATAGCTCCATCCCTCTATTGAAGGGATGTTATTTAGTAAGAAATGTTTTTCTTTATATGATGGGGCCCCCACATTATATGTTTAAATATAACAGTAGTTTTGTTTTATTGTATTAAGAATATTTTCAGATATTTGGAAATTATTGCTGTTATATTTATTTTCCTGGATTATGCACTGTAATGTGAATATTTTTGGATGTAATAATTTTGAAATTCAATAAAGAATAAATTATTAAAACAAACAAAAAAAAAAAAAGTTCACAAGCCCAGCATCTTGCCTCTGATAACAGCAATCTTAGAGGGAATGTATAGCAAACAGGGCATACATAAGGCAGTCCATTTCCCTGTCATACCATCTCACCTTCCAGTAGTAATGGGCTACTGTCTTCTTTAAATCAGTAACTATTGGCAAATACAATTTGGAACCAACAATAAAAGGTGAATTTTAAAAGCTCGGCGCACACGCAAGCCGGGAGATAAGAGCGTGTCTCAGGCTGGCATGTCCAACACACTTAGGGACTCCCAAAATGTTACCATAAATATACAATATCAATTTGAATTGATCTTCAATATCACCTTTCAAAACTGTTTATATTCTTTATTATTACATGTCACATAAACATATATTATATCACATTTAATAAAACAATCATTAAATACATCATTTAAATTACATTGAATACATCATTTCTAATAACATGATATTCAACAATACATATGCATCAATACAATTGTAATTTAAATGATGTATTTAATGATTGTTTTATTAAATATGATATAATAGATATAATATATGTTTATGTGACATGTAATAATAAAGGATATAAACAGTTTTGAAAGGTGATATTGAAGATCAATTCAAATTGATATTGTATATTTATGGTAACATTTTGGGAGTCCCTAAGTGTGTTGGACTGTGTATCTATTGAGGGGACTTATTAGTGCTCCGTAGTGATTCTGCCAGATCGGGCTGGCATGTGCCACATGGATTTTAAAAAGCATGCGAGTATGTGCGTGTCTCTCGGTGTGTGCACAAATCAAAAAGTTTAAAAAGGGTCGGGGTGTGGGCGTGGTCTGGGTGGAGCATGGGTGGGATGAGCGTTTCAGGAAGGTCACTTGAAATGTGCGCATATTTATGCCCACAAGTGCCGCGCCGGGGTCCCCTACTGCATAACTTTACTTCTGCTATGGATGGCGTATTGAAACAAAAAAAACCAAGGCTAATTAGTGGGGTATTAAGGGATGGGGCTAAGAGAGTAAAAGGGAGGTATATTAACTAGGTGGATAAGGAAGACCTATTCTTTACTCAGGTGAACCAGGAACAGACTGGGGAAACTGGTTATTGAGTAGATGCGCATATCTAATAAAATCCCCCACTTATGTGATACAGCCGGCATTTGCGCGCACATGTATGTGCGAACAGCCAATTTTATATCATGTGCGAATATAAGTGCATATGTTATAAAATGGCCAAGTCCATTAGCGCGAGCTAGCATACTGGTATACATATACGCCCGTGCGGCTGTTGAAAAGTTACCGTCCCCGTGAGCAAAGTTTTAGACTGGGGTTTGTGTGCTTCCATGAAAGTGGCTTATTTTATCAAGGCCTTCTTTGCTGATGGCAATAGTATGGGGTTCATATTCAGTAGGATGTTTAGTGGACATGTTATCCGGCTAAAATTAGCTGGATAACTTGTCCTAGATATTTTTAGTGAGATAAAGGTCTCACTGAATATCCCTGATTAAAGTTATCCGACTAACCATAGTTGGCTAACTTTAAACGCCTCCATCGTTGTAGCCTAGCAATGGCGTCATCAGAAGCACTGGGCCCAGATTGCAGTAGCCTCCTGCTTCCAGCAGGTCTGAAGTTATGTGGCTAACTTAGGGGGTCATTTATCAAAATGCAGTAAGGTGTTTTTGCATGCATTAAGGGCTTAACGCATGTGAAAATGTGTTTACTGCACCATATTGTGTGGAGAGAGAGAGAGAGAGAGAAGCATGTCCCATACATAGGTATTTATATCCCTAGGATAGGCCCACCTAGTAACTCGAGGTGGGGATTAGATAAGGGTGTAGGGGGTTAGGGGCCACTTTCACATTCTACATGAGACGTACGAACAGAACAGTGGTCTCTTGTGAAGATTAGCTGGCCTTCGGAGTGAGGAAACACCCTCCAAGGTGAGATATGGGCAAGGGTCTCTCAACCTAGCTTGATGGACTCACATCAAGCTAGGTTGAGAGACCCTTGCCCATATCTCACCTTGGAGGGTGTTTCCTCACTCCGAAGGCCAGCTAATCTTCACAAGAGACCACTGTTCTGTTCGTACGTCTCATGTAGAATGTGAAAGTGGCCCCTAACCCCCTACACCCTTATCTAATCCCCACCTCGAGTTACTAGGTGGGCCTATCCTAGGGATATAAATACCTATGTATGGGACATGCTATTACAGCCAGCCAGTCTCTCTCTCTCTCTCTCTCTCTCTCTCTCTCTCTCTCTCTCTCTCTCTCTCTCTCTCTCAATGTGCACTAACTTAGCTGAAGTTAAATGCCCCTTTTATAGCCAGATAACAACATATCTGGCTATAATTTAGCTGGATAAGAGGCTCAATATGCTGTTTAAACATTTAGATGGATAACTTGTGTGTTATTCTTCTAAATGGCTTTTAAATATCTACCCCTATGTGCATAGTATGCTAGTGCCCAGGAAAAGCTACACAGTGCAGTTTTGGGAAGTCAAAAACTGCCATGCATAGAAATGGAGGTGTACTGTCCTGGTTTTGGAAATCATAATAGCTACATGTCAAATTTTAAAAGGAAAAAAAAACTGAATTGTTTCCCTCTTAGTATGGTGGCAGGGTTTTGCAAGAAATGCTAAGCCTTGGTGCATTCAAATGTATTCACTAAATCCATTTTTCTTCATTTCAACATGACTTTAAAATGCACTAGGGAAAGAGCCCAGTGTACACTGTATTCTGGGCAACAGGAATCTTGCCTTTTGATGTATTTTAATGGGATTTGTTAGTGGCCAGGAAAATGATTGCACCTAATCTCGTTTTGCACAAAAAGGTGGGAGAAAATCTTTGGAAAATAACGGCAATCAACAATAAGTACCCATCTACAGGCTATCCTTGGGCAAATGATCTGAGATATATATAGATATATATATATATATAAAATAATAAGAACGACTTCCAAATCACACATTGCAGGTCAACTATTCTCTGCTAGAAAAGTCTTCCAAGAAGTCATTCATGCTCCAAAGACAACCTTTCTTGTTCATTGCATAAGTGTATCAGGCAGCGAAAAAAAACTTGTACTTTTTAGTAAATTAGTTCACAAAATCCTTCTCTTTTTCTCTCCTAGCAGTAACAATGAGAAAGCATTTTGTGAACCAAGAAATGGTCCTGTCTGTGTGCTCTTTCTTGATGGATTTTAGTTCTCGGGGTAATGATGACAACACCAGGCAGCCTACGGGTCTCATCTCTCACTCCTGTTGGATCTGTTGTTCATCTGAAAGATAAAGCAGTTCCCACTACCTATATTTGCATAAACTGAAAAGAACCCGAGATCATTTTTCAGACTAATAAGTTCTCCATACATTGTGCTGAATGTATCAGTATCTTAGGGAAGCTTCATCAATATTTTAAATTCGGTATTTGATTTTTTTTAAGGCTATGGAGAACTCCTTATGCAGCATTAGTTTTGATTTTGTGTTTTTAAAGTACAGTGCAGTACACAGTTCATTATCAAAACATGAAGGTGGCAAATTCAATTACGGGAGATAATTGGTGGGTGGGAATATATGAGTGTGTTGAGAGGAAGGCGTCCAAATATGCAGCGAAGCATAGGCTACTAGAAAGGTTTGGAAGGACTGGTTTCTGAATCATGAACTGAGTGGTAGAGCTCATTGTTGTCAAGATAGCAATTTAATTGCTAAATTTCTCAAGGAAACAGGTGTCATAGTGAGCAGCAACTAATGTAATGCAACTAACAGTGGCCTGGATTGGCCATTGTTGGAAACAGGATGCTAGGCTTGATGGACTCTTGGTCTGACCCAGTATGGCATGTTCTTATGTTCTTAATGACATTCACTAGTAAATAAGAGTGATAGTCAGATGAGAGCACCACGGTGTTTGCGCTGGAACACATGCATTAGAATGAGTACTAGGATGTCCCTGCTGATGCTTCAACTTCATCATCCAACACCTACGTTTCTCCTCCTTTCCCTCCCATTCTTCTCTCACTGTCCTATGTTGAAAGTGGTACAGTGAGAACTTGACCGGCCATCATGCACTCTGCCCCTCTGTTGCTACTGCCATCTCTGTGATTTTTACTGTAGTTGCTGCAGCCACCACAGCTGCTGCTGCTGCTGTGTAAAACACTTCCAGTCCCATCCCTGCCACTGCCTCTGTCCGCCCCTGCCTCGCACTGCCTTCGGCTTCCCACGCGTGTGATATCTACAGCCTTGGGTATCACACTCTCTGCCCGTATCATGTGACCTGCAACATCAAAAGCAGCAGCATTGGTAGCATACACTATCAGTATAGAATACATAGAAACATAGAAATGACAAATGACGGCAGAAGAAGACCAAACGGCCCATCAAGTCTGCCCAGCAAGCTACGCACTTTATCCATTTTTTCCCCTTTTTCTCTCTCCCACCTGTTACTATTGGCTTCCAGAATAGAATGTGACAGTAGATAAGGACCATTGGGTATATTTAGTGTGCCCATTTTCTTTGAGCTGGCCATTTCCTTCTGCTTCTTTGGGCCTCCAGATCAGTTGGAACCAGGGCTGGGGATCCTGGTATTTTGAGTCTTCATTTAAACTGTTCAGGAACTTTTCACTTATTTTTTTAATCCAGCTATCTTATCTAGACTGGCTATTGTATGAGAGTTCTTTGAACAGGGGCTATGCACCAGTGCTCTTTCAGTGACTCTATAATCATGGAATCATGGGCTTTAAATTCAACCTCCAGGTACTTTGAGCAATAATCTTGATCCCAACCCAGTCCTTTTTATTTTTTTTCGGGGTCTGGGTTGGGTTGGGATCTCCAGCCCCAGATGACTCAGGGAGCATAAGACCCAATTCTGGAGTCAAACCAGGGACCCTCTGCATGGCAGTACACAGCATTGCCCCTTAACCACCAGACTGGCTGGGTAAGTCATTACCTGGCTAAAATTTATCTGGATTAAAAAAAGAGGGAGCACGGGGGCATTCCGTGGGCAGGGCTTCAACTTAGCCATGCAGCACTAAATATTAGCGTTACCCAACTAGGTTCAGCCAGATAAATCTGTTCATGGTTGACAGCAGGTTTACGGTTATGTGGGAATGGGTACACAGATGGCTTGACAACTAACTAGCTATACGCTAAATATGGCTGTTTAAGGAGAACTGAAAAAAACTAACATGTAAGCAGGCCCAAGTTCTCCCTCAACTCCCCAAAATAATTTAAAAAATGTGAGCACTTAGCATGCAACCCCTCCCAATCCCTCAAAATAATTAAAAGATGATGCAATCCACTGCGGCCTGGCGCCCATCTCCCCTCCCCCAATTGCCAGATATTAAAATCAAAGGCCTGGCTCTAGGCCCCCTCCCGCCTCAACTGGAACCCCTCTAAACCCCCAAGGCCAAGCTGGGAGGCAGTAGAATCTTTCTAGACATATCCAGCTTTGCTCTGTCAGAAATGCTGATAGTGTACGCTACCAATGTTGCTATCAGATAAGATTCCATTAGTTTTGCTTGGATCTTACAGATTTTTTTTTTTTTTTGCCTGGCCTTTCCAAAATTGCCATGGCCTTTTTTCCAACCTCAGATTGGATGAATTGACCCCGAAATGCACAAAAATAAATGTTTTCATAAAGAAATCTCCATAATCGCCTCTTGGTTGGCAATGCACATCACATACATATCGGGCAGCAGCAGCAGCATCATTGATCAAACAGATCTTGCTTGGAGCCCAAGCGCTAAGTTCCTTGCTCAGTTGCAATTCTTTCTTTCTATTATTCAATATTTCAATGCTCACTGCATAATTTTTCAGGTTTAAAGTGTGTCTCAATCCGCCTCCCACCTCATTTTGTCTGAAAAGAAAAGGAAAAGGGGACCTCAGCAACAGTGAACGGACCCCCAAATAATGAAAAATAAAAAAGTCAAATCGTTGAAGCTGCAGTGGGAATGTCCTGTGGCATAATGGCACAATTATCTGAATGAGTACCCTTTTAAGGGAAAAGGGAAGGCCCCAATTAGAGAAAGGATCCATGGTTTTAAAAAGGGCTGGAGCCCAAGCTCACTCAATTAGCTTTTCAAAATAGAACAAAAGTGCTTCCAAAGATCAAGGGATTCCAATCAATCATTAGGCAGCACTGTGAGGAAATGAGCTTTTACCAGAGATTAAAACTGGCAGTGTTATCAGATTCTACAATATAGCAACCAAGCTCAAATTGCTACTTCCTGATGCTGAATAGGCCTCTAAAAATGGATTCTTCATTAACCTTCTTTAGTATTTGCTTTTTGCTTTTGGGATTTCAGTGATTTTTGTGAGGTTTTTTCCCCCCTCTGTGATTATGTCACCCCTGGGCGGGATGAAACCCTTAGACTGGACCCAGGGGCACATAGAAAATAATTATGTACCCTATCTGCAACCAGTTTTCCATGGATAACTTTTCCCTCTTGAGTTCCAGGGATCCATTCCTCTTTGGTGAAACCTCCATTCCTCAGGTTCTTCCCTGATGGAAAAGGTCTCTTCTCTCAATATATTGGAAACTGATTCCCGGGTTCAAGGGCACTCAGCTCCAAGTGAGACAAAAATAGATTGACTCAAAACAAGGGGAAAAACAACACAAGAGACAGGAAGGGTGAAAAAACTTCTTTGTCTCCCAAACGAAGAGATAGTCACTGGAAAAAGACAATTCAAGGCTGAAACTCCTCTGCCTCTGGTTACAGACTGATCTTTCCACAAGAGGTGAGATAGACAGCTCCAGAATCTTCCCTACCCCAGATCTAACCTTACACAGGGTCGCCCCAATCCTCTACGAAGGGCCACCAAGGCTCTCGCAGGGAAAGTCTCCTAAAAGTGGCTTAACAGAGTAAACAAGCCAAACTGAATCAAAGGGTTAATGCAAGAGGGGAAATCAAGAAAAATCTAACAAAAGCGCAGAGCGCATTCACTAAAATCCAACTCAGAATCCATGCCCTAAGATGGTGGCAGGGGTTAATAAGCTGCTAGAGCACACCATCTGCAGCTCCCTCTTGGGGGAGTCAAACCCAAACCTCTCTTCACTAAATCTCTCTGATGAACCTCCCCGGCTAGATGGTACACTCCTTCCAGTAAGGAATCTAGGGATTCCTCTGCTGTTGCTCAATCTTCAGTTGTTGAATGAAGGCAGATTGTTTCATTTCCTTCACTTTGGGTCCAATATACTAATACCCATGCTAAAATCAGACTTCAGTTCTAGCACTGGTTTTAAAATTATGCCAGCAGTAAACACCAGCAGTCCCATGGGATGCAGGAAGCTAATGGCATGCCAATAGACCAGGAGTAAAAAAAACAACAAAAAACCATCAAACAGAAAAAACATGCTTTTTTTTTTTTTTTAACTCATTGGCCATTACATGACATTAAGAGCAAATTTGTGCAAAAAAATATTGGGTAAAGCAGATAGCGAACGAGGCAGAGTGACGCATGATCCTGTTTCCTCTCACCCTTTACCCAAATTCGGAAAATAGCGGAGCCAAACAACAAGAGCTCACACGGTCTATCCATAAATTGTGGGCTGAAAAGGAACTTAAAAAGAAAAACTTAAAAGAAAAGCCTGTGACCGATCTTAACGCAGACAGTGCTACTGAAGTTTCAGCATCAGGAGAGGAGGACTTTACTAATTCACAGGTACCAATGGCATTGGGGACGCATTTAAAAAATATTTCGATACCCTCTCTGACAAAATGGCTAAAAATATAGATGCCAACCATCATCATAGTCAAAACTAACCTGGTGGCATTGGTGAGCGAGCAAAGGGAGCATCCGGACAGTGTCAATTGCAGGGTAACGGATCTGGAGCATACCTACATGGCATATGGTCAAATAACTGACAAATTGGAAACAAACGTGAAGGCCTTGGAGGACAAGATGACCTTGAGAATAGAAGTCGCCGTAATAACATATAGATCATTGGTTTCTTGGAGGCTGCCATGGGCCAGGATGCCACGGCCTTCATATCAAAATGGCTTCCAGTGCTATTGGACATAGAGGCCAAGGCAGGAAAAATTAAGGGGGACAGGACCCATCGATTTCTGCCTCCTTCACCCAGCCCAAAGGGAAGACCACATGCGATTATTGCCCGACTGCGCAATTTCATGGACAAGCAATGAGTATTAAATGCGGCCAGACAAAAAAGGGCCTTCTTTTTCAGGGGACCAAGGATTTCATCTTTCCATATAGCTACTTAGCGGTGCAGAAATGCTGGTAGGGTTTTATTGTTGTGAAACGAAAGCTGCAGAATAAGGGCATTCAGTACACCATGCAATACCCTACAAAGCTCCGGTTAGTGGTCCGGGACAGAATAATATATTTCAGTCCCCAGAGGAAGTTGAGGAGTTTCTCAACTCTAGTCCTACCACAAATGAGGATTGTTAAATAAATGTCCTCTTCTCAGCAGGCTCACCTTGCGATGGTGGAATTAGTTAAGAGAGGCTGCTTATAGAAGTTTGTGGTTGACCATCTGTGCCACCTGGTCCCTTCCCGGGTTATGCTCCTTTTTTGGATATATTTGTTTATAAGTTCTTATTGGACATTTTTAAAAATGTTATTAGTTCATTCAAGTCTGGATTGGCGACATCTGGAGATTTTTCCAGCTTTCAATCTCATATGCTGTTTGTCAACTTCAAGGGTTCTTCGGGAATGCTGGCCTTTATAATCACCCATGTTTTATGTTTTTTCCATTGTGGACACATTGGCATATATCTACAGGGCTTATAGAGACTATTTTTGGATTTTTTTCCTTACTCTGGTATGGGGAAGTCTGCATATAATCCTGTGGGACATGGACCAATGCACTACCTCAGTGGTTTCTTTTTTCGTCCAATATTTCTCTCATGTTTCTTGTTATTTGGGACAGATATTTGTGCAGAACCTCTGAGTCTGTTGTTGAGTTACACTCAGATTGGCATAGGCTCAGGGTAAAAGGTCTCGGTAAGAAGCAGTTACAAGGAGTTAATTGGAGGGAGGAAGGTGGGAAAGTTTGGTGTTAAAGGTTATGTTTACCATGGGGAGGGAAATGGGACTTGGGGGGGGGGGGGAGTTTAGTTTTTCTTTTCCTGGTTTCTGTTATGTTGGTTTATAATATTATTGCCTTGGCTTATTTTTTTTAACACAGGGCAGTGGGTTTAAAAAAGAAAACAGAATGTGCATGCTGATTTCACAAAGTACACTCATCATGGGGCGGATTAAGACTATTTATCACATTGTACAGGATGTGTTGCGTATAAAAAGGTGTCTTTTGGATATTGTCCATATATTTCTTCTCGAGGGTAATGTCTCTCTCTGATATAAAACTTGTCTCCTTAAATGTCAGGGGTCTTTCCAATCCTCTAAAAAGAACTACAACACTACAGCATCTTAAAAAAAACTGGGTGCCAATTTAGTGTTCCTCCACATGACACAGTCAGAACATAATGTTGGTACATGGATGGGTGGGGAAAATCATTGCTTCTTCTTGCTCTTCTAGAAGTAGGGGAACCTGCATACTTATACATAGAGCTTTGCCAATCTCAATTAACAGAACCCTCAAAGACCCTGATGGTGGATTTGTTATTGTAGAGGGCATGTTTTATGGAATGGTCATTCAATTAGTGAATGTTTACGGCACAAAACATTATTCAGTTTTTTTGCACACTTATTTGATATACTTAAATCCTTTCCAACAAATACAGTAATAATTGGGAGGGAGGGGGGGTGATTAGAACATGTGCCTTAATGCAAAATTGGATAGGTCACACTTCCCGAATTTCTCTTTACCAAGTCCATCAGCATTTCAGAATATTATACAGCTTTACAATCTTAAGCATATATGGCGTGAATGATATCCAAGATGCAGGGATTACATATTTTACTCTCCAGACACCACACATATAGTAGAATAGATTTTTTTCTCTGCAGGCCCCTGGTACTGCCACATGTAACTGATTGAGACATTTTAGTCTCCTATTTGCCTGACCACCATCCTGTTAAACTTTCACTGGACTTTGTTAGAGAAGCTGGATCTTGAAATAGGTGGCGTTTAAAGTTATTTCCCCCCCAAAACGGTGAATTCACCGAAATAGTAAAAAAAGCCATAGCAGATTTTCAGTTTCATCACTCAGTGGTAGAAAGTGACCCCAGGCTATGCTGGGAAACATTAAAGGTGGTATTGAGGGGAGAAATGATATCCTATGCTAGCCAAAAAGAACATTATATGTCTAGGCAGCAAGAATCGATGCAGATCATTGATAACTTAGAGCATCAGCATAAGACTGATTGTTCACCTAGGATCTATAAAGCCTTACATCTTGCTAGAGATGAGTTACTTAAATTACAAATCTCATTGATTGAGACAACTTTTCGCTTTATCACGCAAAGGTACTACGAGTAAGGAAATAAATGGGGTTCCCTACTGGCATGCTTAATCAATACTAGATGCTCTTCCTTCACAATTAATGGCCTTCAGTGATCATCGGGTAGTCTCTTGCATTCTGGTACACAGATATTACAGGAATTTAAAGCCTATTATCAACAGCTGTACAAAGATTCTGGCACGATCTCCACTGAAGAAATTACATATTTTCTGAACTCATTTCAACTACCACAGCTTCCTGAGGATGCCAAGATTCAATTGGAGGGTCCAATTACAGCATTTGAAATTGAGCAGGCTATAAAATTCTTGGCAATGCAAAAGAGTCTGGGACTGGACAGCTTTTTGTTAGAATACTATTGCTGTTTTAGAGGGGAACTGGTCCCTCTTTTACAGTAACTTTAATTTTTTGGGCACCCCTAATTCTCACTCTGGGAATCCACTTAACACAGTCATTACTTTGATCCCCAAACCAGGGAAGGACCCCTTGCTATGTGGTTCGTATAGGCTTATATCCTTAATAAATTATGGTATCAAAATATTGACCATAGTGTTCCAAGTTCGGCTGGAGCATCTTTTACTGACATTGATTAACCCAGATCAGACTGGTTTTATGAAAGGGAGAAATTCAATCGCTGACACCAGACAGTTGATAAATGTAGTTCAGTTGGCTGGGAAATTGAAAACTTCTGGTGCCATCCTCTCCTTAGATGCGGACAAGATGTTTGACTGGATATCCTGGCAATATTAGTTAATGGGTCCATTTTAGATCCATTTGTCATATTTAGAGGATCCAGACAGAGATGTTCCCTTTCTCCCTCTTTATTTAACTTGGTCCTCGAACCTTTGGCATAAAAAATTAGAAAGTCTAAAGAGATTGAGGGCTTCAAGTTCGGGTCTGCATCTCATAACATTTCCTTATATGCAAACAATATTTTATTATATATTACACGACCAGAAACATCAGTCTCTGCCATTTTATCACTCCTAGAGAAATATGGAATCTTGTCTGGATACACAATCAACTATATTAAATCTCTTTTACTGTGCACAGGCCTAGGAGTATCCAGCAACTATTAACAGAGATTTTTTTTCCATGTTGGAAAATTACATTACATATTTGGGGATAGTGGTTCCAACCAATTTAGTTGACTTATATAAGTTAAATTACCCCAAGATACTCATGAAACTATAGACTGATTTGAGTTGTTTGACCGACTTTCCCTTATCGCTCTTGGGTACAGCCTACCTGGTTAAGATGGTGGCCCTCCCACGCCTTTTATACCTTTTTCAGCATAATACTCTGTAATTTCCCCAAAGGATGTTTTGGGACCTTAATGGAGACATATCCTCCTTTCTATGGTGCTGAAAATCTCCACAAATAAAACTTTTGACTTTGCAGTATCCTAGGAATTGTGGGCGATTAGATATACAAAATTTTTTCTCTATTATGTTGCCTCAAGACTAGTGGGCATTAAAGCCTGGTTGGCATACATTAATCTACCTAGTTGGGTCTCGTTGGAGAATTCACAGTTGGGAGAGTTCACTTTGCCATTGCTTCTCACTTTGCCTCATACTTCCCCTTATTATGCAAAAATAGGTAGATTGAACCCCATTATATCCTATATACTTAAAGTTTGGCATACTGCCAATAAATTATTAGGCTTTCAGTATGAGGCATTTTCTCCTATTTTGTTCCTTCAGGTCAATCCGGTTTTATCTCCTCTCACATTGTCTCTGGATATGAAGGATTGGGGTGAGGAGGGTCTGAGATTTTTAGATCAGATTGGGTGGGGGCCAATTTAAGAGTTTTCAGGAACTTAATAATTGCAATTGCGGGGCCAGATAGCAATGGGACACTGTGTCCTCATACAGATTTGGAATCTTTATTAATTCAGCCTAGGTTTCAGAAATGGTTGATCTGCAGAATATATATGTTCTCGATGGATGGTATATTTGATTCAGGTTGTGAGCAGATGAGAACTCAATCCAAGTAGTTTTGGTCTGAGGCTCTATAGGCTCTCCTTTTATTTACTTTATATTTGATCTAGAGACATATCCCAAAATTATAGAAAACTGGAATGAGGATTTGTCATTAAATGTGGACGAGGACAATTGGAAAGACATATGGGGCTCGACTCTCAAATTGTCCCTCTATAATAAGGTCCAGGAGTTAATGTTTGGCCTGTTACACAGCCACATACAGATATATCTTGTTCTTCTCTAAATTTAGCACATCTAGCCCCCTATGTTGTCGGAGGAATGGGGAATCTGCTTTTCACTTCCATATGTGGTGGGACTGTCTCATTGTTAGTAACTTCTGGCAGCAGGTTGAGATCAAGAGAAATATTGGGTCAGCCTCTTCAATTTATGGCCTCTTTGTGTCTGCTAGGCAGATGGGACAATTTTGATTTGAATAAACCTGCTAAACGCCTTGCTATTCATTTATTACATGACGCCTGAATTACTATCACTTACTACTGGATGTGGAGTGGAAGTAGCCTAGTGGTTAGAGTAGTGAGCTATAAACCACGGTTCAAATCCCACTGCCTCTCCTTGTGAACTTGGGCAACTCATTTTCCCTTCCATTGCCTCAGGTATAAATTTAGGGTCTGCCTTACTAAGGCTTTTCTTCCATTCTGTATCTATGGGAAAAATGAGAACCTTAGACTCTGAGCAAATACATACAGTACCTGAATGTAATTTGCTTTGAAGTGCCAAAAAGAGGAACATAGGTAAGTAAAATAAAAACTGGAAGTTCCACTATAATGGAAAAAGTTTCCTTCTCTCTTCACAACAAGCAGGAAGCCTATAATTGTTACAATTGGCTCTCACTTTTACCCTGGTCTAGCCAGAAGTACCGCATGTCAGTGAGGAGAGGTCACCCTGATGCATTATGCTGCCATCCATGGCAAGATGCTGCCACAACCCTCTCGCAGCAGGAACCATCATTGATCCCTGCAAGATGCAGCCTCCTTAGGCACATGCACACGCGCCCCCTTGCTAATTTTTTTTTTTTTAATTGCAATTTTTATTTTCAATAAAATACATAACAATGACTTTAGCAAAACCATCATTCAAACTTTACATATTGAAGTAATATGCGAATCATAAGCAACATTTACAATATACAAAACACCCCTTCCCACCCCCCAAGAGTCATACAAACCACCATCAATAGGACAACATAATCTTTTCACAATCTTACATAGTTATATAACCTGCAGAACAAATAAAAGATAATGAAGCGAACATTCATGAACCTTGCCTTGCTATGCATTATTTTTTTAAAATTTTATTTATTTGAAGAGTTTTATATACCGTCATTCGGAACGTTAAAATAACGCATTATGTGCATTCCTAGCCTTCCACTTCATAAAGGGATCCCATACCCTGTAAAATTTAGAAAGCTGACTATTTATTGCTGTTAGTTTATATAACTAGCAGGTCTTCTCTATCCTTTCTATAACATTTAGCTTGGTGGTAGTATCTTTCAATTTCCAAAATAGGGCAAGCTCACATCTGGCAACCAATATGATTTGATGTACCAATAACCAATTAGTAATAGGGACATCAAGAGGTAGATTTAATAATATATATTCTGGAGACAATGGCAAACTTTGCCCTAAAACCTCATCCATTAAAGAGACCATTTCTGCCCAAAACTGAGCTATTCTAGGGCATCCCCACCACATATGGTAGAAAGTACCCCTACCCCCACATTCTTTCCAACACAAATCTCTTGTATTTGGGTAATGGGTATATCTTATTTAATCTAACTGGCGTGAGGTGCCATCTCATTAATACATTGTAACTATTTTCTGACATGAGCGCTGAAATGGAGCTCCGCTTCATATTTTGGAATATTAAGTCCCACTCTTCACTGGAAAGATGCTTTCCCAAATCTGTTTTCCAAGCCGCTATATAGGTGCCTGTGAGCGTAAGGCATTGTTCAGAAACCCATACAGATTAGAGATCATATCATTCATTGTATCAGCCTTATCACACCAATGTTCGACTTGTGTTTTACCATTCTTTAGGTCCTCCTCTACTTTTTCTGCTACCATAAAATGACATATTTGCATATAGTAAAAAACATCCCCCTCACTTAGGTTATATTTATCTTGTAGCTCCCAAAATGAGAGAGGCCTCTGAAGCCCCCATAATTTATCAAAACAAGTTATTCCTTTAGTTATCCAAGGCTTATACTGTTGTAGTGAAAGCCCGGTGGGAAATTTAGTATTGTAGTTAATCGCTGTACTGTAAAAATATCGACATACTACAAAATGAACTCTCCAACGATTCCACATACGCAAAGTATAAGAACATAAGAAATTGCCATGCTGGGTCAGACCAAGGGTCCATCAAGCCCAGCATCCTGTTTCCAACAGAGGCCAAACCAGGCCACAAGAACCTGGCAATTACCCAAACACTAAGAAGATCCCATGCCACTGATGCAATTAATAACAATGGCTATTCCCTAAGGGGTAGATTTAAAAAAAATGCGCATTCGCGTACTTTTGTTGGCGCACCAGTCGCAAACAAAAGTATGCTGGATTTTAGCTGCGCGTATCTTCTAAAATCCAGGATCGGCGCGCGCAAGGCTGCCGATTTTGGGCAGCTGGCACGCGCCGAGCCGCACAGCCTGCCTCCATTCCCGCCGAGGCCTCGGAGGGAACTCTCTTTCGCCCTCCCCTCACCTTCCCCACCCTTCCTCTACCTAACCCACCCCCCCGGCCCTATCTAAACCCCCCCTACCTTTGTCCACGGATTTACGCCTCACGGAGGGAGAAGTAAATCCACGTGCGCCAGCGGGCCGCTGGCGCGCCGAGACGTGACCCGGGGGCGGTTCTGGAGGGCGCGGCCATGCCCCTGGGCCCGCCCCCGAAACGCCGCGTCCCGCCCCCAAAACGCCGTGTCGATCGGCCCCGCTCCCGACACGCCCCCGACAAAAAACCCCGGGACTTACGCGAGTCCCGGGGCTCTGCGCGCGCCGGCAGGCCTATGGAAAATAGGTGCGCTGGCGCACAAGGCCCTGCTCGCGTAAATCCGCCCGGATTTACGCGAGCAGGGCTTTTAAAATCCGCCCCTAAGTAAACTTGATTAATAGCAGTTAATGGACTTCTCCGCCAAGAACTTATCCAAACCTTTTTTGAACTCAGCTACACTAACTGCACTAACCACATCCTCTGGCAACAAATTCCAGACCTTTATTGTGTGTTGAGTGAAAAAGAATTTTCTCTGATTAGTCTTAAATGTGCTACTTGCTAACTTCATGGAATGCCCCCAATCCTTCTATTATTCGAAAGTGTAAATAACCGATTCACAACTACTCATTCAAGACCTTTCATGATCTTAAATACCTCTATCATATCCCCCCTCAGCCGTCTCTTTTCCAAGCTGAACATCCCTAAACTCTTCAGCCTTTCCTCATAGGGGAGCTGTTCCATCCCCTTTATCATTTTGGTTGCCCTTCTCTGTACCTTCTCCATCACAACTATATCTTTGTTGAGATGTGGTGACCAGAACTGTACACAGAATTCAAGGTGCAGTCTCACCATGGAGCGATATAGAGGCATTATGACATTTTCCGTTTTATTAACCATTCCCTTCCTAATAATTCCTAACATTCTGTTTGTTTTTTTGACTGCTGCAGCACACTAAACTGATGATTTTAAAGTATTATCCACTATGATGCCTACATCTTTTTCCTAGGTGGTAGCTCCTAATATGGAATCTAACATCGTGTAACTACAGCAACGGTTATTTTTCCCTATATGCAACACCTTGCACTTGTCCACATTAAATTTCATCTGCCATTTGGATGCTCAATCTTCCAGTCTTGCAAGGTCCTCCTGTAATGTATCACAATACGCTTGTGATTTAACTACTCTGAATAATTTTGTATCATCCGCAAATTTGATAACCTCACTCGTCATATTCCTTTCCAGATCATTTATATATATAATTTGAAAAGCACCGGTCCAAGTACAGATCCCTGAGGCACTCCACTGTTTACCCTTTTCCACTGAGAAAATTGACCATTTAATCCTACTCTCTGTTTCCTGTCTTTTAACCAGTTTGTAATCCACGAAAGGACATCGCCTCCTATCCCATGACTTTTTAATTTTCTTAGAAGCCTGTCATGAGGGACTTTGTTAAACGCCTTCTGAAAATCCAAATACACTACATCTACCGATTCACCTTTATCCACATGTTTATTAACCCCTTCAAAAAAAATGAAGCAGATTTGTTAGGCAAGACTTCCCTTGGGTAAATCCATGTTGACTGTGTTCCATTAAACCATGTCTCTCTATATGCTCTACGATTTTGATCTTGAGAATAGTTTCCACTATTTTTCCCTGCACTGAAGTCAGGCTCACTGGTCTATAGTTACCCGGCTTGCCCCTGGAGCCTTTTTTAAATATTGGGGTTACATTGGCCACCCTCCAGTCTTTAATGACAGGTTACAAATTTTAACTAATAGATCAGAAATTTCATTTTTGAGTTCCTTCAGTACACTAGGATGCTTGGTAGTTGGGGGTAAACACTCCACCCGCTTCCAGGAGTACTGTGGTTGCCAAACCAAAGACCATAGGGGCATACTACCCACCATCGATTGCTTGACCTTAACCCAAATTTTTGGTTCTTTTTCCCTATGCCAATCTAATATTGCCCGCAAATGAGCAGCCACATAATACCATCTAAGGTTGGGTACTCCCAAACCCCCCTGTAGTTTATGTTGATACATCATCAAACGTGCTATCCTTGCGGGTTTTCGTTTCCAAATATAGGAAAAAATACGCCTTTGCCAATTCCTTAAAATAGAAGTGGAGATAGGAATTGGGAGTGATTGGGGAGAATATTCATTTTGACAGAAGCTATTCGGCCAAACCAAGACATTGTATAACAATCCCAAGTGTGCAGGTCCCTAAGTAATGCTTGCCACAGAGATTTATAGTTCAGATCAAACAGGGCATCATAACAATTACTAATCCGGATCCCCAAATATTTAATACTACTTTTAGCCCATTTAAAGGGGAATATAGTTTGGAACCTGAGTACCTGTTCCTTCTTAACCGTTAGGTTAAGCACTTCTGATTTATTGAGATTTTATTTAAATCCTGAAACCTGACTAAAATCCTTCAGCACCCCAATCACCTTTTTTAATGAGGGCTCAGGGTTCATTAGGGTGAATAGAATATCATCAGCAAAATGAGAGATTTTGTACTCTTCAGTCCCTACCTGGACCCCTTGTATCTCCTCCAAACCTCTAATATTTATCACCAACGGCTCCAAAAATAAAGTAAATAATAGGGTTCCACGTTATATGCATAAAGGTTCGGAATATGTACCATTTACTTTTACCCTTGCTGTTGGATTCAAATAAAGGTTTCGAATCCAAGACAAAAAGGGGGAACCAAAATTCATTTTATCCAGTAGATGAAAAAGATAGGGCCAGTGGACCATATCAAATGCCTTTTTGGCATCAATAGAAAGGAGCACTGCAGGAGTATTTCTCTCTTTGACCCGCCAGGCTAGATCTATGATTTTTTGCACATTATCTGCAGCCATTTGCCCCGGGATAAATTTTGCTTGGTCTCAGTGTATTAATCTGGCCATCACTAGTTTCATGCGGTTTGCTAATACCTTGGCCAAAATTTTTAGATCAACATTGTGTCATAATCCGCTCTGTTGATGGGAGGAGCAATCAGATAGGAGTAGCAATCTGTGGTTATAGACTGCTGGAGATAGTAGTGGGTGGATCCTTGGGCCGGGGGCAGATGACCACGCCCCCAGGGGAGATCCCAAGAGGGACTACCGGCTAGGCTTAGAGTATGGAGACAGACACACATTAGTTCTTTTATTATACAGGTCTTGAAACCACCAGAGGTGGCAGTAGTGAGCTGAAGTGCCCAGGAGGGCTGAAGTCCCTCAGATAATGGAAAAGCGATCCCTGGATGGCTGAGCTGTTGAGAAACTGTAGACCGTGAGTAGGCAGGGTATGCAGTGTTCATGAACAGAACTTAGATGACAACACTCACATATTGGTCTCAGGGAGCTCAGTAGCTGGAAAGGATAGGCCCTCGAGGAGCGAGTACCTGGTTCTAGGGAAAGCTCTGAGAGAGCGATGGTAATTCACAATGATGTAGACAGTGATGGCTTCCAGGCAGAAGAGAATCAGCAGATAGTCAGGAACGAGGGCCCTCGAGGTGCGAGTACCGGTTCCTGTCTGTAACCTGAAAAGCAAGAGAGAGCGAGGCCCCCGAGGAGCAGGTACCTCTGGTAAGGCGGATGAGGCAGAGTAGCATAGGCAGGATAATCTGAGTAAACCTTGTCCTAACCTGTCCGTTCGTTGCTAACTCAGTTTGTCAGCAATATCAGAGACCTTTAAATATCGGAAGCGGATGACGTCATCTCAGGGGGACGCCCCAGAGGTTCGCGCCCTTGCTGGTACTTCACTCGGAGCGTGCGTGTGCCCTAGGCTTCAGGCAACATGGCAGATCTGCAGCATTGAGCCGGTCTGGGGACGCCGGAGAGAGATGGCAGGAAGATGCCGCGGCAACCAGCCATCCTTCAGACCTGGAGGGAGTCGCCACAGAGGTAAAGAAAGCAGAGTGAAGATGTCGGGCAGCGATGGTCGCAACACATTGGTCAGTGAAATGGACCTATAAGATCCACACTGGGTCAGATCACGACCAGGTTTAGCTAGTATAGAGATCCCCACAACACTGGCACTAGCTGATAAGGAATTATCAGCTCTAAGAGAATTAAACCATTTTAGTAATAAAGGGACAATCTAGGATGAGAATGTTTTATAGAACAGAGTTGTAAAGCTGTTTAGGCTGGGGCTTTATTCACTTAAGTTCCTTAATCACATGAAGAACCTCTATAGAGGATATGTCCTTATCAAAAAATTGTTTTTCAGCTTCGGTTATAATAGGGAGATCAATCTTATTTAAGTATTCCTCCATTTGTCTCGGGAGAATATGAGAATCGGCCGTATATAATTTTTTATAGAAGTTCATAAACCTCCGCCTCATTTCCTTAGGGGTGGTCAGCAGATAACCATCTTCTGCTTTGATTTTAAGAATTTGTTGTTGGACTATGTGCTTTTTTAACCACTGTGCTAATAAACGACTAGCCTTATTTCCCCATTCAAACTGTTCCTGGCTCAACTGGTTCAATTGAAAAGCCACCTTATCAGCTTCTATCATCTCTAGAGCGTCTCTAGCTCTCTGCAATTGTTTATAACTAGACTTCACTAGTGTTCTCTTATGAATCATTTCCAGAGATTTTCTCTCTGCTTTTAGACACCTCTGTTTATCGATTCAGGCCCTTTTCAAGAAGGCTGCCCGTGCAATTAATCGCCCTCTTATTACCGCTTTTAATCCTTCCTATAACAGAGAGGGACTTATTCCATCCACATCATTAAGATCTACAAATTCATTTATTGCTTCTGAAACTTGTGAGCAAAACAGATCGTCTCCCAACAAAGTATTATTGAGAGTCCAGAACCTCCCTCCCTCCTCTCTGTTTACATGTTGCACTCGCAACCATATGGGGGCGTGATCAGACAATGAGATTGACTCGATCTCTGGTTTAAAGGCCCTAGATAATATTGATTTATCTACCAGGAAGAAATCAATCCTAGAATAGGATTGATACAGGCTGGAAAAAAAGGTGTAATCACGATCATGTGGAGACTTAAGCCTCCAAATGTCAATCAAGTCCCATTTCTTCATTAACTTCTAGAGCCGGTTCTGGCCAGGCCTGAACCAGCATTATCTGCCTTAGGTAATAAGGTTAAATTTAAGTCTCCTGCCACGATTAAGTGACCCTTTGCCTCTGTTGTTAACATGTACTCAAATCAGAATAGAAAATAGCCTGGCCTACTACAGGAGCATAAACATTAACTAAGGAATATAGCATGTCCTCTAATTCAAATTTTATGATCATAAATCTGCCAGATAGGTCACTATAGCATTTTTTAATTATGCCCTTAAAATCTTTATGAAAGAAAATTGCCATTCCTGTGTATTTCTCCTGCTTCGCTGCAGCTGCAAACTATTGCTTGGTGTACAGCGACCACTGTAATAATGACTCATATCGTTTTTTAATATGTGTTTCTTGTAATAGTACAATTGTTGCTCCTCCACTTAATATTTCAGATTAAGTAATTGTCATTTCCAGGGGATTTTTAGCCCCTTAACGTTTAAAGATATTATTGAAATATAATCCATCATTTTCATAAAAAAGGGGTGGTAAGCATATAAGCCAGATAAACAGAGTCATCTTATTCCCACTTCTTAGATATTTAAAAGGGGTACATTGACAAGTGTAAGCTATCTAGGTACGAATCCCTGCGCAAAATCCAGCATAGCTGCAAGTAATAACTACGTCCCATCTTTTAGGCCCTATATAAGCTTTCTAACTCCCCTCCCCAGCCCCACCCCTAACCCAGCTGCTATTAAGCCATAGCAAGAGGGGGTAGCATTCTGGACACAAGATCGATGCTCCCAACCCCAAACTCAACATATTAGATAATAAATC
This sequence comes from Rhinatrema bivittatum, assembly GCF_901001135.1. NCBI lineage: Eukaryota > Metazoa > Chordata > Amphibia > Gymnophiona > Rhinatrematidae > Rhinatrema > Rhinatrema bivittatum. The sequence goes on along the minus strand of NC_042620.1, from coordinate 176,772,465 downwards.
CCCTTAATATATAAAAACAGTACAAAAACATTCCCCCCCTTCAAAATCTAATAATAGGATAATAAACCCCAAGTTGAACCATAAGTTTCTTATCTGACCTTTGTCGGCAAGGTATAGGAAAGGAATCTGATAAGACAACTTTAGAAAAAAGTATCATCCTTTCCCACTACCTGAATGTCTTCTCAGCTTTGACCATTTTTCCCCACTCTCTGCCATCTTGGGGTATCCAACTTCGAAGGTGCTGTGGGTCTACTCTGTGATCCGGTTTTCTTTGTCACGTAGCCAGCTTCTACTAATAGAGCCTCTGCCTCTTCCATCCTGGACACCTTTGCTGTCGAGCCACGTATGGTCAAAGCCAGTCCAAAGGGAAACACCAATGGTGTTTTTTCATCTCTGCCGTTATTTCTCTGAAATCTGCTCTTTTTTTCATAGTGATAGGGGACAGATCTGCAAATAAAGAGATGTTGTGAGTTTCCTAGATCCATGTTTGTTGTTTTCTTGCTGCGTTCAGGATTTTTTCTTTTAAGGGGAAGCAGTGAAAGCATACCACTATATCTTGTGGTTTATTTCCAATTTTAGGTCCCAGCGTGCGGTATGCTCTTTCCAATTCTATCTCTGCAGAGCTCTGCTGATCTTCTATGTTTGGATTTTGACTCAGAAAAAATAAACATATTTTCCTCACCACCGCATGGCAATCTGAATATTCTTCAGTTTCAGGCACACCGCAAAAACTTAGGATTCATCAGTGTCCTCTATTCTCCAGATCCTCCACTTTAGCCTTTAAAGCTTTATTTTCCAATGAAAGTTCAGTGCATATTGTGTCCAAGCGCTCTGTTTTTTCCCCTTGTGCTTCCAGCCATGTGTCACAATCATCTACACGCCGGCCCTCTTCTGAAATTTCTTCTTTCATTTCAGCTATAAGGCCCATCAACTCATTTTTGGTGTCGCGCATATCCTTGTGCAGGTCACAAAACCACTGCTGAAATTCGATCTGAGTCAGGAGATCTAGCAAGGAGGTCTTGGCATGCTGCCCCACAGGGGCTGCTGCCATTTCAGGATTCTCCAGCTCCTTCTGGCTTTCAGTAGACTGGGCCCCGGTGCATCTTCAAGGCCTTTGGCATAAGAAAATTGTCGAAGATCCGTGTTTTTCTGCTTTGCTGCCATCTTTGATGCTGTCACACATGTTAATGCACATTTGAAGGGAAAATCAACGCGGGGATTACTGTTTTATTTAGCAAAATCGCTCAGGGAAGAGCAGAGCTCTAGCTCAGGTGGCCATCTTCTCCAATGGCCATGCCCACCCCCTTGCTAAATTTAAAGGGACCACAGTGGGAAAAGCCCTGTGGCCCCTGAAGATGATGTTTTACTCTAGGCCTATAAAAGGCCTCTCTCAACTCTGCTTCATGGCCTTGGCAATAGGTTGACTACCTTTGGTAGAGCTATTTGCCTCAGCGTATTCCTGGTCTTCATTCCTCTGTTCCTGGTCATTGTCTTGGCAGTCCTTGATCTTCTTTATGAGTTCTTCATCTTCATCCTGTGGTCAGTCTTCAGTGCTTCATCTTCGTTCTGTGGTCAGTCTTCAGTTCCTCAGAGTTTTCTCCTGCCCACCTGTGCTGTTCCTCGACTCCCTACCTGCCTATTCATCTCATCTTCCCTCAGATGGATCTCTGGTTTTGACTTTGGCCTGCTTGACACTTGACTATGACTGAACTCTGCCTGCCACTGACCACTGCCTGACTCTCGACCATGCCTGGATGCTGCCTGCCTTGACCAGTGCTGGTCTCCGACTACACCTGTAACTAGCCTTCCCCAGACCCTGGCCTGGTACTCGCCCATCTCCGTGGACTTTCACCTCGTCAAAGAGGCCTGTGCCTAAGACTTGCCGGCTTTGGCTTCTGAGGGCTCAATCTAAGGGGAACTAGGGCTGGTTATAAATGAAGCTCTGGTTGGGTCTCTGCCACAGCCAGCTCTGCCAGCTGACTGTGGGGACCTGCAGGGCTTCTCCTGCAGGTTGTGCCAACGCCACCGTGGTCCAAGGGTCCACACCCGAAACAACGATAATATATGGAAGGCATACTGGCAGTGAAGACAACATATTGAGTGACATATCTGTGTTGTCACCATCTTTGACTTAAACACCTTTATAACTTAAGTCTTTTGCACAATTTTCATTATATTGCTCATGATATGATATTTTACTAGGTTTTACATTTATATCATTATGAGTAAAGATATTGTTGCTTTGTTCTCTTTGTGATGTCATGTATTGCTGTATCCCTAAATAAAGAGATATAAAAAAATTGTCCTTAGCAGTAAATCCTGGCTAGTATCTAGTAGTTGGCAGACTATCCCTGTAGGTACCTCCACTGAGACTTCTCTGGATTGGTCAGGAGTCACTATAAAACCAGAAGATGCATGTGGAGTGGTATAGATGTTTGGCTATAGTTTTGGAGAGGAAGGAGAATTGTTGAAGAGTTCCTCAATTTAGGGTCCGCAACCTGTTCCAGGGGAAAGAAACTCTGACCTTGCCAGTATCTTCAGAGTCTGGAAGGGACTGTCTGGAGAATGAAGAGAAGAAATGAGAGAGCTTTTGTGGTTTTGTATTTTTTGAGATCCTGTGCTTGCTTAAGGAGGATTCCCCCCCTGCACTGGAAGGTCAGGAAGGTGCTGTGACTCCCCCTGTTCAGTTAAAGAAGGGACAGAAGAGACCAGATAGAGAAGAAGGAGAAAGAAGTATTTTGTAGAGATTTTATTTTGGTGTTCAGGGAGGAATTCTTTTGCCACCAATTCCCGCCCACTTATAGAAGGAGTGGAGATTTTCTGGACTTTGAACATCTTTTGGGACTTTGCCACGTAAAGCCCGAACTTAGCAGCTGAGAAAAAGATATTGAGATCCCAGTACTACTAGGAGCCTAATCTTCACCACTAAAGAGTGTGGGGTTTTCCTAGTGTTTGCCATCCAAAGGGACGCTGACTCAGCCTATAAAACTGAGAAAAGGCACTTTGGACAGTTTATTTTTGTATGAAGATTATCTAGAGAATTTCTGTTGTGAGTTGGACTTTAAAGTAGTTTTGGTTGCAGTAAATATTTTGTTGGGGACACAGCCAAAGTTCCCAGTGTCTTTTTTTCAGAATCAGAGGTGCCCTAAAGCAAGGACATTCCAAGCGTGAGTGCATCTGTGAGAGCAGCCAAAAGGGAGGTGGAGAGACTGTCAGATCTGGTCCTCAACCCCTTGAGCCTAGGGGCCTCGGAGGTTTATCATCCTTCCCACTGAAATGCATCCCAGCACTTTGGACCAGTGGACAGGGTTAACTGGAGGAGAAGAGTGGCCCAGGGACTACCTTTGTGCCCCTGCATGCCAGGAGGCCCCATAAGAGGGGGGTCACATGTGTAAACCCCCCCCCCCCATTAAATACCAGGGTTAATTTATGGCTGATAAATGCATGCTAAAACAGGAGTAAAAAAAACCTCTGCTAGGATTGGCACTCTTTACTGCAACAGCTCCTTGGTGTCTCACTCAGTGCGGCACCCTACAGTTCCCCTGTTGCTATATCTACTGCACATTCATTCCCTTCAACACTGGCAATGATCAATCAAGGAGTTTTAGAAAGATGACATGAAGACGATTAATTGTTTATTGAGGCCCCCAAGGTACATGTTTATAGTTAATTAAATTTTCAGTAGTGCATGTAGGATATAATTATTTATCCTCAAACGTAGCTAGCAAAAAAGATAAAGTTGTACCGTCTGCCTCCTCCTCAACAGTGTTTTTCCAAGATGCAAATTAAAATGTACACTCCTCATTTGTTCTGCTGCCGGTTTGCAGACGCAGCTACACAGCGGGTCAAGAGGTTGCACAGACACATAGCAATAATATTTTTTCAGACAAAATAGCCCCTTACTAATCAGCTGAGATATGTTCACCAGCAGAAAACCGGGAAACATACACGGCCAAGATTTTCTGAGCAGATGGCACACAGTTCAGCTTAGAGCTCCCTGGCCATAACGCATGTCTCATTTGTGGAGCTGCCAACACACTGCCCTGCTGACTGCCTCCTCAGTCTGGCCTGACCACAAGCAGAAGAAGCTTTCTGCAAACACTTATCCCTTCCTGCTCAATGTTGATGCACACAGCTTTTCAGATAGGTTTCAAAACTAGGAAATGCTTTGCCCGCACTCTGCTATCAGTCTGAGATTCAAAACACTTTTCATCAAGAAACTGCCATGAGAGGAAGAAACCGCAATAAGCCGCAGACAAATATCTCTCAATCTGTCTCTCATGCCTCTACCGCCCTCTCCCTCCCCCGAGTTCAGACAGAAAGTCAGTGTTTCCTAACCTTTTCCCACCCAAGGCACACTTACGTTAACAGAAATGTGGTGTGGCACACCAACCTCCATGGAGTAGGCAGTGGAGAGGACTCATAGGGCCAAAAGAAGAGCTAGAGAAGCACTGAAAGCCCCAGCAGTCTATCTTTCAAATTTTGAAACTAAGGGAGAGAAGGGGCAAAGACACACATGAACTCATCCTGATTCACCAGCAACCGCAGAAGAAGGGAGAGGTTGGTGTGTTATGCAGGGCCGGAGGAACCACTAGGCGAGCTAGGCCTGTGCCTAGGGCGCCGATACTTAGGGGGCACCGTGGCAGGCAGCAGAATTTTGAAAGGGCAAAAAGTGCCCTTTCGAAATTCTGCCAGCCCCCGACTCGCCCTGCCTCCCCCCAAGTGCCACCCACCCGACACCCCCCCTGGTGGTCCAGCAGAGGGCCCGGGAGCAATCTGCCGCTCCAGGGGCCTCGGCTGCCACTAAGCAAAATGGCGCCGGTGACCTTTAGCCCCTACCATGTGACAAGGGCCAACCAATGGCACTGGTAGTCCCTGTCACATGGTAGGGTTTGAAGGCCACCAGTGCCATTTTGGATAGTCGCAGCTGAGGCCCCAGGAGTGGCAGATCGCTCCCAGGCCCTCCGCTGGACCACCAGGGGGGGGGGGCTAAGGGAGGGTGGCACTGGGGGATAGGCAGGGCGAGTCAGGGGATGGCTGCCTGCTGCGGCGCCCCCTAAGTCTCGGCGCCTGGTCTCATGCTGCGCCGATCTTCCTTTCTTCGGCCACATGATTAGCTAGACTGGCTGTGCCGATCTTCTTTCTGTGTGTGTTTATGTGTTATGTATGTGAGAAAGGAATCTGCCAGTTTAAAAAAAATGAAATGTGATAATATATATACATCAACTTTTGTGCTGGGAGCGCAACCTTTGAAAAGTTGGATGAAAGATGAAATTACTGAATTTTAAGCATCCCTCTTCTGGAAAATAAAATTTAACAAAGTGGGTAGAGACAAATACTAAAGCAAAAAAAAAAAATTAAAGTATTTAAAATGTTCATCTCAGCAAAATCACAAATTTAAGATACTGATGCCAGGTGGGGTTTGGGTTTTTTTTTTGAAGCATAATTTAAGCATGAAGACTAGAATAGTTCCAATCTGAAACGGTTTTGCTTTTCTTTTTTTTTTTTTAAGCCTTTAGAAAATGTATATTTTTAAATGACTAATACTGGAATCTTCCCATTGAAAAGGGAAGTTGACTAAGGATGTCTTTCTGTTCCATATCTCCCACATGAATAATCATACAACTGATAGTTTGAAGAAAGACACTTGCTTTATTGCCTGAAAGCATAAAACAAGAGAAGCTGTACGGTGAGGGTGGCTGTCCCTTGGGAGGACAGAACCTGAAGGAAGGGTGTCATTTCGCCTTCTGATAGGAATGTGGTTTTCTTATTTAATGGTTGGGAGCATCACTTTCACTTTTATAAAAGTGAAAAATACTGCAAGTCTGAAAGCAAGGTGCTTCTGTGAGAGTGTAATGTGTATGTGAGACAGGGAGGCTGCTTCTGTATGTGAGACAGGGAGGGTGCTTCTGTATGTGCGTGGTGTATATGTGAGACAGGGAGGCTGCTTCTGTATGTGTGTGGTGTATATGTGAGTCAGGGAGGGTGCTTGTGTGTGTCAATGTGTGTGTGCGAGAGAGATGGAGCATGTTTTTGGCTGGCTTGTGGCTGTGAGAGAGGCTGGCTTGTGGCTGTGTGTGATTGAGCTGGCTTGTGGCTGTGTGTGATTGAGCCTGTTTGTAAGTGAGATAGAACATGTGTGTGATTGAGAGCTTGTGTTTAAGTGAAATAGAGAGAGCATGTGTGTGATTGAAAGCCTATGTGTAAGTAAGAGAGAGCGAGAGCATTGTGTGATTGAGAGAGACTGGCCAGAGAGGTGACGTGTGTATGTGTGAGAGAGACTGATCAGGGAGATGACTGGTATGTGTGTGCTTGTGTGTGTGTGTGAGAGAGAGAGAGACTGGTTGGGGAGATGATTGGTGTGTGAGAACAGGAACTGGTCCTGAGGGTGTGACTGGTGTGTGTGTGTGAGAGAGAGAAGAGACAGGTTGTGGTCCCTAAGGAAGGGGACTGAGGACAGCTTCAGCAGCTACTGCTGCTTCTGGTGTGGCCTGCAAGGGAAAGGAGTAGGAGAACTGCTGGAGAGGGAAAGTAAAGGTGGCTTTTTAAGTTCATTTTTCTTGATTGATTACCATTTTAATTATTGAGTAGTATGTGATGTGTCTGCTGGTTGAAATATTTTATTGGTGTTTGATAAAGCTTTCAAAATTTGCATGAGTCTTTAATTATTGGATATTCTATTCATCAGCTGTTTTGAAATTATTTTTTGTATGATTTTATAATTATGATTAATGATTTATATTTCTTGATTTTATTGATTTGTTTCATGAGGAATGGTGAAATTTTTGTTTTTCCATTGTTACACTGTATAGAGACTGGTGTGATGCATTCTACAGTTCAGTTTTTGTCTGCACATTTCTATTTATACTTTATGTAGCTTTATTCTGTATTTGGTGAGGGTTTGTGTTCTGCATGCAAAGACTGAGATGAAGCATTCTTTTAGCATGTGGTTTCTCTGTAGGGATCTGTAGTAGCTTGGCCTGTTCTGTTTTCCTGATAGGAGGTGTATTGATATTTTAGATTCTGGTATAATATTTGTGGTATTCTTTTTCATAGGTGGGGTTGTTATTCTTTGAGTGTTGGCAGATAGTACTGTGTTGATATGGGAGGACCATACCGAAATATATCACAATAGGTATGATGCCATATAAATTCCAAGATACAAAGTTTTCTTGTTGGCATCACAACAGTGCATGAAATTATCACAGCAACTTGTATATTAATTTTACCTCAGAATGTCATTTTTCATGTAAAATATGTTATAAATGCATAATTTAAAATTGTGTATGGGGAGGGGGCACCAGACTGTAAGGTTTGCCTAGGGTGCCTAATACCCTTGCACCGGCCCTGCTGGTATGGGCAGCCGGCTCGGTTAGTCCATATTTATCTGGCTAAGGGCTGGATTTGCTAATACCGCTGGGCTCTTTGAATCCCGCGGTAACGGGGGGCGGTCCTGAGATAGCCGGCAGCAATTGCACCTCCGCGGTGCGATCGCTGTTGGTGTCGCGCCAAATAACTACACCATAAAAGGTGTAGTTATTCAGTGCGAAACTGGCAGCGAAAAAGATGCGTACCTTTTGCTGTCGGCGAAGTCGTCACGGCGTCAGCCCCGGTGCCGCTCCAACTCCTCCTCTTCTGGGGCGGACGCCGTCCCGACTCCGCCCCAATCTTGGTATCACGTGTGATCCGCTTGGAAAATGACCCCCTAAGTGGTGGCGGTAAGTTTGATAAGTCCAGACTTCTTTTTTTACTTTTTCTCCTTCTTATAGGGTTTTAAATACTAACACAATAGCCTGGGAAACTTAACTCCATCTCTGACCCAGCAGTTAATTTTCCAGCACTAAGAAAGACTGGCTTTGGCCAGAGCACCTCTTTGCACTGGGGAGTTCGGCTTAATGCCCTCATTTGCATGGGATTTCCTTGGGGAGAGTACTATGCAGTGCTCCCATTTAGTAACACATATTTTCTGTGCGCATAACTCCTTGCTGCATCGGCAGTAAGTTTTACTCTCAAAGAAAGTGCACGGTGACGTGCAGTTGAAGCGCAGTTAGAAAGGTGAATTCAGCTGCATGCACCTGTCTGCATCGGCCTGTCGGTCAGTCACATCCAGTGCTCAGCGCACACTTGTCTTCCTATCTTAGCCTAGAGATAAGATAGTGGTTTGAAAGACTCAGAGACGGAGAAGATGAGGAGGTGCTGTGTGCATTGTGTGCTGCACAAAGTGGATTCCAGCTATCCATACTTTGTAAGCAGCCCATTAATTACCACACCCCAGAGCTCAAGCTGTAGCTAGGAAGAAGAGGCATGCATGATTGCACATGTTCTCAGAATGGAGTTCCTATCAGTTTCAGAGCCACCGCTGGTGTCTCTTGTTGCTGCAAGGTGCAGAGTGCAGAGCCCATATGCTGGCCTAGAACATCAGGCAGTGGTGACTTTTCCATGGTACACCTGATCAGATCTGAAGGCACACTGGTTGGGAAACATTGCAGTACCCACTAGCTACTTCTGCCACAAGTCAGTGCTCTCCCTACCCTGCTTCTATAGAGTGATCTGAGACACCAGTCTCCCATTCCTTGCTGCCAGACACTACAGTGAAAAACCTGGATGCAGTGGCCAGTCATCCTGGTAATTGAGAAGTGTGTGTGTGTGTGTGTAAGGGTGGGCGGAGATGATTAGCAGTTAGAAGGGACCTTAAGTACACAAGAGCATAAGAGCATAATACTTGCCATACTAGGTCAGACCAAAGGTCCATCAAGCCCAATATCCTGTTTCCAACAGTGGCCAAGCCAGGTAACAAGTACCTGGCAGAATCCCAAGCTGCTTATCCCAAATATAAGCAGTGAATTTCTGCAACTCTACCTTAATTATGGTTAATGGACTTTTCCTCCAGGAACTTGTCCAAACCTTTCTTAAACACAGCTATACTAATAGCTTCTGTCACATCCTCTGGCAATGACTTCCAAAGCTTAATTATGCACTGAGTAAAAAAATATTTTACTAATTTTAAATCTATTACCTAGTAACTTCATTGTGTGTCCCTTGGTCTTTGTTCTTTTCAAAAGAGTAAACAACTGATTAACATTTACTCATTCTATTCCACTTATTATTTTATGGATCTCTATCAAATCACCCCTCAGCTGTCTCTTTGCCAAGCTGAAGAGTCCTAACCTCTTTAGCCTTTCTTCAAAGGGGAATTGTTCCATTCCCTTTAACATTTTGGTCGCACTTCTCTGCACCTTTTCTAAATTCTGCTATATATTTTTTGAGATGCGGTGATCAGAAATGCACACAGTACTCAAGATGAGGTCGCACCATGGATACTGTGGTGGAGGTCCTGCTGTCCCTACTCCGTTGCTGGGGCAAAGGCAAAGAGCTAGGCAGGGACAGAGAAACCTAGGAATCAGGAACAGTCCTTCAGTACTACAACTCCCAGGTTCCCTGGCGCTGAGGCAGGGAGCAAAAGAACTGGGTTCCTAGAGATCCGGTAGGGAGGGGCAAGGCAGCTCTAGATCGGGAAGACATGCTGCACGAAGGGGCTGGGGCTTCTTCTCAAACACCAGAAGGAGAAACCTTCATGAGAGGGGAGGCAGCAGAGCTTTTGGAGCCAGAACCTATAGAGATTGAAGAAAGAGAGGAGTCCCAAGACAACCCTGAACTCATGGATACCTCATAATACTTTTAGAGGAGGTAGGCCCCAGCTGGGAGATTAGTACAAATCTCTTTCATAGGAAAAACAAAACAGGGAGCCGAGGCCTGCTCCAAAGGGGGAGGTTGAAATCCCCAGCAGCGTTATACTGCTGAAGGAAGGAACCGGTGTGCTAAAGAGACTTGTTATCAAAGGTTGCTGTATTATTGCCATGAGATGTTGAGAAAAAAAAACCCTGCTGGCAGTCTCACTACATGGTGAAAAAACCTTTGTAAGGATTTTTTTTTTGGTTTGTTTGGGCTGTCTGTTTTACCCATAGAGACTGAAGGAGTCAGCAATCACCTGGGTGTGTTGACTACAGCTGCAGCAAGTGAGCAGGGAACTGGCTATGGCAGGTTTTGGTTTTTTTTGCACTGAAAGCATGAGCAATCATTGGAGCTTTGCCAATTGGTGTTGCAACATTTACTCCCTTTTTTTTTTTTTTTCCAGACTGGGGTGAGAGGGGAACCAGGGCTTGCCCCATCTTCCTGGTTACCCCCTGAATGTTTTTTTTCTCCCTTTCGTGAGTGACTGGAGTTGCAACTGGGGCATCAAAACAGCACGGGCAACGGCTTGTCCTCTGCATTGTTTTGGGACAGGGTCCTCACCTTGGTTTGGGAAAATACAGGCCAGGGCCCAGGCTTATAGTGAACCTTGACACTGATGGAAGGTTTTTTGTTTTTTTTTGCTGGAGACTAATTCCACTTTGGAGGCAGGACAGCAAGATACTAAAGGCTGTTTTTTCAGGATACCCCATTGCAGGTGCCCGAAGCCAGGCTAATCAGAGTAAGCACTGCTCCATCCCAGGGGACCAGAGAGCAGAGACAACTACAGATACAGAGGCATTATAATATTCTCTGTTTTATTCTAAGTGCCTTTCCTAATAATCCCTAGCATTCAATTTGCTTTTTTGGCTGCTGCTGCCCACTGAGCAGAAGATTTCAATGTATTTTTAACAATGACAGCTTGATCCATTTCCTGAGTGGTGACTCCTAATGTGGAACCTTGCATAATGTAGCTATAATTTGGGTTACTCTTCCCTAAGTGCATCACATCGCACTTGTCAAAATAAAATTTCATTTGCCATTTGCATGCCCAGTCTCCCAGTTTTGCAAAGTCCTCTTGCAATTTCTCTCAATCCTCTTACGATTGAATAATTTTATGTCATCGGCAAATTTGATCACCTCACTTGTTCCCATTTCCAGGTCATTTATAAATATATTAAAAAGCAGGGGTCCCAGGACAGATCCCTGGGGCACTCCACTATTCATTTTCCATTGAGAAAATGTACCATTTAGTCTTATTCTCTGTTTTCTATTTTTTAACCAGTTGTCAGTCCACAATAGGTCACTGCCCCCTATCCCATGACTTTTTAATTTCCTAAGAAATCCCTTGTGAAGGAATTTGTCATATGCTTTCTGGAAATCCAGATACACATGTATTTGTTTACACCATCAAAAAATGTAGCAAGTTTGTAAGGCAAGACTTTCCTTGGCTAAATCCATGTTGGCTTTGTACCATTAAACTATGCTTATCTTTATTTATAGCAATTTTGTTCTTTATGATATTTTTTACCATTTTGCCTGGCACAGACGTCACTCACTGGTCTGTAGTTTCCTCGATCACCCCTTGATACCTTTTTAAAAACTGGTGTTACATTATCAACCTTCCAGTCTCCTTACAAATTTCTAATAGCAGGTCTGAAATGTCGTTTCTCAGTTCTTTCAGCATTTTGGGATGTATACCATCTGGTCCAGGTGACTTGCTACTCTTTAGTTTGTCAATATGCCCTAGTACATCTTCCAGGGTCACTGAGATTTGTTTAAGCTCTTCTGAGTCATCACCTTTGAATATAATTTCTGTCATTCCCCTCCCCCTGCCAAGGCGCAGCACAGGTCAAATCACCAAGAGAGTGGGGGTGAGGGGAGAGATCCCCTTAAAGTCGAGTCCTTTTTGTGATTTGAAATGCTGGGCAAAAGGGGAGGCAGGGATAGGTTCCTAGAGGAGTGGCAGAGTGCAAGCTATTGATATTTCCAGGAAGTTGGTAACCTTGTCACACTCCCATGAATTCTACCACCAGCCTCCCACCCTTCCCCAAAATTTGACCCTTGGGGAACTGGGAGAGGGCAAATGGTTTGTTTTGTGTGTGTGTGTGTGTGTGAAGCACTCTCTCCAGGCCGGCGCAAGGATATTGGCCACCTAGGCGGATTTTACAGCCTTGCACCCACCCCCTCCATCCCTTGGCCCTCCCACACACAATTACAAATTACTCATTTATAATAATAGATTTTATATGAAATACTGTCTTTTGAGGTAAAAACATCACTTATATCAGGCTTATTATATTTACATGCACTATTATGGTGTCAACCAGAAAATCCTGCAAAAAAGTATTAGGTCTATTATAAAGTGTGCTAGATATGAGCCTGGCCCTCAGAAAGCCATAAGCAAACTGAATTACAAATTATAATACAGTAAACCTTCCATACCAAAACTGCCAGCACTCAAACAGTATCAACCCTACCCAAGAAAAGCAATCGTACAAATATTACACCGGGTCCTAAAACAGCAATACCTCTCCTATTAGAAAAACAAGCCAGGTTGCTATACATCACTACACAGAAACTACACATAGCAGAATACCTCACCTCAGTCACATAGGCAGAACACAGCCAGACCCTCAGAAAATAAAGAATAAAGAGACCATAAACAGAAACCATCCAGACAAAAACTGAATTGGAAACTGCAATAAGCCAGACTCCATTTGCAGTGCAACAATGGAAAACCAGAATCATCACCATTTCTCATAAAACAAATACAATCAAGAAATATAAAACATCATTATAATAAGAATAAGAAAATGAATATTTCAAAATAGCTGATAAGTAGAACATTCAATAAACTCATAAGAATTATTAAAACATTCCCCAAATCAATAAAATATTTAAAATGAGCAGACACATCAGACACCCAATAATTAAAACTAATAAGGATAATATTAATGCATCACTTTCCATACCTGTGAATTACTGATTATTGTAATGCACTTCTACTTGGTCTACCATAGACCTCACTAAGACCACTGCAAGTTTTGCAAAACACAGCAGCAAGAGTTTTAACTGGCAAAAGCAAAAGAGAACATATCATGGAAACACTGGCTGAACTACACTGGCTTCCCATTGAACAAAGAATCCAATACAAAACATTGTGCACCATACATAAGTTAATACATAATGAAAACGCAGACTGGTTAAATACAGCCCTCCGAGTACACGTCCCTAACAGAAACCAAAGGTCAGCAAACAAAGCTCTCCTGACTATACCATCAGTCAAAACCGCAAGACTAACACAAGTAAGAGAGAGGGCGCTATCATTGGCAGGACCCATACTATGGAACTCCATGCCCTTGGATTTAAGATTACAAAGAGACAGCAAAACCTTTAGAAAAAGTTTAAAAACCTGGCTATTTAAACAAGCTTTCCAAAAAGAGAAGGGAGAATAGAAGCCAGGGATGAGCAAAGCACGAACAATTAAACAACCATACACACTGCAGAAATTCACTAAGTGTGTAGTTTTTTAATATATAGCACACCATCACTAATGGATAAGTTACATTTGTAAAATTAGTTCTGTACTTAAAACTGAGAAGGAAAGACATGGACATGATTAATCACATTTAACAACGAACATTGATAACAAACTATGTTACCGAACCTTATGGCACCTATGTAAACGGACAAATTGTAGTAGCATTACTTTTATGTGCCTTAATGTAAACCCTTGTGACGGTCCCCACCAAACGACGGTATAGAAAAGACTTTAAATAAATAAATAAATAAATTTTCAGTCACTCAGATTGTCGTACAAGAGTGGGAGGATGGTTGATGCACACAAACTGTCCTCTTTCATTAACACACACACTTGTTCACGCTCTCTCATATGCTCACATATACACTCTTTCTCCCTCTGGAATGCACAAGCTGTAGCAACCTCCACCTACAGCCCATACAGTCGATAGAACTACTCTTTCCCATCGAGACTTGGGCAGAGGCTGCTCTTGCTTTCTTTTGGCCACATGGGCTACTGCTGCTTCTGCTCCTTCTGGCTGCAGTGATTGTGCCTCCTTCTTCCCACCCATGTGAGCCCATGCAACAACATCCTATGCTGGGCTCACATGGGCAAAAAGAACAAGGAGCTGCAATCACAGTCATGCCCCCAGTGTACCACCTCCAAAACTGTGTGGCACTCTAGACAGCCACCTACTTCTACTGGCCCTGCACTCTCTGTCATTCACATCCCCCACAATACATTCTTGCTCATCCACTCTTCCCCCCCCACTCACTCACCCATTACCCCCTTCCCTCTTTCTCTTACTTATGCAGCTCTTAAAAATAGAGCTATAGGGATTATGAAGGGATCAGGAGAACTTATATTCAATATTTACAACTCCAGTCGCATGACTGAAGCTAACAACAAATCAGTTGCATCTCAAGAGACAATTAACACATTTTAGCACATAGCTACATTCCCACTGTATGGGGCGGATTTTAAAAGGCCTGCGCGCGTAAATCCTTCTGGATTTACGCACGCAGGGCCCTCGCACGCCGGCGCGCCTATTTTGCATAGGCCGCTGGCACGCGTAAAGCCCCGGGACGCGCGTAAGTCCTGGGGCTTTGGAAAGGGGCGGGGAGGGAGCGTGTCAGGGGCGTTCCCGAAACGACGTGGCGTTTCGGGGGCGGGCCCGGGGGCCTGGCGCCGGCCTGGGGGCGTGGTCAAGGCATCCGGACCAGCCCCCGGGACTGGAACACGGAGCGGGGATGCCGGCCGGCGTGCGCAAACTTTGCCGAAAAAGGTAGGGGGGGGGGTTTAGATAGGGCCAGGGGGTGGGTTAGGGAGGGGAAGGGAGGGGAAGGTGGGGGGAGGGCGAAGGAAAGTTCCCTCTGAGGCCGCTCCGAAATCGGAACAGGGTTAGGGCACTGTGTGCAGGAAGATCACAACACTCCCAGTATCAGGGATATGGCACTGAGTGCAGGAAGATCACAACACCCCTGGTATCAGGGATAGGGCACTGCGTGCAGGAAGATCACAACACTCCCGGTATCAGGGTTAGGGCACTGTGTGCAGGAAGATCACAACACTCCCGGTATCAGGGATAGGGCACTGTGTGCAGGAAGATCACAACACCCCTGGTATCAGGGTTAGGGCACTGCATGCAGGAAGATCACAACACTCCCAGTATCAGGGATAGGGCACAAGTTCTAGTCACATTGACTGATCACATTACTTTTTTTGTCAAGCTACCAACTGTTTCCATTTCCCATCCCCCATATATTGTCAGTGGGAACCTTGGTAACATGAATAAATAAGAGGGCAGCCAATAAGAATACATATTCATTCCTAAACTGACCTTAACTGACCTGAAAAGTGTCAAATTGTATCATTTTCTGTTTGTGCACACTAACAATGGTTAGTGCGCTCTAACTTCCTGTTAGCACGCACTAACTCCTGTTAGTGCGCACTAATCGGAAAAACTGATTTTTTAACTAAAAAATCGTGCCAAACACGATTTTCTTCTTCTGCCAGACGATTTCAATCGTTAAGACGATCGGGCACACGATTCACATCCCTAGTACATACTGCCTCAGAAAGAAAAATTGTCATTAAGTTCTACAGACTTCAGATTTTGTACTCCCCACCTGTAGATAAAGGTGCTGCAGTGTTTAATCACAGAACCTGTAATTAAAGGTACCTCTGTGTTGTTTCCTTAGAGGAGAAAAAAATCTTTGATATAACTTGCAATATAGAAGTCCAACAACTTGTTCCTGTCTTTATTGGCAAATAAGTGTGGAAAGTAAGAGAAAGAGTGTGATTAAATATTTTCTTTACTTTGTGAGTTCTCTCAAAGAAAACATCTTTAGACAGGGTTGAAATAATTATTTTTTTGATTTCTAATAATAAGAACTCCAGTATCATTTATACACACACGCTAGCAACACAGACTGTGGAAGGTTGGCGGTGTGAGGCAGTCTTTATTATTGATTTGGTTTGCGATAGCGTAGTAGGTGAACCACTGTATCCTGAGACTTTGTGGTCAGAAGTAGTAGATCAGGTCCAGTCTGCGCCATCAAGCAGCACAAGCTATTCTTCAATCACAAGCCACCAAAGCTTCACATCATTCCTGGGTCAGCACTCTCTACCCAGTGTTCACAAGCAGCGCTCTCAAAAATTATTACCCAGCAATCAACGATAAGTGCGCATCAACGAACTGTGACACTATTTTGGTAAATTGCACTAGTGCAACACATATGGACATATGAGACGTCAAAGTCATTGAGTTAAAACAGGTTAAAGATAAAAGCTGTTAATACTTACCTGGAGAATTCCCGAATTTCCTAAATTAGATCTTGTAATAACAAGTTAACACAAAGAATCAGATTTCTTAAATTAAAGTTTAAATTCAACATATATTCCCATTAAGAAATAATCCTTGTACAGGAACCAGTTTCTATTCCAAAATGTGTTAAGAATTAGAGTGAGAATCAAGGGGATGTGTCCATGGCGGCGGCTTGAGCGCACTCTTTTCTCGACCTCTCTAGGACCCGGCCAGGTTCACCTGCTTAAGCCCAACTGCAATCTTTTTTAATTAGTGCAGCAGGGTGCTGACCGGCACGTATGCCTTTACTTTTATCTAATCCTTCTTGACTGGCCAGGATGACAAGCTGAGCAAAGAGAGCCAGACTTGAGAGAATTGGCAGCAGCAAGGATAAGATTGCGGTGGAGGGCCCTGGTGCGGAGGGTCTCTTTGAAACCACGATTAAAGAATGACCCGTGCCATCTCTGCTGCCTTCTCCAACCAGCTTCAGCGGATTAAGTCCTCTGTGGACAAAATCCATGATTAAAATGGAAAATTTCGCCTTGGCTCTGACTACAGCACAAGCAACATTAGACGAGCATGAGGAGCAGCGGACAGGTCTGGATTCCCATGTGGTCAAGCTGGGGAAATGCTGCCAGCTTATTGAGGAAAAACTAGATGACCTTGAAATTTGGAGCAGAAGAAATAATTTGCGCAGCATTGGGGTACCTGAGGAGATTTCTGGTGAGGAGCTGACACGCTGTTGTATTTTGGACATTGAAGCATGGGCCTTTGGTCACTGTAAGAGATGGCACCTCCCACAGGGCAGGGCCCTGTGGGGACTTGCAGTGATAGGCTAGCTCAAGGCAGAGATGGACACAGAGAATTAGCTTTATTGTACTGCAACGTAGATGGTAACCTGAGGAACTGGTGATGACTCCAGCCAGGAGAGGAGGAACCAGATGGCAATGTTCTGTCTGTAGGTTGCAGGGTGGAAAAGGCAGTTCCACAGTTTCACCAGGTCCCAAGAGGGAGATGGGTTCAGTAGTGGTCCGCGAAGCAGGGTAGGCCGAGAACCCAAGCTTAGATGGAGAAGCCAATGGATCCAGTAGTGGTCCGTGGTTCGGGGTAGGCCAAGGATCTATGGAGAGAGAGATGAGACAATGCAAAGATAGAACTCTGATGCTGGTAGTTATAGTAGCAGGGAACCCCCGAGGAGCGGAGGTCCCGGATGAACAAGGCCCCCGAGGAGCGGGTACCGTAGGTGTCCTGGTAATGGGTAGGCAACCCCGAAGGGTAGGTAGGAACACTGTAAGGCCCCCCGAGGAACGGGTACCTTAGGCGTCCTAGTTGGTAGGAGGTAACCCCAGAGGGTAAGGAGGAGCGAAGCAAGGCCCCTGTGGAGCGGGTACCTAAGTCATCTTGGTGTGAGAGTACACAGAGCGGGAGCGTCTGGTAACGTGGAGAGATCAGCATGGAGGATTTCTTGCTAACTCATAAAAGGAATCATGAACGGAGATTAAATACCAGAGCTAGTGACGTCATGCGGTGGGGACGCCCCCGAGGTTCCCGCCATGATGCACATAAAGGATGGGGCTGCATGCGTGCCCTAGGTGACTCTTGGAGAAAGATGGTGAACGCAATCGCCCATGCCGGACCAGGGACGCCGAAGGGTGCGGTGAGGAGAAGCGGAGGCAGCCATCTTTCCAAAATGAACTGAGTCAGGTAGAAAAAAGGTGAGCAATAGAGGGCGCAGCCGTCTGCGACCGACAGATGCAATGCACACCTTTGGGAGCAGACAATCCCAGAGCTTTTACAGCTTGATGGGCACCCTCACCCTATCCTAATTGAAAGGGTGCATCATCTCGGGCCTGGGGGCCTGAATATGCAATGGCCCTGGCAGGTGATTGCGAGATTTCTCAATTACACTGATAAAGCAAGGATCCTGCAGGCATATCGAGCCAAAAAGGAGCTGGTATTCTGAGAGGCGAAGCTGTTGATTTTTCCAGATTTCTCCAGCAAGATGCAGGCAGCAAGGTGTGAATTTTTGCCATATTGCACTTGGTTATATCAGAAAGAAACATAGAAACATAGAAACATAGAAATGACGGCAGAAGAAGACCGAATGGCCCATCCAGTCTGCCCAGCAAGCCTCACACATTTTTTCTCTCATTCTTATCTGTTACTCTTAGCTCCTTGTTCTATTTCCCTTCCACCCCCACCATTAATGTAGAGAGCAGTGATGGAGCTGCATGCAAGTGAAATATCTAGCTTGATTAGTTAGGGGTAGTAGGGGCAGTAACCGCCGCGATAAGCAAGCTACACCCATGCTTATTTGTTTTACCTAGACTATGTTGTACAGCTCTTGTTGGTTTTTTTTTACTTCTCCCCTGCTGTAGAAGCAGAGAGCCATGCTGGATATGCATTGAAAGTGAAGTATCAGGCACATTTGGTTTGGGGTAGTAACCGCCGTAACAAGCCAGCTACTCCTCGCTTTGTGATTGCGAATCCTTTTTTTCTTCACCCCTGTCGTTGAAGCTATGCAGGATATGTGTGAAGCATCAGTTTTTTGTTTTTGTTTTTTTTTTCCCCTGCCGTTGTTTGTTGTTTGTTTGTTTGTTAATTTTTTTTTTTCCCCTGCCGTTGAAGCAGAGAGCTATGCTGGAAATGCGTGATGTATCAGTCTTTCTCCCATGCCGATGCAGCAGAGAACCATGCTGGATATGCATGGAAAGTGAAGTATCAGGCACATTTGGTTTGGGGTAGTAACCGCCGTAACAAGCCAGCTACTCCCCGCGTTTTGAGTGCGAACCCTTTTTCTTCTCCCTTGCCGTTGTAGCAGAGAGCTCTGCTGGATGTGTAAAGTATCAGTTATTCTTCTCCCCTGTCATTGAAGCAGAGAGCTATGCTGTATATGCATTGAAAGTGAAGTATCAGGCATATTTGGTTTGGGGTAGTAACCGCCGTAACAAGCCAGCTACTCCCCTCTTTGTGAGTGCAAATCCTTTTTTCCATTACCTCTTGCTGTTGAAGCTTAGAGCGATGTAGGAGTCACAGTAAGCATGTGTATGTTTATTTAATAAGGGTATTGTGTCAATAGCCATCATTCTGGCGAGTCACCCACTCTTCATTGGCGGCCTCTTGACTTTATGGATCCGCAGTGTTTATCCCACGCCCCTTTGAAGTCTTTCACAGTTCTGGTCTTCACCACTTCCTCCGGAAGGGCATTCCAGGCATCCACCACCCTCTCCGTGAAGAAATACTTCCTGACATTGGTTCTGAATCTTCCTCCCTGGAGCCTCAAATCATGACCCCTGGTTCTGCTGATTATTTTCCTATGGAAGAGGTTTGTCGTTGTTTTTGGATCATTAAAACCTTTCAAGTATCTGAAAGTCTGTATCATATCACCTCTGCTCCTCCTCTCCTCCAGGGTGTACATATTTAGATTCTTCAATCTCTCCTCGTACGTCATCCTATGAAGATCCTCCACCTTCCTGGTCGCCCTTCTCTGTACCGCTTCCATCTTGTCTTTGTCTTTTTGTAGATACGGTCTCCAGAACTGAACACAGTACTCCAGGTGAGGCCTCACCAAGGACCTGTACAAGGGAATAATCACTTCCCTTTTCTTACTCGATATTCCTCTCTCTATGCAGCCCAGCATTCTTCTGGCTTTTGCTATCGCCTTGTCGCATTGTTTTGCTGTCTTCACATCATTAGACACTATCACCCCAAGGTCCCTCTCCTGCTCCGTGCACATCAGCCTTTCCCCCCCCATCGAGTACAGTTCATTCGGATTTCCACTCCCCATATGCATGACTTTGCACTTCTTGGCATTGAATCTCAGCTGCCATATCTTCGACCACTCTTCCAGTTTCCTTAGATCCCGTCTCATTCTCTCCACTCCTTCCGGCGTGTCCACTCTGTTGCAGATCTTAGTGTCATCCGCAAAAAGACAAACCTTACCTTCTATCCCGTCCGCAATGTCGCTCACAAAGATATTGAACAGGACCGGTCCCAACACCGATCCTTGCGGCACACCACTTAAAACCGCTCTCTCTTCAGAGAAGGCTCCATTTACCATCACACATTGTTTTCTGTCTGTCAACCAATTTGCAATCCAGGTCACCACCTCGGCACTCACTCCCAAGCTTCTCGTTTTATTCACCAGTCTCCTGTGTGGAACCGTATCAAAAGCTTTGCTGAAATCCAAGTAGATGACATCTAGTGCTCTTCCTTGATCCAATTCCTTGGTTACCCAGTCAAAAAAGTCAATCAAATTTGTCTGACAGGATCTTCCCCTGGTGAATCCATGCTGCCTCTGGTCCATCAATTCTCCAGACTGTAGATAGTTCACTATTCTCTCTTTCAGCAGTGACTCCATTACTTTTCCTACCACCGAAGTGAGGCTAACCGGTCTGTAGTTGCCTGCCTCTTCCCTGTTCCCACTCTTGTGAAGCGGGACCACCACCGCTCTTCTCCAATCACTCGGCACCACTCCCGTTTCTAGGGATCTATTGAACAGGTCACACAGTGGACCTGCCAGAACATCTCTGAGCTCCCTCAATATCCTTGGATGAATCCCATCAGGCCCCATGGCTTTGTCCACTTTCAGGTTCTTTAGTTTTTCCCACACATTTTCTACTGTAAACGGATTTTCATCTATTCCCCTTCCCTCCAGTTTCTTGTTGTTTAGAGATGGTCCTTCTCCAGGGTCTTCTTTAGTGAACACAGAGCTGAAGTATTTGTTTAATATTTCTGCCATTTCTTCGTCTCTCTCTACACATTGATCATTACCACCTTTCAATTTCACTATACCACTTTGGACCTTTCTCTTTTCGCTGATGTATCTGAAAAATGTTTTGTCACCATTTTTTATCTCCTTGGCAATCCTCTCTTCCGCTTGACTCTTTGCCAACTTGATTAATTTCTTTGTCTCCCTCAGTTGATACAAATATTCTTCTTTGTGCTCCTCCCTTTGGGATCCTTTATATTTCTTGAATGCTGTTCTTTTAGCTTTAATTTTGTCAGCCACCTCCATTGAGAACCAGATAGGTTTCAGTTTTCTTTTGCTTTTCTTTACATTTCTAACATATAGAGCAGTTGCCTTGGTGATTGCTCCTTTTAGATTGGTCCACTGCTGATCCACATCTCTCTCGTTCTCCCATCCTTTAAGTTCTTCCTCCAGGTAGTTCCCCATTTCCTCAAAGTCTGTGTTTTTGAACTGTAAAACTCGGGTCTTTGTGGTTCTTTTCCCTATTATTTTAGTGATATTAAACCATACCGTTTGATGATCACTGCTGCTGAGGTGGGCGCCCACCTGGACATCTGAGACATTATCTGCATTAGTGAGCACTAAGTCGAGTATAGCTCCTTCTCTCGTGGGTTCCAACACCATTTGTTTGAACAAAGATACTTGCATGGCATCCACTATCGCTCTACTATTTTTAGTTTCTGCAGATGGGATTTTCCAGTCTATATCTGGCATATTAAAGTCACCCACGATCACCACTTCTCCCTTCTTACCTATCTTATGGATGTCTTTAACCAGATCTCTGTCCAGCTCTTCCTTTTGGTTTGGAGGCCTGTAAACCACTCCAATATAAATGGATGCTCCGTCATCGTTTTTTAGGTCGACCCATAGAGCTTCTTCAATACCCCAACTTCCTTGTAGCTCAGTTGCTTGGATGTTGTTTCTGACATAAAGAGCCACACCTCCCCCTTTTCTATCCTCTCTGTCCTTCCTTAACAAGTTGTAGCCTGGTATTGTTGTATCCCATTCATGAGATTCTGTGAACCATGTTTCTGTGATAGCAACAATGTCCAATTCTGCCTCAGCCATTAGGGCCTGCAGATCTGGGATTTTATTTCCCAAACTATGAGCATTTGTGGTCATAGCCTTCCAGGTACTCTCTTTACGGTTATTGCATTTCCTGGACTCCTTGTGAGATATTTGTTGAGATTTGTTATTCACTTCACTATTTCTTTTTGCGGTAGTGCCACTGTTGACAGAGTTTTCCATCTCAATTAGATTTTTTTTTTGCTTATGGATCTTTAAATACTGCATGCATTGTGTTTTCTCTCTCTTTTCTGGTAATACTGCAATGCTTTTCTCAAGAACTTCTTCAGTTTTTATTTTAGAGAAGGCTTGTTGTTCTTTTTGCATTTGGTACATTGTGTGTCTCCTCATCACAGGTCTAATTCTACCAGAGCCAACTGTATTCCTGGTTTTTAAAGAATTTCCTAATGACCTGTTTGAGTGGGGCGGTATACCTGTTGGCTGCTCTTCTGTCAAGAATGGGTGACTGTGGGTCCTACCTGAGCCTAATGGATCTCCTTTTCTTGACTCCTGGTTTGTTTGTGGTATTGGGGAATTATTTTCTGAGTAATGCAATGTGGGTGTAATTCTTTTAATTGAAGCTAATTGATCTTTAATCACAGTCAGCTCCATTTTCAAGGACGAGAGTTGTGCACAAATTGGGCAAGCTCTAAGTTTCCAGATGCTTTCCCTCAGAATAAAGGCTCCACAGCAGTTACATTGGATAGTCCTCATCTTGGTAATTTGTGACTTTATTTCCTTGACTGTAACCAATGTACTAATTTATCTTGCTGCCAATGGTAATCTAGGCAGTCTTTATTAGAAACAAGCCCTAGGGGTGGGTGGGTAGAGGGGTAGGGTGGGAGGGAGTCAAACAGTTTAGCCTGGGACAAGCTGGGTAAAGCAGGGCACTACTGGACTGTTGTCCAGTAGTTTTCTCTTCAATTTCTCTTCAATTTCTCTTCAATTCCCAGCTCACTTAAAAGTATTCCACCAGGGCACATCTAAACTGCTTTCATCAGTTCAGGAAGCCAAGGAGTACCTGGACCAGCTCCTGGCTTAATATGATCCACTGATGCTTTTCCTCTGAACACTCGGATCTTGAATTTTAAAAGGCCAAGGGCGTTGTCACATCTATGCACCAACTCCAACACAACCACTGGGCTACATGACACTGGGACCATTTTCTTTTGTTTTGATATCATATCTGGTTTACTGATGTTTCTGCTCTGGACACTTAGAAACTGAATTTTTGCAAGGCCAAAGGTGCTGCTACATCTATGCGACATTTTCAACACTATTTGCCTTTGTTCTGACACCACCTTTGATCCACTGATGCCTTTGCTCTGGACACTTGGATCCGGTAGTTCAACAAGGCCAAGGGTACTGTTACATCTATGCATAGTTCTCAATATAGTCAACAGGTTGCATGACCCTGAGTCTGTTTGTTTTTGTTTTATTGTCCCTTGTTTTTCTCTTCTCTCTTTCCCTTTTATCAGTTTTCTCCAGGTACCCAGTGCATTGTTGGGTTGTGGTGGTGGGGAATCTTGTTGGGCCCGGGAGATCTTGGCCAGGCAGGTGTGGATCTTCCCTGCTGGTAAAGGAGGATGTGATCACTCTTTCATTGGCATAGTGGGTTGGAGTTCGAGAGTTTTTCATGTTGGGGGTCTCTTTGGAATGTTAAGTGTTTGTGCATGAATAGGTGTGTCTGGGTAAGTATGAATGTAGGCTTAGTCGAGCACAGCATCACTGTTTTTTTTTATATGTGCCTATGCTGTAAGGAGGGGGGAGTGGGTCTAGGCTGGGGGTTCCCTCCCTCCAGGTTCTACCATCTATTGTCTTGGTTGTATGCCATTGCTGATTTTTATGTCTACTCTTATATTTTCTTCCCTTAATATCGCTGGACTTCACTCTCCGATCAAAAGGAAAAAGCTCCTCACTGATCTCCACAAGCATGGAACTCATGTGGCATTTCTTCAGGAGACGCATCTCGATGATGTAGAACACAAGAAATTGTAGTGTGAGTGAGTCTCTTCCTTCTCATCACGACAGAGAGATATAGCAATCCTAATCCACAAATCTATTTCCTTCCAGAAAGAAAAATGTTTGCTGATCCCAATGGTCATTTTGTTATTGTGGTGGGGGTACTTCAAGGGATCAAAACTGTTTTGGTAAATCTTTATGCTCCTAATGTATACTCTCATAGGGTTTTTTTTTTCCTAACCTTCCCACTAAACTCATAACTTGGGATGGTTATAACCTGATAGTGGGAGGGGATTTTAATGTCATTGATAACCCTTTGGTAGATTGTAAACTGGTTATAACCCCCAGGAAAAATCAAGCTGATTTGGGGGTGGGCTTCCTATCCCAGGAACTGCATCTCATTGATATGTGGCGCACATTTTATCTAGAGGATCGAGAGTACACTTTTTGTTCTCATGTACATAATGTGTATTCTCGCTTGGACTATATTCTTATCTCTGAAACTCTTTTTAACAAGTTAGTAGCTAGTGAGATTCACGATGTTCCCTTTTCAGATCATATTATGGTCCTTGTCACACTTGAATTGGCTTCTACTTCCCCTGGCCCAGTGTGTTGGTCTATGCCCCTTATCTCTACCAGGGTAAGCGCTTTGCTGCTTATCTGCAAGACAAATCGAAGGAATATACAGAATTTAACTTAACTCCTGGAATCAATCCCATCCTTTTTTGGAGTGTGGCTAAAGCAGTCATGAGGGGCCATATCTTAGCATATCATACTCGCCTCAAGCGTAACAGAAACTTAGCTATTTTAACTCCAACAAAAAAAATAATGGCACTGCGTCGAGCTCACGTACAAGATCTCGGCCAAGCGACTAGGACTCAATTGGAAGAAGCCTGGAGAGAACTTAACTCTCATTTAGACTCTAAAGCCCATCAGAATATACAATTCCTCAAGTACAAGTTATACCAATGGGGCGGCAAATCTGAAAAATTGCTGGCAAGATCAGTGACATCTACTGGTCGCTCCAAAGGACTCATCTCCCGCATACAGACAGACTGAATCTTTGAATCTCACTACTACCTCAGCTATATCAGATGCTTTTGTTTGCTTCTATAAATCACTTTACATGGCTGAGCCTGGGAATGAACAAGTGTATCAATCTTTTTTTCTGGAGTTGCGTCTGCCAGAGCTGAGTGACCAAGTGCGGGATATACTCGTGATGTCTTATAAAAGAGGTTGACATCCGCGGTGCCATCCACAACCTGAAACTCTTAAAAACGCCTGGGCTGGATGGTCTTGGACAAGAATTTTATAAATTATTGGGCGACATCACCCTTATACCTCTCAGAGTTATGTTTCATGCTGCGCGGATTCGGGGTGAATTTGAGAAAGGCCAAAATCTCGCCACAATCGCACTACTCCCTGAGCCAGGAAAGGATACCACTCTTGTTTGATCCTGTAGACCCATGTCTGTTCTCACCAAGATATTAAACTCGTAGCTATTTTAGCACAATGCTCTGGCAGAATGCACTCCTTGAGGGTTTCTGGGTTCTGGCTCACTGTAATGCGAAAAGCCTGGAGGTGGTGGAGGGGGCTGATGGGCCGGAGTGTAGCTGTTTCACCTTTTTTGCCTCTTGTGGGTAATTCAGACTTTTTACCTGGTTTGAATTCCTCTGTATTCCTGGAGTGGGCATGCAAGGGGATACATTGCTTGGCTGTCTTCACTGACCCGGAATCCTCCTGTCTATTCCTTTGAACAATTGCGGGAGGAGTGGGAGATTCCGAGGCATCACATTTTTTTTTTCCTACCTCCAGGCTCGCCACAATTGCCTTTCTGTTAGCCAAAATGACATCTCCCTTGTCGCTGCCACAGACTCAGAGGACGATTTTTTGGACACTTTGCCCAAGTTCAATAAAATCGCTATCTAGGGGAGACAGCTCCTTTCTGATCTGCCTGCTCCACACTCGGCCCGCTTCGCTGCTAAAGAGAGTGCAGATCTGGACACTGAGATCTCACCGCAATTATTGTCCTGTGCTTTTAAATTGATATATCAGCAGCTATCTTGCAGCTTCTATGCAGGAAATTCAGTTTAAACTTTTACACAGAACCTGTATCACCAGGGTTTGAGGCATCCTAATGAAACTATGGGATTCAGATACCTGCTTAAAATGTAAAATGGCTCCAGGGGATCTTTGTCATATGTTTGCTGGTTGTTCTAAACTACAGCCCTTTTGGTGCCAATGTTACCACTCACCTGGAGAGATTGCTTGGTTGTCAGGGAGCAGGACCTCATTCCGCAGAGGCGTAGAAAATGTTTTGCAGTAGCTATCCTTTTGGCAAAATTAGGTTATCTTAGCTAACTGGAAGTCGGATGAGGCATTTCTTTCACACAATGGAAAGTTTTGATGTCCCATACTGCACGCTTGGAATCTTTTCTGAGAAGGGAGCTGGCATCTTACAAGGCATTTAGACCTTAAAAGGCTATTTTCTCTGTTGGCACAAAGTGCTTCAGGATCCTATGTAATTTTCTAATTGCCTTTTTTATTCTGCCTGTCTAAGTTGTGTGCTGTCCTGGAAGGGCGCGTGAATATGTGAGAATGTAGAAGTGAATGAGGTGTGACTGCTTTTATTTTATTTTATTTTTTTCTTCTTCGTTTCTTCATAGGTTGATGCCTATGCCTTGGGAGGGGTTATTTTGAAAACTTTGGGTCATTGTACTTTGACTATAATCAATGTTGTGGCATTTTTCTTTCATTCATCTCATTCAAAACAGACATGAGAGCGAACCTCTCATGTCTGTTTTGCTTCTTTGACCCAATAAAGTTGAATATTAAAAAAAAAAAAAATTAGAGTGAGAATCACATATGAAAAATTGTTTTTGTGTGCACCAGAAGTAAATTATTTCCCATTGAAATTATTCACATTGGGGCGGATTTTCAGACTCCGCGAATAGGCCTACTTTTGTTTGCGCTCCAGGCGCAAACAAAAGTACGCTGGATTTTAGTATATACGCGCGGAGCCGCGCGTATCTGCTAAAAACCTGGATCGGCGCGCGCAAGGCTATCGATTTTGTATAGCCGGCGCGCGCCGAGCCGCGCAGCCTACCCCCGTTCCCTCCAAGGCCGCTCCGAAATCGGAGCGGCCTTGGAGGGAATCCTCTAAAGCCCTCCCCTCACCTTCCCCTCCCTTCCTCTACCTAACCCACCTGCCCGGCCCTGTCTACACCCCCCCCTTACCTTTCTCCGGGGATTTACGCCTCCCGGAGGGAGAAGTAAATCCCCGTGCGCGAGCGGGCCTCCTGCGCGCTGGGCCGCGACCTGGGGGTGGGTACGGAGGGCGCGGCCACGCCCCCGGACCGCCCCGGGCCGTAGCCACGCCCCCGTACCCGCCCCCAAAACACTGCCAACTGGGCCCGCCCCGACACGCCCCCCTCGGAGAACCCCGGGACTTACGCGAGTCCCGGGGCTCTGCGCGCGCCGGTAGGCCTATGTAAAATAGGCTCACCGGCGCGCAGGGCCCTGCTCGCCTAAATCCGCCCGGTTTTGGGCGGATTTAGGCGAGCAGGGCTCTGAAAAACCGCCCCATTATTGAAAGGTTGGTTTGTTCAATAATTACACTTGTTTGTAGAAGTGAAGAACCTAGAAAATTATCCATTTTGCCAGCAAAATAATATCATTTCATTTAAAGTGCCTCTGAAATCATTTTTCTATTTTGATTTATTTTCTGGTAAAGACACTCTGGGTGTACAAACTATCTCCATACTATCTTTAAAAGCAGAAACCCCAATAGCCTTACCATCTGGCTACACACGTGACAAGTACCTGAAATAGTTTGGTGCCCGAGGGTGTTTACAAGCATAAAAATATGGAAGATGTCAGCAGAAACAGAACATTTGGTCCATTCAGTCTACCCATTTGTATCTACCTACTGGGTAGGTTGCCAATGTAATACTAATTTTTAAAAAGGGATCAAGGGGTGATCCAAGCAAAATAGTAGATACTATGATACAAACCCAAATTGCTGAACATATAGATAGGCATAGTTTAATGAGACAAAGCCAAAATGGATTTAGTTACGGGAAGTCTTGCCTCACCAATCTGCTACATTTTTTTTTGAGGGCATAATTAAACATGTGGATAAAGGTGAGCCAATTGATATAGTGTATCCGGATTTCCAGAAAGCATTTGACAAAGTCCCTCATGAGAGACTTCTTAGGAAATTAAAAAGTCATGGGATAGGGGGCAGTGTCCTATTGTGAAATGGTTAAAAGACAGAAATCAGAGTAGGGCTAAATGGTAAATTTTCCCAATGGAGAAATGAAAATAGTGGAGTGTCCCAGGGATCTGGTCTGAAACCACTGCTTTTTAATATTTTTATAAAAGGCCTGGAAATGGGAACATTGAGTGAGGTGATCAAATATGCCAATGACACAAAATTATTCAAAGCTGTTAAATCACAAAAGAATTGTGAGAACTTGCAAGAGGATCATGCAAAACTGGGAGACTGGGCATACAAATGGCAAATGGAATTTAATGTGTACAAGTGCAAAGTGATGTACTTAGGGAAGAGTAGCCCAAATTATATTAGCTACACAATGCAAGATTGCACATTCAGAGTCTCCATTCAGGAAAAGGATCTAGGTGTCATTGTTGGTAATACATTGAAATCTGTTCAGTGTGCAGCAGCAGCAGCAGCCAAGACAGCAAATAGAATGCTATGGATATTAGGAAAGGAATGAAGAATAAAACAGAGAATATCATAATGCCTCTGTATCACTCCATGGTACAAGCTCATCTTGACTATTGTGTGCATTCCTGGTCACCAAATCTCAAAAAAGATATAGCAAAATTAGAAAAGGTACAGAAAAGGGCAACCAAAATGATAAAGGGGATGGAACAATTCCCCTATGAGGAATGACTAAAGAGGTTAGGCCTCTTCAACTTGGAGAAGAGACAGCTGAGGGGAGATATGATAAAGTCTATAAAATGAGAGGAGTGGAACGAGTAAACATTAAATGGTTGTTCTTTCAAAGAGTACAAAGACTAGGGGACACATAATGAAGTTACTAGATAATAGATTTAAAACCAATATGAGAAAATATTTTTTTACTCAACACATAATTAAGCTCTGGAATTCATTGCCAGAGGATATGGTGACAGTTATTAGTATAGCTGCGATTAAAAAAGGTTTGGACAAGTTCCTGGAGAAAAGTCCATAAACCATTATTATGGTGCAGTTGCTGAAATCCATCGCTTAACCATGGGATTAGCAGAATGGAATCTATCTACCTCTTGGGCTCCTGCCAGGTACTTGTGACCTGGCTCGGCCACAGTAGGAAACAGGATATTGGGCTTGATGGACCTTTGGTCTGACCCGGTATGACAAGTTTTATGTTCTTATGTGGTCTCCCGAACTAAGCATAGTTCTCAAAGTGGGTTTTCACTAGGGACCTATAGGGACAAATTACTTCTCTATTTCTATTTCTCTTTATGCCCTCAAGTATACAATTAGCTTTCCCAACTGCTTTGTTATACTGACTGACTACCCTGACAACATCAGAAATGTTGATTCTCACAGGTCTCTCTCCTGTTTGTTGACTGCTAATTCTTTAGCTCAAAAAAGGTATTTGTTCCATGGATTTCTGCATCCCAAATATGTGATTTTTTTTTTAAAAATTAAAACATAGTTGCCATACTTCTGGCTATTTTTCAAGTCTTTAAAATCATCTATCATCTTATTTACCATATCTACTTTGTGGCAAATTGTCATATCACTTGAAAACAGGTATACTTTCTCTTCCAACCCTTCCTCAATGTCACTTATATGACACTTATTTGTCAAATCTTCCATTTCTTGGTAAATTGATAAAATTGTTTTCAGAAATTGTTGGAATATATAGATACTGGTAAGATTCTTTATCCGTGTCAGCCTGGCTTTAGAGCCATGCAACCAAAACAAAATTAGATTGGTGTCAGGAAATACATGGCACGAAGCCAGTGTTGTCTCTAGCTAATGGTCTACGGATGCAGGCAAAGGGAAGCATTTCCTAGTGGTGGTGTTAGGTTTGTCTACCACATTGGCACCATCGACTATGACATCATGGTGTAGCACCTTCATGAAATAGGGTTGGAAGGAGGCATTTTGCCTTGGTTTACCTAATTTCTTTTGGGTTAAGTCCAGAATATACTGTGGAATAGTGAGTGGTCTATACCTTGTTCTTTGAAATGTGTTGTTCCCTAGGGGGTCAATGTTATTTCCATTGTTGTTTAACATTCCCTGGTGGCAGTGATCCAAAAAATCTGCAGATGATATACAATTGGTTTTCTCTGTAGAGAACCCACAGAAGAAATCTGTGTTAAATATTGATGTGTGTGTAAATGTGGCAACAATGTGGTTGTAGTGACATAAGCTTATATTTAACTCTGTCAAGTCAGACTTATTAAGGGTCAGTGTCACAGATGTGAGCCCTTGGGCTATGGCATGGTTGACATAACCTAGCAGGTGAACCTACTAAACCCACACTTGCTCTTACTAGGACTGGAGCTGGGGTTTCACCTATTAGGGGTGTGCATTCGTTTCCTACGTATTTGTAATCCGCAACGTATAGGGCCATATTCGTTGTATTCGTGGGGAAGCGAAACGTATCGCAATTCCTCACAAACACAACAAATCTTTGCCGAATTATTCGGCCGTCTAAAGAAGCCAATTTAAACAAACCCCCCACCCTCCTGACCCCCCAAAGACTTACCAAAACTCCCTGGTGGTCCAGCGGGGGGTCCGGGAGCCATCTCCTGCACTCATACCCTCGGCTGCTGGTATTCAAAATGGCGCCGATAACCTTTGACCTACTATGTCACAGGGGCTACCGGTGCCATTGGTCAGCCCCTGTCATTTGGTAGGAGCAATGGATGGCCGGCGCCATCTTGTGCTCCTACCATGTGACAGGGGCTGACCAATGGCACCGGTAGCCCCTGTGACATAGTAAGGGCAAAGGCTATCGGTGCCATTTTGATTACTGGCAGCCGACGGCCCGCATGCAGGAGATCGCTCCCAGACCCCCACTGGACCATCAGGGACTTTTGGTAAGTCTTGGGGGACCCTCCTGATCCCCACAAGACTTGCCAAATGTCCAGCGGGGGACCAGGAGCGACCTCCTGCACTCGGGCCATTGGCTGCCAGTATTCAAAATGGTGCTAATAGCCTTTGCCCTCACTATGTCACAGGGGGTGCCGGCCATCCATTGCTCCTACCATGTGACAGGGGCTGACCAATGGCACCGATAGCCCCTGTGACATAGTAGGTCAAAGGCTATTGGCGCCATTTTGAATACTGGCAGCCGAGGGTGTGAGTGCAGGAGATGGCTCCCGGACCCCTCCTGGACCACCAGGGAGTTTTGGTAAGTCTTGGGGGGGGGGGTCAGGAGGGTGGGGGGTTGTACTTAATTCAATTTTAGCCGGGAAACGAATAAGAATTAACGTATTACGTATCGGGGCCCCCCTTGCCGAATGCTACGTATCTGCCCCCCGACGAATACGAATCCCAAAAGCAATGTATGGCGTCCCTCTGCACATCCCTATCACCTATACCAGCCCTGTTCCTCACAGGCTAACTATAGCCAGATAACATATCTGCTTGCGGCTTACTGAAAACTGTGGCCTAAATTATCTGCCTATTAAAGGACCCTTCATGGCAAAATAATTTTTCGGTCTGTGTGCTATATTTTCTTTTATAGTATTTGTAACTGAAATAGAGATAAAATGTTGGAGAAGCATTTCCTGTTGATAATGGATGGGATCAAGCTAATAATAACTTACAAATTATGCCGCACTATACTTCAGTAGCATTGATTTCATAATGTGACCTCTTCCCATGACCACAGCATGGGAGTAATTAAATACATTTTGCTGTCTCTAGGTGGGATAATAATGACCACTTATCTTCCCTTTTACACTTTCAATGGAGGGTGCTGAACAATGGAATGGCTCTTAAAATGCCATAATTACTGCCAGTGAGTTGTGGCAAGATACTCCAAGGGTGAGTTTTCTAATCAAGTCCTCAAATTATCACAGAAATGATCTAGGCAGAAACACAGGGGGAAGAAACCATCACTGTTGTTTAAGTAGCAGTACTGAAAGCTGAAATACATTTTCTTTTCCATTTTCTTGTAGATGTATAAATATCCCAACCC
Source organism: Rhinatrema bivittatum (assembly GCF_901001135.1). Classification (NCBI taxonomy): domain Eukaryota; kingdom Metazoa; phylum Chordata; class Amphibia; order Gymnophiona; family Rhinatrematidae; genus Rhinatrema; species Rhinatrema bivittatum. The sequence continues at coordinate 176,740,441 of NC_042620.1, read as the reverse complement.
CTGTGCTTCCTCCTGTATTAGATAGACTCGAGGTTGTGTTTTCAAATCACCTGCCCAACTGGCAGAAATTATTCTAAACAAAAACAAAAAAGGAAAACTTTCAAGGTCTTCAGCTGCTAAGCTTGTACTGTATTTCCTTGCAGCTCTGGGACTCGCACATACTTCTAGTTCCATCATTCACAAATCAAATCTTTATAATAAGAGACTTAAACTAATGTGCTAGCGGTTTTCTCCCATTTAGAGTATATGGAAAGAATGCTTGGTACAAACATACAGCAGGGCTTCTTAAATGTAACCTGGGAGCCCAACAGCCAGTCGGGTTTTCAGGATATCACCAATGAATATGCATATCATGGAAACTCAGTATATGCAAATGTATCTCATGTATATTCATTGGTGATATCCTGAAAACCCGACTGGCTGTGGGCTCAAAAGGACAGGTTTAGGAAGCCCTGCTCCAGAGCCATTCAGATGCCCATATCTCAACTCCTGCTGCTCTTCTTCAGCTAAGCTTGCATACCAAAATGAGATCAATTCTTTGGCTGATGCTAAATCAATATTCAGGAAATATTGCCCATTGGAGAGGCTGTCTTAATCGTTCACAGCTGCTTTCCCCTGTAAGTGTTTGTAGGGTTGTCAGAAATCCAATAAGGCAGTTATAACCTTGTCCTTGCCAAAACCTGTGTGAGGTCTAATCATCTTGCTATGGACAATCCACCACATTGAAAAAAACTGGGTACTCTTTTCCATCTGTCATACTTCCTACTACCTAGTGACTGAGAGGTCAATATCATGACTCTAGCTTGGGGATGCAGATGGAGCAATGGCACAGAGTGCATCATGGCAACTCTGGCCTCAATAGACCATCCTGTCAGCAGAGAGTCAGATCTCCAACTAGACCTTGCCTCTGTGTGTGAGGTCAATAGGTGTGTTAGTGTAGTGTACCACGCCCCATTGGAAGGGTTCTGTGTGTTAACAAAACTCCTGTGCCCATGGGACATAGGTAGGGTTGAATATCAGAACAGGGTTGAGGGAGCAGATGTCTCTCCTCACAGGGGGAAGCGTGGTGGGTCTGTCCCTTCACAGATAGAGTGCCTGGAGAAGTGATATTTGAGCAAGTGTTGCCTGACAGGGGAAAGTCGTTACAGAGCACAGGAGGGGTGAAATACCGGGTCTCCAGAGCATTCAGAAGAAAAGTGCCTTTTTTACATTTATTTATTTTTTTGTGAAAACCCCCTGGCATCTGAGGAGCCCTAGAAAGGAGGGATTTCTTCAGAGACAGAGTGCAGAGGAGAAGATTATCTTGGGAGGTTCCAGGGAGAAATAGCCTGCCAAGGAAAATCTCCAGGAATGCAAAGAGACCAGATCAGGCAACCAGAGGCTTCATTTAATGAAAAGAGAGAGACAGAGGGACAGAGAGGAAGATTTCATCACCCAAAAGGTACTTGGAGGACCCAGGGTGGAAGAGTACCTGCCCAAAGAACTAAGCTGGTTGGGAGGTAGTATGGAGTGTGAGAAGAGAGTGAGATCTTGTTTTTGCATTTTTGGACTTTGTGTTCAGTGTGGTGCACTATCCTCTAGGGTACAGTTGGATTGTTTTTCTTCCACCAGTTTCAGTAAACACTTTATTTCTGAAAAACAGCCTGGGAGTGCAGAATAGACTGGTGAGCAGAAAGGGCCCCTGTACTGAAAAAAACAAACCCCTATGAGCCTTGAAAAGACTGAACTTTTCCTCCCACTGTGCTTGACTCCATCAAGCTAGGTTGAGAGAACATTGCCCAAATCTCATCTTGGAGTGAGTTTCCTTACTCCGAGGGTCATCAAATGTTCACAAGAGACCACTGTTCTGTTTGTACATCTAACATTGAATGTCAAAGGGACCCCTAACCCCCTATACTGATACCTAACCCTCACCTTGAGTTACTAGGTGGGCCTACCATAGGGATACAAAATTACAAATACCTATCTAGGGAGATGACATTATGGCCAGTCTCTCTCTCTCTCTCTCTCTCTCTCTCTCTCTCTCCCTCTCCCTCTCCCTCTCCCTCTCCCCATATCAAACTGCATTTTGTGATCTAAGGTGTTATATAGAGGCATTTTCTTTGACAGGAAAGGCAAAGTTTGAGATTATTTCTGTTATCTGTTACCATCTCCGGGTTCATTCACACTAAAACCAGACAACCATGTATTTCCTAGAAGTACTGAGCTTAATAGTAAGAACGTAAGAAATTGCCATTCTGAGTCAGACCAAATGTCCATCAAGCCCAGGATCCTGTTTTCAACAATGGCCAATCCAGGCTACAAGTACCCAAACACTAAGTAGATCCCATGTTACTGATTAATATCAATTAATGAACTTCTCCTCCAAGAACTTATCCAAACCTTTTTTAAACCCAGCTACACTAACTGCACTAAACATATCCTCTGGCAGCAAATTCCAGAACTTAATTGTGTGTTGAGTGAAAAATAATTTTTTCTGATTAGTTTTAAATGTGCTATTTGCTAACTTCATGGAGTGCCCCTAGTCCTTCTATTATCTGAAAGAGTAAATAACACATAATTCACATTTACCCGTTCTAGACCTCTCATGATTTCTTTATCTGCTTCTCCTGATAAGGAAAGTCAATACTATAGAATGAAGAAATATGTCATCATTGGCTATATGCCCGGAGTTGGTAAAGAATCCAGAAGTATACCATCCAAATTGAGGAAGTAGGTCACCCCTGGCCATATACCCAGAACTCTAAATTCCCAGAAAAGAGGAAGTTGCCATTTACAGTTGAATACATGTTCAGATAGGCAAGAAGAAACCTTTCTACATATTGCCTTCTAATATGTTTAGTTAAAAGACTATTCTGAAATCATACTTTAGACTAAATATATTTCTTTCAAGTATTTAAGAAGGGAGAAACGTTTGCCTTACAATAAGAAACAATAAAAAGATACCAGATTACTTTCCTTACATTTAGAAGACCCATTAAGAAGGTACTACAGTGACATTAAGAAGAGACATGTAAGATATTACGGTGTCCCAAAAGAAGAAGTAACTACAATGAATTCAGTCAGCTGAGGAAAGAGGAAGTAACTACACAAGATTCAATGCAGCACAGAGTGGGGAGCACATCTGTATACAGTGAGAGCTGAGATACACGTATATACATGATATCTAACATGCAACTGATGGAAACCCTCCCCCCCCCCACACACATAGCGTGATAGCAAAAACAAGGAACCAAACTATGTTCATGCAGTCTGAGAGCCTTGGACTTAGTCCAAATTTCACCACATGCAGTTAGAGTGTTCTGGACCATAGCCCCGACTTGGCTGTCAAACCATAAATGGGTGGTAACCTAGTACTGGTTCCGTAATTATGTGTATTTATGAGAGAGGTCTGGAAGCAGTTCTTTGGCACAGAACAAGCTACCAACCCCAATTTAAGCTTGCGATGACCACTGTGACCCCAGCACTGTAGGCCCTGGTCACAAAGAGCCAGAGCCGATGCCCATGCCTCAGAGGGATCAACAGAGTTGCCCTGCCTGCCAGAATAGAAGGACCGGAACAGGAGACTGGCACTTGACTGTGTGCCTCAGATTTGTCTGGCCAAGCAAGCTGAGCAGGACATAATCTCATAAGTAGTAATTGACTTTCTCTCACCTTCCTTTGCTCTCAGATAATTCTCATAGACGGTCTTGTATATATGCTTTTTCATATGGTAGTGCTTTTATATAGTTAGTGATTTGCTAGGATAGGATTTTGCATGCTTTGCTGCTTCATTTGCTGATTTCACTGCCTATAATTTTTGGGGAAGTGTTTGTTGTGAATAATATTACTGCTGTCTCTTGGGTAGGAATAAAGCTCACATATTCCTTTGTCAATTTCTCTCAGTGTTGGTGCCTTATTTCTGCTGGGTAAGGTTAGGGCAAACATCCCAGCGCATGGGAACACTATATCCTCACAAAAAGGAATGTGCACAAAATGTATATGCTCATTGAGAGGGGGGGGGGGGGCAGGGGGCGAAGGATGTGGACTATTTGAAACTCAGCTTTTATGCACATAACTCCAAAGTTATACACACAAAAGCTTTTGAATATCAATCTCAAAAGGTCCACAAAAAACGCATCCTCATTAGATTAAATCTCCCCCCTCCCACACACACACATTATGATTCTCTCTTCCACAACTAAAACAGGTGACATTTTTTAAAGCAGATATCTATTGTTCCTGGCATATATAAGGAGCTAAGGATGATCATGTGACTCATTATATGTTGTATGTGGTTTTTAAATTAAGATTAAAATATTCTAACTTGCCCCACATGATGGAGTGTGGGAGAAATACATTCTTTTTATTATTATAAGTTTCATGTTCAAAAGAATAATCTAATTTTTTTTTTTGGTTAATTTGATAGAGGCCAGTTGCATGACTTATTTGTAGTGCTGCAGTGAAGGAGATTCAGATTTGAGTGTCCTATCTGTCAGGGTTGGAAGGGCCCAAACATGACACCCAGGCAATATTCTTGATCCCTCACCACTTTGTTACAAAGCTCTCTTACATGCAGCCCTTCAGTGAAACTGGAGGAGGGGGAGGATGGGTGCTTTGTTCTCATCGGTTCTGCTCAGGTAGGCACAAGAATACTTGTTTCTTTCACAGTCATGTTAAAAACTGATTTCATTACTACTCATCTGCGAAAAAAAACTCAGGTAAGGACCCCCATTGTGCCATTCCCACATCAGACAGGATGATGCCTAATAATTGTTTTTGACACTACTACTCTACTAATAATATCTATTTTGTCTGCACTGCCGTTAAGACTGGTTCAGGAGACATTGACATCCACTTCAGATCTTCACTACTGCTTTGTACCTCTGCTTCCACTGCCATCCTTTGCCCTGGATCTCTGCTTCCACCATCGCCATCCACCTCCCAGCCTAGATCTCTGTCTCCATATGCCTCTCTGCCTACATCACTGCTCCTCTCTCCTGCCCCAGCTCTTCACTATCTGCAGCAAACTGCCAGGAGTGTTGCTACTGCTGCTGGTGCTATATAATGATAGTGTTATATAGCAGGGCCTCCCTGCTGCTTTGGAGGGAAGGGAAAAGATGCTAGAGGTTTTGAAGGAAGCAGCGTGTGTGTGGGTGGGGTAGGAGGGAAGGGGTGGGAGATGCAAGTACATAGGGGCAGCAGGCGGAAGGTCGGAAGCAGTGGAACCCCATAGATAGTTTTTTGCCACTCCCCTGCTGCTTCCTGCCTTAGGTAGTTACCCATGCTGCCTAAAAGGTTGTGCTGGCCTTGATGAGGTGCATCCCCAGATACTGAGGGAGCTCAGAGATTTGGAGGCCGGTCCACTGAAAGGCCTGTTCAATAGATCCCTGGATATGGGATTGGAGAAGAGTGGTGGTTGTCTCGTTTCACAAGAGTGGGAGCAGAGAGGAGGCTGGAAACTGCAGACTGATTTGCCTTACCTCAGTTTTAGAAAAATTAATGGAGTCTCTGCTGAAGGAAAGGATAGTGAACTATCTACAGTCCAGTGGATTGCTGGACTGGAAACAGTATGGATTCACCAGGGATGGTCCTATCATAAAAATCTGATAGATTTTTTTTTGATCCGGTAACTAGAGAATTGGATCAAGGAAGAGCACTAGATGTGATTTACTTGGATTTCAGCAAAGCTTTTGATACGGTTCTGCATAGGAGATTAGTGAACAAAATTAGAAGCTTGGGAGTGGGCACCAAAGTAGTGGCATGGAATACAAATTGGTTGATTGACTGGAGATAGCGTGTAATGGTAAATGGAACCTACTCTGAAGAAAGAGCTGTATTAAGTGGAGTGCCTCAGGGATCAGTTTTGGGACTGGTTCTGTTCAATATCTTTGTGAGCAACATTGCATAAGGGATAGAAAGTAAAGTTTTTTTCTGTTTGCAGACGATACTAAGATCTGCAACAAAGTGGACATGCCTGAAATAGAAGAGAGAATGAAAAGGGTTTTTACAAAGCTTGAAGACTGGTCAAGTATTTGGTAGCTGGGATTCGGTGCCAAGAAATGTCGAGTTATGCATCTGGGGTGTAGTAATTCAAAAGAACTATATGTGATGATGGGTGAAAGCCTAATGTGCAAGGACTGGGAGAGAGACCTTAGGATGATAGTGTCTGCCAATCTGAAGGCAGCAAGGCAATGTGACAAGGCACTAGCTAAAGCCAGAAGAATGCTGGGATGCAAAGAGAGAGGAATAACCAGTAAGAAAAAGGAGGTGGTGATGCCCTTGTACAGGTCCCTGGTGAGGCCTCATCTGGAATACTGTGTTCAGTACTGGAGTCTGTATCTCAAAAAAGATAGACCCAGGATGGAGGCGGTCCAAAGAAGAGCGACCAAAATGGTATGGGTCTGTATTGGAAGACTTATGAGGAGAGGTGCAGGGGAATATGATACTTTGACATTGGGAATAAAGCTTTTATGGCCAAGTCCAAAAGCAAAGAATGTTGAAGCAGCATTGTCTGAATTATCAGGAAGGCTGCCCGCCATGCAAAAATGTTGTTGTAATTTTATTATGGGTTTGACAGTTGCTTTGTTTTGCTTGTAAGTAGTAAGTATTACTATCCTTAAAAAAAAGGCATAGGGGTAACTTGCACAGAGTGGCAGTTACTACCCTTGGTGGACACTTGGGGGTAATCTGCATGGAGCAGCAGTTACTGCCCTTGGTGGACACTTGGGGGTAATCTGCATGGAGCAGCAGTTACTATCCTTGGTGGACACTTGGGGGTAATCTGCATGGAGCAGCACATACTGCCATGGGAAGCTTGCTGGACAGACTGGATGGACCATTTGATCTTTTTCTGCCAACAATTCTATGTTACTATGCTTGATTGCCATCAGTGTACATGATGCTGTAGATGACTAATTACATTGAGTCAGATATTCAAAAGCATTTATCTGGATAATGTTTTAGTTATCTAGATAAATGCCTACTTCTGAATATCCCCCGCACTTATCTATCTAAATTTTAGCTGGCCAAGTTATTATCTGGCTAAAATGTAGAGATAATGTAAAGGCATTTTGAGGGCATTCGAGGGTGGAGATAAGATAGCTGAATAACCTATTCAGCTAACTCCAATATCTGGAGATAGTAGTTAGGGGGACCCAAGGACCAATTTCAATACCACTGATCCTAGAGAAGGACACCTAACTTTCCTTTGCTCATACATGGCTTGTAAGGTCTTCAAAAGCATGGACAGTAAAAGTGAGGTCAATATTCAAAAATGCTTCCAATAGCTAACTTATTCAACTAAAGTTAGCTAGATCAGTTAACACAGTTATACAGCAGGTTAAATGTCCTGCTATATAACTCCAAATAAATGTATCTGGGTACACCTACCCAGATAACTTTGAAACCCACCAGATAATTTTAACTTAGGCGGTGACAGTCAAAGAATATCGCTGGTCAATTAGTTAAAATAAAGGAACAGCTCCCGTAGGGGCCTCGCAGCTTGATCCTCTGCCCCACCCCCACCCCAAAGATGACTTGAAACCTCCTCCACTTCACATCTGGATTTGGCTGAATTCTTTATTTGGCTAACTTTGGAGTATCACAAGTCCAGCAGTGCTAAGGGATTTGGGAGGGTGTGGGGTGGGTTGGGGAATGGAGGTAAACATTTTTTTTGAACCACTGGGGGGAGGGGGAGAGGGGCAGCAATTGGCTCTGTACCCCTTTACGGCAGTGTTTGGAGGGGCTTGCGGTTAGTGGAGGTTGGTCTAGCAGGTCCCATTTTTGTGGCACTGGAGTGGTGGTTGCATCTTATATTTTTGAATATAACCAGTTAAGCTTAAAGTTATCTGGATACATGGCCCCAGATTGCTTTGAAACCTAACTGGCAATATTCAAACATAGCTGATTGGGTTTTAGAGTTATCCAGGTTGGTATACCTGAATAACTTTATACAAGGATACTCAGTGGGACATACATCCTGCTGAATATACCTGATAACTTATCTGACTAACCTTCTCTCTTTTTCCCCGCACTGTTCACTCTCTCGCTTGATTGGTTACTCTGCCTCTTCTTCTTCCTTATCCCTTTCTCAGTCTGTCAGCCCCCATTGTTCACCCTCTCTCTCTCTCCGTATTGTTCACTCTCTCGTTCATTGCTCATTTGCTCATATTCTACTGCACATACTACTACCACTACTACTACTATTATAAGTTATTTGTGTAGCACTCCCAGATGTATGCAGCACTGTATAGAAACACATAAGAGCTACTTCTTACTCCAGAGAGCTTACAATCCATTCAGGACACAAGGACAAGAAAGCAAAAACAAAAGAGTAGCAAGCTACTATAAATCAGTTTCCTGCTTACATGAGTTTATCATGTGTTGAAGCCTTACAATGTGGACCGAGCTGCATCTGGATATGAGTGATGTATTTTGGACCTGTCAAAAAGGGGTTAGACTGCAAACTGCTGCAGCCAAGGTGAATAAATCTAAAAATATGTCAAAACCCCCTGTGAATGACAAATGTTCTGCAAAAACCAGGATCCAGCACTCACAGTGTTAACAAATTGGGAAAAGAACTGTACTGTTTATCCTGCCCAGAGAACAATAATACATAGAGGAGGAGGAAGCCAAAGGAATGCTGGGAGACCATTTAAGGAAGAAAAGGTGCAAATTGGCTTTCTCTATCTGTTGTGTGGGATGGGGCCAGGAGTTGAAGCCAGGAGTCAATAAGAAAGGAGTTCATCTGGCAGCCCTGCAATCAGTACTTCTCCTGAATAGCTAATTATCAAGAGGGAGAGACAGAAGTCTGCACTCTGAGGAAGTAGAGAGACAGACAGCTGTTCTTGCTTCATAGTCAAGTTACATGTAAAATCCCAATAAGGGACAGAGGAGCCAGGAGCTGAGAGACTTCCTATCCAGCCCAGGAGCACATGGCTGGATCACCCTCCTAAGAAACTGAGCTAAGTAATCTAAACTTTGTACAGAGAGTATTTAACAGAGGAGGGAGAAGGTTTATTTCCCTGTCATTGTCACAAATTCAATATCTCATCTTAACTGCTTCAACTTTTTAGCCAAAGTAAAGCATAAACCGTAGCTGGCAGGTACAGCCACATGAGATAACCCTGGGAAAGAGAAGCTGATGGACCATGGTCTTAAGAGAATAAAACCAGGCCAGCTCATAGTAGTAACCTCTCCTTTTAAGCACCAGCTTCAAGGAAGTCGGATACCAAGACTGCTGCAATCTGGTATCATAGTACAAGCAACGTAACACCTTAGACCCTAAGAGAAATGTGCACTTGTAAAGGCAAATGTGACTGCTGCAGTAGTCTGTGCCAGTGATGTCTAAACCATTTGGCTGGTTAATACTGCACAGTTTTTGACATTTTATAGAGCGACAGTAAACAAGAATGAAATAGGATCAAAATAGCAGCTAGGGCTTGGAGTCTGTTTTACCAATGCAACTCTACCTTTGCTATCTATAATCCTCTCTCTGCTTAGCTCATCTACTTATGTAGTTGAAAATGGATGAAGAATTATTATTCTTGCAGTATTGTTATTGGATGATTGATAGTGCTTGAGGGATGATGTTTGAACTTGCTTTGAGTTAGCACTCATCTTTGATAAATGTAGTCCAGGGAAAGAAACAAAGAAACGAGAAAAGGGACAAGGAAAAAAAAAACCTTTGCAAAAAAGACAGATATAAGAAGACGGGCAACGAGAGGCATCTTTGTAACATGAAAGGTTAAGCACATTAAAAATCCAACAAAAATAGTTATGAAAGAAGCTCCTTAACCCAGGTGACCTTTTTCTTTCCTTTCTGTGTCCTACAGCAACTTGAGTGGAAGAGCCTTCAAGCTGCCCACTTAGCTATACCCACATTTTCCTGGCCTAAAGAGTAGCTTCTGCATGGGATCTCTCCGGATGTGACGAGAATTATAATGTTAAATTAATTGGACGGATGGGCAAACTGGATGGGCCATACAGTCTTTTTCTAGGTTTCTATATTTCTGCTTCCCGATTACAGCCCCTCTGCAGTGACTTCCAGGCAGCATATATTGGGCAGAGGTTTCTCCTGACCCCACAGGTGGGAAAGAGCTCACCCTCATGCTGGCTGGCAAAGAGGATGTGTCTCCTTACACATTTCTTCTACTAATCACCTAGCAAACGCAGGCCATGATGTACTCTCTTCCCATTTTGTATCTGTTGGGGAAAAAAAGCTTAGTAAATCAGGCCCTTAGTTTGTACCAAAAATACTGTACTTGGTTTGGTTCCTTGTTTAGTGTAGGGAGCCAAAAGTAACTTTACTAGAGGGGTGAGAGAGCCTGACATGGATAAAGTCTGCTGCATAAAACAAGTTCTGCCTCAGATGTGCACTAAAGTTAGGCTGCCAACTGGAAGTTGCCAATCTGCCTGCCCTAGTGGAAGTGAAAACTAGATCCACGCGAAAGTATGTGAGTACATGAAAGCAAAGGTATACATTGAACTTTTAAGCATATACATGGATGTGTAATTTTGGGGATAGAAGTACACATTTTAAACCCATGCAGGTTTTGCAATATGCCATAGCATCTCTGCGGACCCACTTACACATACTTGTGTTGCCTCACACACGGTTTGGAAAAGTGGGCTCTCTTTGTGCTATAAAGGGCTGTTAATACCAAAAATGACTGCAATTAAACAATAATACCAATAAAGCAGGTATTATCATCTGATAAGTCGACAATCGAGAGAACCATTCAAGGGGCAACAGTGCCCTACCTCTCTCCAACGGAAGGAGGAAGCAGCACTCTATGAGGAGGATAGTGCTGTTCTTGTAAACTATATATATATTTTTTTTTTTTTTGAAGAACAAGTGTTTCGAGGTGGTGTTCTATTTCTGTCACACTGATAAAACAGGGGTGATCAAGAATACTCCTTGTGCGTTACAGTTTTCCCCCTTGGGAATTAGGAAATTAAAACAATAACTGCAGGCATCATTTCTTCAAATGATTTAGGAACATCCTGTACTATACCCAGCTGTTTGTTCTGCGTGAAATAAAGTAACTACGCAGCCATCGCAGACAATTCTTGTTGAGATATTTGATCTGGAATCTCTGGTGGGTCTTTAGTACTCCTTGATGTGATGCTAAGGACATGGACACACCTTAACCTTATACAGCAGGCACTTCGGTCAGTCAGAAAACACAGGCCCCGATTTACTTTTCCCCCAATTTGTTTCTATTGGACAAAAAGCTCAGTAAAATCAGGCCCTTAGTTTGTACCAAAAACACTGTATCTGGTTTGGTCAGGGCTAGTGCAAGAATATTCTGCACCGTAGGCGAACCTTCAATCATAAATCTAGCACAGTGCTCTCTCTCTCTCCTACCCATGGCAGTGGCTCCAGAACAGTGTTCCCTTTTTTTTTTTTTTAGCTGCGGTACAGCAGCTCTCTGGCCTCGTGATAGCAGGATTTTGTCACCCCAAAAGCTTTGACGCCCTAGGTGACCACCTAGTTTGCCTCATGGAAGCACCGGCCCTGAGTTTGGTTCATTGTTTAGTGCAGTAGCTTTAACAGAGGGGTGAGAGAGATTGACATGGATAGAGCCTGTTGCATAAAAAAATGTTCTGCCATAGGTATACCCTAAAGAAGCTAAGCCACTGCGTACATTTGATTTTAATTTTTACTTCAAGAGACACTGTCAGAGTCTTAATAAAACAATAGATTTGTGCCTGTCGCACTTTGTTCTCCAAGATCAATAAGTTCAGTGGGAGGGCTTAGGGAATTTACAGGATAGAATTTTAATATTAAAAATGCACCTCAAGTCAGACCTTGGGACTCTCTAGGTGGTCCGTGTTTCAGCCATTTCATTTCCTTTCACTTCACTTTCTTATTCATTCTTCTTGTCACTGTCTTGACAGCCATGTGTATGCTGCCCTTGCACAGCAATTACTTAGCACAACCAATAAGACTGGAATATACAACACTGCCTCAGGGGAGGGAGAAGGCAGGGATATGAGAGCAGAATGGAGCTGTGTGTTTTAGGGTGAAGAACCACTCCTGTCTGTCTATAGGCAGTGCAAGTAAGTGAACATGATTTGAATTCTGATGGGCTACATTTGCCAAAGACCAGTCCTTTCCTCACAAGACAAAATGTGGATATTTGTACTGATGTTAAGAAAAATCTAATTTTATAGATCACCAATGCAGTCCTCTAAGCCCTGCTACACAAAACAAAACAAAAAACCAGTAGTGGTTTGAGAGTTCCTCCAAGTAAATAATAGCATTTACTGATTTTCATTACAGAGCAGAGATGGGTTTTGTTTTTTTTCCAAACGCAGCGCCACAGGGTAGCTGGCAGCAAGACTGCTACTAATCTACCACACGATTTTTCTGTACTTTGTGTTTAAGGGATAAAGTGCTGATCCTCAATGGGCAGCATGATCTAACTGCAGCCAAAATCTTCACAGGCTCATTAGACTGCTGCCTTGTGGAGCATTGACGATTGTGTTAAAGGGCTTCATTCCCACCAGAAATCAACAGCCTGACCTCCAGAACATGGAGGACAAGACTAAGCTTGCCGTGAATGTGACAAACACAGAACACTTAGGATTTATTACAAAAGCATTTGAAGCAACGTGCTGACCAAATTAAAAAAAAAAAGACATTTCTGCTTGACTTGGTTACAATTAGTATTTGCTAGCTGACTAGTAGAAGAGGTGTGTGCTGGAGGCCCGAGGGAGAGGGAAGGTCACTGCTAGTGCATGGCTGACCAATGTTCCTGCTATTTTTTCCATGGCATGTGCAGGTCTGCCCTATTGTAGGGCAAATAATTTTTGCAGTGGTGATGATAGCCGCTAACCCCCCTTCCTTATTATCCTCTTCCCTGCTCCCTCCCACGGTTTTAAGGCTGATTTCCTGGCAGAGGGGACTCTGGTCTCTTTGGGGTGCTCGGGAAGGGAGTAGGGAGCCGGTCTCCACTGCTCCTCAGTCCTCCTGCCTCGTTGTGCTCTTCCCTGGCAGCCCCCACAGTGCTCTGGAGCAGGCTCCCTTTGCTGCCCTCTCCCTCTTCCCTTGGGTTACTGGCACCACCTCCTAACTCTCAGCTCTCTGCCAGTTACTGGAAGGAAAAACCATTCTGTGACTGCCTTGCCTCTCATCCTCTGTCCCCAGCATCTGTCTCCTGCCTCTCTCCCCCTCCCCCCACTACCATATCTGTCCCTGCCTGCTTCCCCTGCCAGCCCAGGCAAGAGGTTAAAGACAGGAGCTGCCGGCTGTGAGTTTTGGATGCACTCCTAGGGCCAGCACCGATGGGGAGGAGCAGTGGGTGGGCATAGCTCACTGGCTCCGGTTCAAGGTGCGGCGTCCATGGCCATTGGCGGAACCCTGTGTGCCCTACAGGGAACGGTGCGGGTGACTGTGGCTGGGTTCCAGCACAGGGATTTCCTTTTCAGCTCTTTGCCACCAAAAGGGACCTGAAACCTCTGGGCAATCATTCTCGAGTGATCGAGGAGGAGAGGAAACAGGTGCAGATGAGCCAAAAGATCAGAGCCCAGGCTTGTGATACTAACCCTTCACCCTTAATCCAAAGATTTTTCTCATGGGTGGGATGGATCAGACCACAATCTGAGACCGTGTTACTATATAACCAGCTCACATTGGCCAAAAATGGTAAAGTCTCAAATACGGTGATATTTTAGCCCATTACTACAGACAGGAGAAAATATTATAAAGCCAAATAATATTTGTAACAGCACGCATTTAGGCAGAAGCTTCCTATGGTCCTGCAGACAGGTGAGGGAGTTTGCCATTCTGTTTGTGCATGTGTAAGTGAGCATGATGGCAATAGAAAACATAACCTTGAAAGCCCAATGTGACAGGTGTGTACCAGAGCAGACTTTCTTTGTAACTGAATATTTTAAGCAGGCTGTTCAGCAAAGGTTACTATACACAACAGCTCCACATTAAGTATTTTAGTGCAGTTTGCTGCAGATGTCTGTCAAGCAAGTAAACATAAACTGAAAAATGACAAGACTTTCATACCGTTTCTGATGGCTCCAGAAACTGTTATGCACAATGTTAGAAGCAAATGCCTCTGGCCACTTGTCCAGTAGTTTTGTTTGCGTTTGGTCTGTATTTCTGGAGTTAGTAATTTCCGACTGCAGTGGTTTTTGAAGCGGAGGTAAAAGAACCACAGAGTTGTGTTTTTGTTTCTTTCGGTATGTCATTCCTGAGATCAGGAAACTCTGCTTATTGTCATGCAAAGTATCATAATCAAAGTTGGATAAGCAACATAAATTCCAACAGGTGGCAAAGAGCTTAAAGTATGCCCAGAGGGGGCAATTTTTAAAGCAATTTACTGTATGTGCACAAAACCCTGTTTTATGCACGTCGACGGCTACGCTGAAATAGCACAGGGCTGAATGTGAGTAAACTACGCGCATAACCTGGCATCACCCGTACTTTTATGCAAACTAAGCAAAAGCATTCTTGAGGGGTTTGGGGTGGAGTGGGGGGCAGAAATTGGGCCAAATGCATACTTTATGAGCTAAAAAAAAATGTACCGAAGTGTACATGCATGAACTGCACCCTGCGAAAAAGAGGTGCCACTTGCTATGAAGTGGATGAGTGTGCCTGCTTGGCCCGTCACCCAAATATTTTCAGCGTGAACTTGAGAGGTGAAGAAGATGCTCTCGAGGCTTTTACCGGGTTGTTGGCCCTCAAAACTATAAAAACGCCAGGAGGAGCTTCTGGAGGAGTCACATCAAGGTCGGTGGAAGCCGGACGTGGCAGCTGGCGGCAGGGCGTGTCACGGCAGAGATGACGAGTTCTGCAAGCCTCTCGCTGCTCTGATAAACACAAATCTCAGTGTCCTCATACGCAGCAAACCTCTGATATGCCTGCCGCCTGCCACAGCTGAGCTTGCTGGCGCAAGCTGACCCTTGCTTCCCAGACCGTCAGTAAATTCTTGAAACAGAGGCAAAACAGATCCACGCACTTTTTTTTCCCCCTCTGACAAATGCAGGTCACAACAGTCAGGCCTATCTGAGTAAGTGCATCGGATGGCTGCTTTATGATGATATTCTTCCTCTACGGCCTTCTCTCATTTATTTCACTACCCCCCTTTAAAGTTGCATTGGCTCCTATTTGCAGTAAAATGAAATGGGGGGGGGGGGAAGAAGAGATTATAGAGCATAAAGGAAGAGAAAATAGACAGTAAGAGGGGAGGGGGTGCTGGTCGGGGATTGCCAGCTGCTTTGCTTTCTGAACTTAGACTTAACTAAACAGAACTTGCACATTATTCTCCGAAACTGGATTGTTTTACAGAAGAACCTCCTAGTGGGATTTGTCAATTGTTCTAGCAAGGGCTTAACTGCCCTGTGGTTAACTTTGTCATAAACAGGCCGATACAGTAAAGTCGCGTGGAAAACGGGTGCTCAGTGAGCTCTCACTTTCCTGACGCCACCTCTCCTGGGCGCGCGATACAATATTTCAATGAGGGGGTCTCGCGGAAAGAAGGCGCTAGGGACGATTGGGCGCCCCTAGCGCGTCCTTGGCACCCCAGGAGAAGTAGCTGTCAGCGGGTTAGGAAAACGGACGCTCGATTTTACAAGAGTCTAATTTCCTAACCTGTGCACAGCCTTGGGTTAGGGAAATGGACGCCTGTTATTTGAGCGTCCCTTTTCCTAACCTGACTGCCGGCATATTTTTTTTTTTATAACCTTTTAAAATTTTTTTTAACCTTTTGGTTCCTCCAACTTAATATCTCCGTGGGCTGGCATTAATTTCTGAGCGTACAAATGTGCGGATCGGGCACACATTTTTTTGTATTTGGGGCGAATAGATAATAGCCTGATCAACATGCCTTTGCATGTCATGAGCATTATTCATTTTGGGGGGAGGGTGGACGTGTGATTTGGACACACTAAACCCCTTATGGTATAAGGGGTTGTGGATGCGCTCAGCTGAGCTCGCTTTACTGTATCAGCCTGATAGTAAGGCAATTAGTTCACAGTTATAAATCTCACCCCCCCCTTTTAGTACAACATTCAGTGATCTCACTTTATACGCACGTGAGTGTTATAACATACAAGTTCTAACTTTCACCATATAACCAGCTTATAAACATTTCGCTGCTTGTTGCTTAATACGCTGTACAATATTGAATTGCCAGGGCAGATGATGCTTGATCTTGTTGCTTTTATTCCTATTTATCTATATTCTTTCCTTTTAATATCTTCTCTACTGCATCTTTTCTACTGCTCCCATCCATAACAGCGTAGGACATTAATAAAATGCACACTTCCGCGTGAATCTGTGGACAAGCCCCAGGTGGCTGTGGCCAATCTGTGGGCAGCTGTATGAAAAGTACAGGATTATCCTGTGTCACTTCATGCTACGTTCTAAGCTAAGCGCTGCAGAAGCCTCCAGGATAGTGAGACAGTAGGCTGCATCTTCTTCAACAGCTGCTTCAAACTGAGCCAGAGGTCCGAGCGCCACCTCACAGCAATCCCAACCCTGATCAGCCTAAAACACAGTCGCTTGAGTTAGGAACCCAACCAGCTGTGTTGTTTGGCTGTCCAGAATATTATCCGCTACTCGTTCATTTTCGGATTTTCCTGACCTTGGATGCGCTATGATTCTCTTGGAGGGAGTGCTGTAGCACTGGTGTGTGTATTCATTTTTATGTCACAAGGACTGAAAGGAAATGGAAGAATCAGTACCTGAATCTGGCCAGCTCTAGTGCAGCACAAGTAGAATAAAGAGTTGTTATGCTAACTGCAAGCTGTTAGCCTCACTCTGTTACTGCATGGGCGTGCACGATAACAGCATAACCATCAGGCTAACCCCCATGTCCTGCAATTTTATTCCAAGAGAAAGAACACACCAATGATGACTTAAAGGAACAGAATTCAGGTGCGTGCTCAGGCAGAAGAGGCTGAGCTAGGCCAAAGGTCACTAAGAAGGATACAGAGAGGTGTGCACCAAAAATAGAATACTTTTTAAAATAATAATAGCAAAGCCCCAGCAGGCATCATCCTGCTGTGTTACTGCCAAAATCAATAATTTATTGTGAAAGAACAACCTGTTTCCACAAGTATCAAACAAGTGACTCACTAATCACTTTGTAATCTCCATACCTGCAATAAGGTAGTCCTCATATTGATGGGGACGATGCCACTGGCATCAATGGACAGGAATGATGTGTGTCTTTTAGTGGCGAGCCACCCTTCAGATAGCACACCTGCATGATCAGGGTTGGTCATGGTGTTGTCATCAGATCTGCTAAACCCTTGAAGCCCAGATTGCTTAAAAATAAGTCTATGATCAACAGTCACTTTCAATGCAATTTGTGGTCTAGTACCTGCTTCAAGGACTGCTTTGTTGCTGGTGCTTCTGTGGCCGGTCAGAGATCCCCTGAGCTATCAGAAGTTTTCCAATAGGTCTCAGCAGTGACCAAGTGTGATCTGGGTCCCCACAGTTAGGAGACATTAGCTTCTAAATGTATTTTATTTCTCAGATGAGCAAAAAGCTCTGAACACCTTTGGGAATACATTTCGACACATGGCACAGTAATTGATTGTATGAGTCGGCTGGATTCAGGAACTGCTTTAATGCCATTAGGAGTTAATTACATTAGGGTTTTCCGATCGCTCCATGTCATCTAGCCTGGTTCTGCTGCACTGCACCTCTGGACTATTAACCATGCTTTTCTTACAGAAATTGGAAGTACAAGGTCACAGGTTCAATTGAGTAAAGCAGGACTGGTCCAGCCTGGGGTGATCTGTAGCCAATCTGTATCTCTGGATGGTATAAAACACATCCACAGTAGATACACACAGTATTCCCATTACGGTGCTTGGTTCTATTCTGTTTTCAGAGCTGCTATTTCAGAGGCCTCTTGCTACTATAAACTTTCCTGGACACGGATAATAAAAATTTCAGTGACACGACAATAAAGAACAGATGAAAAGTCCTAAGAGGCATTTCTCCTTCAGAGAATGGTAAAAGACAAGGAGATGTGTGTGTGTGGGGGGGGGGGGGGAGGGGCACGGAGAAGCTGGCTGGCCATGCCTCAGAAAACAAGATAACACCATACTTCCTTGATAGATTTGCAGAAAGGATGCACAAAGCATCTTTTAGTGTCCAATGATAGTTTGGGAAACCAGGGCTGTAGCTAGGGGATACACCTAGTATGGAGGCGCAAGGTTCATCATTGAGAGGATTGTAAGACTGAATTGCCAGAGGTGGCACTGGTGGCAGAACAGCACTGACATCCATTTTGTGAAAGGGGTGGGAGACACATTTCCCGCTGTTTTAGGACAGGGTGCAAAATTCTGCAACTTCAGCACTGAGAGAATTAATAGGAGCTGGGTTGACTGTAAAATGTAAATACACCTTTGATTTCTGCAACACCAAGTATTCTAAAAATTCTATGCTGCTGGGAAACTGTGAACCAAGATTTCAAGGTAAATGAAAACAAATGAGCATTTATGACTGGTGTTTGCTTTAAGAATGAGCATTTTACACCATCTTGGTCGGTTTTCTGTGTATATGAAAGTGGCACATAATTACAGGTGTCCCAAACAGCCTGACAGAGCTTGTTGTGGCATGCCAGGTACAAGGGAAAACAGCTGTACACACCAAGAATAATAATTTGAAAAAAATCACATCCTAGCTAATGTTGTGGTCCAGGCTCTAAACCGTTATTGGAGTATGGACCTAAACATTGCCTAGGATAAGATTTTTAATTAAATATTTCCATTAGACTTGCTGGTGTACATGGATGCAGAGTGGAGGAGTAGCCGAGTGATTAGAGTAGTGAGCTGAGAACTTTGGAAGTCAGGGTTCACATCCTGCTGATGCTCCTAATGACCTTGGGTAAGTCATTATTGCCTCAGGTACAAGCTTAGATTATAAGGCCTCTGGGATTAGGAAAATACCTGTAATGTAACTTGTCTTGAGCTACTAATGAGCTAAAGAAAACAAAAATGTATACCTCTCTAACTTATTATTTTTTAGCCTGGTAAATGACTCCTACTACGTTGGGCTTTCAGCTGAGTCAGAACTGCGGCTGGGGTCTGGCACCATTAGCCTTCATGTGAAACTATGTGAGGATTTTCTCCTGTTTCCTCCTATCTCATTTAGTTCAGTCATCGCCGTGGCAGTCCTTGACTGGTAGGGGGGGGGGTGGCATCCATGGGTCCTCAATCTGTTGCTCTGGCTGAGTGACTGGGACGCTCTCTCCCCGAGGGCTTGTGAATACAGCCTCTGTAACATCCCCAGCTCTGGCCAGCGCAGGGAGTGAGTGGAAGACCTGAGCTGAAAATCAAGCCCAGGTCCCGCTGCGTGGCAGGGTGCGACGCTGACACAGAGCCACCAAGCTGGCCTCAACATTATTAATAAAAGGAAGTGAAATGCTGTCCAGAATACCAAGGATCAGATTTACATTACAGGCAAAAGTAGGAGACAGACAACGGAAAAAACTCAGAAAGTGAGTGTGGTGGCATAACTTAAATTGTGCATCTCTTGCCCAAGAATTTAATTTCCTGCAACTTTGAGATGGGGGAAAAAAATCCACAGACAAAAACAGTGCAACCAAAACACTTCTACAAATAGTTCCAAAAGACAAATATCTGAAAGTACGAAATGAAGTATCAAATAAAATGTTGCACAGCACAAGTTTTACTTGCATGATTTTTTCAATCAATTTTTTTTTCCTTTAAAGAAATTTCATGAAATTGAGGGGGTAATTAAAAAAAATACTCAATGAAATTGACAGCCTGCGGGTGCAAGCAAATCTTCAAAGGGAAACTCACCACAGCGTTTCTTTTTAAAAATTTGGGCCAGCAGAGGTAAAAATGCAAGTAAAAACAGGTACAAAGAATGCCAGGAGATTTCAAAATAAAGTTCTCGAATGCATTTTCCATTCCCTGACCTAACCCTCCCACTTCCTTTTTCAGACAAGTATCTGCACATAAGTCTGCTTTGAAAATTCACGGGTATCCCCAGTGCATGCACTGCTATACGCATACGAGGTTACACCTGCTCCCAAGCAGATGCAAAATCTTAATGCACGCTTTGGGAAATTGAAAGCCTGTGCATAAATCCTTTCCCTGTCCCAATGCCACCCCTGAAATTTGAGTAAAAGTACATGTGTAATGGAGTTACATACATACATTTTTTTCAGAAAGTGATTTATGCGCGTAAACTGTTTTGAAAATTGACCCCTAAGTATAAAAAATGTGTTTTTTCAAAGAAGCAAGCAAAATGACTTGGAAGCTTTTCACTCTTTTTATGTCTTACATTTTCTGGAAACCAAACGCTGAATCTAAGCGTTAATTTAGTTTCAAGTTCTCTATCAACCAAGGTGAGTTAGATGTGTGAATTTCAACTAATGAAAAGCAGGTTCAAAATAAGGTCAGCCAGGCTGGTTTTGAATCTGTGGGATTGAAGCAAGCTGATATACTGCGACGAAGTAAATTAATATCTGAAAGGAAATCTAATTCTACTGCAGTCTTTCCTTTGGAGAGCTTGCTTTAATATCTTTGGGTCATTTGCAATAGAACATCAGATATTGGATAAAGCTTGCTGTTACATAACAGTTGTTGAGTGACAGAAATGATCGCGTATCTTAGGTAACAGGGCAGAACTTCAGGTTACAGTGGGCATACTCACGTCCCCTAAGTAGACTTCTATGTGGTCACTTACTAAAAGTTAGTAACAGTTCCACTCTGAAACAGAGATGGACAGTTTATAGTCCTATGCACCCTTGCTTCAGTGGGATTTATTGCTATGTGCCATACAGGGAATACTGGGGACCTCTAGAGTGATGAGAAGTTCACCTCTAGGCAGGGCAGGGATAAGGAACATTTCCCTGTAGTTGCCTGGTGAAACTGAGACAGAGCTGAGCTAAGTCAACAATGAGGCATTTGGTTAATTCAGTGCAAACTCAATGGCTGGAAATTATACTGAAGCCAAGGAGACAGATGGAATATTTCCCAAGGGTTGCCTGGTGAAATATTGCCTCATGGGGGGGTTTGAGCCTTCTGTTTTGGGACTCCATCTAGTCTTCCATTACAGTATTCCATTGGACGCGGGAGGAAGGGAATGGTGCTATACTTCTGGGGATAAGATAACCTATCTTTTGAAAGTAACTGTTTGGGAAAAAATACTGAGGCTGATATTCAGTGCTATTTAGCTGGATAAGTAGGGAATTATCCAGCTAAGTGGTGGCGGCTGAATATCTAGTCCCGTTCAGCAGCCACTACTTAGCTAGGTAAGTACTTATCCAGATGTGGGTGGAATGGGGAGGAGCTACTTATCTGGTTAACTTAGGGGGTCATTTACCAAGCGGATGGGGGCGGAGTTGGGGCGGCATCAGCCCCGGAAGAGGAGGAGTCGGGGTGGCTTTGGGGCTGACGCCACGAAGACTTCGCCGACAGCGAATGGTACGTTTAGTTGTCGCTCCCAGTTTCGCGCCAAATCACTACACCTTTTATGGTGTAGTGATTTGGCGCGAAGCCGGCAGCAATCGCACCGTGGAGGTGAGATCGCTGCCGGCTATTGCAAGATCGCCCCTCCATTTCGCACCCCCGCCCCCGTTACCGCGGGATTCACTATGCCTTGCGGCATTAGTAAATCCAGCCCTTAGCCAGATAAGTGTCGATATTCGGATTTATCCAGTTAAGCTAACCGTATAAATTAGACATGCTCAACAGCCACATAAAACATATCTGGCTATCTAAGAATTTATTCAGGTATATTCAGCAGTCTATCCATGCCGCTGAATATCCCATGTAAGTTAGCTGGTTAAGTCTTATCCGACTAAGTCACTTAGAATGATTGGGAGCTACCGGGCCACACCTGTTTTATTTCAGCTGGTTCATGGGTAAATATGGTGGCAAGGCTTACAAAAAGTATGTGACTCAGTTTTCAAGATTCTGCAGCATAGTTGTATAAATTTACATGCCATTTTAATTACTTTAATATGCCTAGAAATATTTTCCTTTAAACAATTAAATGTTTCCAATCTTTGCTGTATGTGTCTGGATAATTTCATTTTTTTCTTACTCCCCTTCTGCAGTTCATTTCTGTCTCCCTCTCTTTTTACTTATTCTTTTTTTCTGTTCTTTTCTGTTTCTTCTTTCTTATCCCTGTCTTCCACACTCTCCTTCTCTCCAGCTCCCCCCTCCTTATGCTTTTCTCCCTCACCTCCACTCGAGTCTCTCACAGATCTTCTCCCCTTACCTCCAGCCTCATTCCTTTATGCCTCTTTAGTCTCATTTTCTTCTTTCCTAAGCTCTCACCCTTGCCCTCTCCTTCCCTTCAGTCGCACACCTCCCCTCCTCTCCATTCTAGCCTTCCTTCTCCCAATTTTCCAGCAGAACCTACACCCAAAGACATCCCCCCCCCCCCACCTGCTACTGCCTCTTTCTGGCTGCCAGCATCGCCTACGTTTGTTTACCGTGAGCCATCTTAATGTGGAAGGGAGGCGCGATGTCCCGGCACAGCAGGAGGGTGGGAAGCTATTGCAAGCGGATTGTCAGTGCAGCAGCAAGCAGGCGACAGCAGGGGCAAGACAGAAGCATTGGTGGTGAGCTAGCAGAGATGGGAAGAGGCAACTGAAAGGCCCAACAATGCATCAGCGGGAGGGAATCAGCAAGGAGGCTGAAGCAGCAGCATTGATGACTGGCAGCCATGTTCATGGGCAATATTCCACAATTCTGGGCAAATGGGAAATTCTGCAGAAAACAAGGGCCCGTAACCTATTTAATTGTATCAGCAAACTAGAATCGCAGCGTTTCATTTTCTATGCCCACGCGATCATGCTTCCACAGTTTTAAGTACTTTGATGTAAAGCTCCAAGTTGACCCCCTCAAAGCAAAGCACTTACCTGGGGCTCAGCATGGGAGGTGCACCGATGCTGAGAACAGGGAGCTGGAGCTTGCAGGGCCTTCCTTCCTCTCCGGATTTGTGCTTGCTTTTGTTGTCATCGTTGCCACTAAGCAGATCGCCAAAGCTGCCCACTCTCTTGGTTGGTGTCTTAAAAGCTCGGGAGGTTAGCGGCGAAAGCAAGGGGGAGCTGAAAGCCTTGGGTAACTTTAGTGAGGTCTCCAAAACGTTAATGCTCCTGGTGCTTGCAGATAGCGGGCAACGTTCATCATCCTCCAACTCATCATCTTCCAAGATGGATGGCAGCTTCTGGATCAGGCCACCATTGCTTTCATGTTCGAGCTAAAAGAGAAGAAAACTGGCTAGAAATGTTTTGCTGAAATATAAATGTTTCTTTGCTGTTGTGATTTCTTTTATTTGAACAAATGAAGGAATAATTTTTAAAAAGTTGCTGAAGTGCATGAGCCTTCAAGCTCGCGCATGTCCATCTTTCAGACCCTGGAAAAAAGAAATGTGATCAATATAAGAAATTAAATAAATATGAAG
Source organism: Rhinatrema bivittatum (assembly GCF_901001135.1). NCBI lineage: Eukaryota > Metazoa > Chordata > Amphibia > Gymnophiona > Rhinatrematidae > Rhinatrema > Rhinatrema bivittatum. Next base: position 176,717,037 of record NC_042620.1, on the reverse strand, counting down.
TTAGAAGTAGTCTAGTGGTTAGAGCAAGGAACGAGGAGCTACCAATTCCTGAGCTCAGATCCCAATTCTCACTCAAGATACATAAGCCCTTAGGCATATTTCCCAACAGAAGGGCTAAAGCCACCAGCGCTCTTCACCTCTCCTCTTTTCTTGTAACGATATCAGATAGTCCCAAGGTCATTTGGATCAGGCTGGCACACTTCTGCTTTTTGACCTTTATCCCACTGAAAGCAGAGAGCTGTGGGAAGATCAGTCATGAAAATAGCTTGGTTTTTTCCTTTAATAGGGAAGAACTAAAAAAATATCGATCTAAACTAAAATGAAACCCAAATACCAGTAACTCTGAGAGTAACAAAATACAAAAAAAGAGAACAGCACACAGCAAATAACTAATAGGGCAATAATTACAGCTTTTAAAGCAGCTAAACACATGTTTATCCATGTAAAACCGCATTTAGATTACTGCCTCTCCCCTCAGTGCAGATGAAATTATACGTGCTGTGAACCCAAATAAAAAAGGGACAGGGACAAGTCAAAGGAGGCAACATACCCATGGCGAGTACATTTTCATATCTCTGTATGTACTTTATGGTGCGTGCTTTGCACCTGCTCCCATGTAGGCACAACGTAGGCAGGCACTTTGTCCCCCTCATACCCCAGTACTTCCTCCTTTGCTCTCACTCACCCTGGTTCACTCCCTCCCAACCCAAGAATCCCTTCACTCACTCTCCCAGCCAAGTTTTTCACATCTCTGTCCCTTTCCCTCCCTCCTCTGTCCACTCTGATTTGCAAAAATATTGAAGTGTATATGGCATTAGCTCAGCTCTCTCTGTGGCTACCTGTGCTGGTGGGCTGTGGTCAATTAGGTAATTTTGTTCATTTTAGGGCTCTGAAACTGCTTAGAATTTTTTAAGAAATCTAGTCCAGCTGTGCTAAGACAAAATTGAAGACGGGCTGTATGGTCCCAGCTGTGCGCATGCCATTTTTACGCGGTGGTGTTACCTGAAGACTGGTTACCTCCTGCTCATCTCCTCCGGGTCTCCTGTGTTTTCAGTTCCCTGCGTTCTGTATATATTATGCCAATTGCCTGCCATTCCAGAGCAGCTCAGCAACTTTAGTGCCTGCAGGTGACTTCCTTATTCTTGCATCTCTACTGCTGGTGTGCCAGGTCTGCATTGCTGCTGAACAATTCCTTGCCACATTGCTTCCCTTCCATCGTCCCTCACTCACCTCTCCATGTGGGGAAACAGGAGAAGGACAGCGGCCTTGCAGCACCGCATCCTCCCCTTCCTCCTCCGCTGCCGAAGCCTGACTGCCATACTTTGAGACACGTGGTTCACCTTCAGGCCCCGGCAACAGAGGAGGAGGATGTGCCCTAAGGCGATGTAAAGCTGTCATTTTCCTTCTCTTTCCCCACATGAATGGTGAGTGAGGGGATCGTGAGAGAGAGTGGGAGGGAAGGGCGGGGGATCCTGAAGGGCAGCAATTAACCCAGAGCCACAGCCAGGGAATTTGGTGCCTATGGCCCAAGTGAAAACACATGACACCATGAGATGGAAGACTCTGTTAAATGTCTGTACAGCAATGCCCCAGGCAAGGGTTTTAGGCACCCCTGGAAAACCTTACAGCCTTGCACCCCTCTCCCACCCGTCACGCCCTCCCTCACAACATCAAAAATTCTGCATTTTTAATAATAGATTTTTCATATTCAAAGAACAGTTTTCTGAAGTAAAATATCACTTACAATTTGTACATTTGATTTTTTTTCCAATATCTCTATTGATTTTCCGATATTCCTTATATTTTCCATGCATTGTGGAACAGGACATAACACTACTTACAATACATATAACTCAGTTTTCCAGAACACTGCCATACAGCATTGAAACAATAAACAATAAACACTCCACATTATAAATCTTTCACCTTTTCACCCTCCTCCCCCCAAATCTTTATTTTCCACCCTTCCCTTCCTAGGCCTAGAGTATCGTCCATATGGAAAGCCTCTCCGTGTTAAAAACTTGATTGAATGTCTGATGGAAGCAAAATCAGATGGTCTCCCCAGATCTGGAAGAACCTTTTACACTCTGATTGTGGTTTTGTCTATAATGATTTATATTCAAAGCAAATAAGATGCAAAATCTCTGCTTTCCACAATCCCAACGTTGGTGCCTCGTTGCATAACCATTTTAGTATAATACATCTTTTTATAACAAGACAACATTGTAGCCAGAAAAACATCTCTTTTCCCCACATTATCTTCTTAAGAGAAAATACCCAGTACACATAAATGGGGTGGGGGTTTTTTCACTGTCTCATGAGTCATGGATTGCCCATACCCCATTCCAGAACTGCTGCATCTCGCCACACTCCCATAAACTATGAAGCAGAATATGAAACTATGAAGCATGTTTACAATGGCATTTCAAGCAATGCGCTAATTCTACTACTCCTGCTCTGAACACTCTGTAAGGGGAGAAAATCATTTTGTGCCATGTTTTTAATTTGCATTTCTGTGAGCCACTCCGTATTTTTGTATAACCTAATGATACTAGTTCCCATATCATTATCTGTTATCTCACTTTTTTGTTTCTAGGCTGCAGATGGTCACTAATGCCTCCAGAATTGGAACACCTTCCCTTTGTATACAACACCAATAACCTTTGATAAGCACCAGAGTATATTCTATCCAAGACACGTAAACATTTTGCATTGATAAAGTTTGTGATCTGCCAATAAAACATATATTTGCAGCTTTAAACCCCATGCTGTCCGTCGCTAATTGGAATGTGCACACTTTTTGGGTTTGTAACCTGCTTAAGCCTTTATATATAAGCCTTTATTTATAGACCTGTATATATATATATATACCTGTAAATAGCCTGTTACAGTTGTTTGATTGCTTTAATTTCTTTGCCCTCTGCTCTATGTATATTCCTCCCTGTTTCCCCTCCCCGTTGATTGTAATTTCAGCCTTTCAGTTACAATGTGAACCGGTATGATGTATGCTTACTAATGCCGGTATATAAATGTTTCAAATAAATAAATAAATAAATAAATGAATGATTGGATCATCTTGTGGCCAGAAATGTCTAGCAGGGTACACCATATCCGGTATTAAACCCAGATTCCCTCTCAAAGGCACATGCAAAGACTGATTCCAAACAGGCCGATACAGTAAAAATTGCGGGAGAGTGGGCGAGTGCCCGCTCTCCCGGCGCGCGCACAGGCCACTCTCCTGTGCGCACGATTCAGTAAATTAATTTATTTAAATTAGGGCCCATGGTAAAAAGAGGCGCTAGGGACACTAGCACGTCCCTAGCGCCTCTTTTTTGACAGAAGCGGCAGCTGACAGCCGATGCTCAATTTTGCTGGCGTCGGTTCTCAAACCCACTGACAGCCACGGGTTCGGAAACCAGACGCCGGCAAAATTGAGCATCCGGTTTTCAACCCGCGAGCCGATTTCAAATTTATTTATTTTTTTTAACTTTTTTTAAACTTTTGGGACCTCCGACTTAATATCGCCATGATATTAAGTCGGAGGGTGCACAGAAAAGCAGTTATTACTTCTTTTATGTGCACTTTCCCAGTGCCGAGAGAAATTAACGCTTACCTTTGGGTAGGCGCTAATTTCTGAAAGTAAAATGTGTGGCTTGGCTGCACATTTTACTTTCTGAATCGCGCGGGCATAACTAATAGGGCCATCAACATGCATTTGCATGTTGCGGGCACTATTAGTTTCAGGGGGGTTGGACGTGCGTTTTCGGCCCCTTACTGAATAAGAGGTAAAGCTAGCGCGTCGAAAACGCGTGTCCAAATGTGGGTTAACAGTGCGCTCCGCTGGAGCGCACAGTACTGTATCAGCCCGAAAGTAATTTCAGTGTCTCCCTTAGAGCTTTCCACCCTCCCTGCATATACCAAATCTGCGGGGACTGGGTCAGTGCATCAGGTAGATCTTTTTGTTTGGTGTGTGGCAGATAGCTCAGATCCAAGGTTAACATCATTTGCTTTTCCAATTGGATATCAGCGTAAAGGTTAGTGTCCCCAATCACATAACTTAAAATTAGGGAATTCCATCTCTCCCTCTCCCCTTGGAATCATTAGTTTTGCCACGGAGCATCTTGCTTTCTTTCCTCTCCACAGGAAAACAGAACATAACTGGTTCAAGATCCCAAGCTCCTTTCTTGTACCATCTGCAACAAATCTAAAGGTTTTGTGGCTAGGGCCATTTTGGCTGATGCTATTCTCCCCATTTAGGACAGTGGTAAATATTTCCAGCTGTGCAGTTTATCTCTCAATTCTTTAAGACTTAGTGGAATTGTTATGCCGTACCACTTCTCTGTGTCCCTGTGAATACAAACCCCTAGATACTTAACCCAATCGAGCATCTCTATGGAAATTGGTCTCATTTGCTTTGATGTTCCCAAAATATCCAAATGCTTTGGATTTATCAAGGCTAATTTTAAACCCAGAGACTTTTCCATACTCCCCAAACAGGTTTAACACCTTCGGGAGAGATTTGGTAGCGTCCATCCAGGACTAACAGCATGATATCATCTGGGAATAGCAGGGCTTTAAGCTCAAACATTATAGTTTTGCTGTCAATTGCCCGCAATCTCGCTTCCAGCTTATATACAAAGGGCTCCATCGATGAAATGTACAAAAGCGGGGACAGGGGACAGCCCTGCATCATGCCCCTAGAAAGAGGAAACTGATCTGACAGGGTATTGTTTGTCCAGATCCTTGCTACTGGATTAGAATACAGAATTTCAAAATAGCTATAAACGTGGTCTGTTATGCCATATCTTTAAAAAAAAACAACCCACAAAATGCTATCAAATGCTTTCACCAGATCGAATCCAACTGTAAGTGGATCAACGATCCTCTCTCTCCAATTCTCTTCCAAAAACACTAGTAGTTGTCTTAAATGCAATATGCATGCTGGTTGTCTGACCTTTGACAAAATCCACCTGTCCCCTAGATATTAGAGCTGGTAAGTTATGGCTTAATCTATTGGCTAGAATCTTAGCAAATGTTTTTATATATATTCCACTTTTCAGCACTTCAAAATGGATTACATTTAGTTATTTCCCTCTCCCCCTAGAGCTTACAATCTAATTTTGTACCTGAGGCAGAAGAAGGCACACGGAGCAACAGCAGGATTTGAACACAGGTTTCCCAGGGTTGTAGCCCACTACACTAACCACTAGGCTACTCCTCCAGTGATATAATGCTATATGAGCTTGTGCTAGTCGAGTCCCTTACTGGTTTAGGTAATACTACGATATGTGCCATGCTCATGGTATCCAGCATTACGCCCCTCATAGTCATTGTTTCATAAACTTCCCATAAAGTTCTGGCTATCATAGTGTTCAAAGATTTGAAAAAAAATTGCTGTCAGCCAATCTGGCCCGGTGACTTGATATTTTCTAGTTCTTTAATTGCCGTCTCTATTTCAGAGGTTGTTATCGATGTATTCTAGTTTTTACATTCTGTTACCTGAGGACTGCAGTTCTCCTAATAAAGGTTCATATCTCTTCCTGGGAAGTTTCTTCTGCTTTGTACAGTTGTTTATAAAATTCCAGGAACTCCTGGCATATGTCAGCGGCTGAATGCAGTGTATCCCCTTTCCTATTCTGAATACCTGTTATAAAGGACGATTCCCTCCCACATTTTTCCCATAGACACAAAATAGGAGAAAAGTCTAAATGAATCTGGCCCTAAGTTACGGGCTGATACAGTAAGGAGCGGTAGGAAGAGCTGCGTTAGTGCCGGGCGCACCCGCGTTTGCCGCACGCACAGTCCGGCTCACCTACCGCTCGATACTGTATTTAAATAGCTTGCAAATGCAAGCCGCGTCCAAGAAGCGTCTGAGAAGGGTTAGGCCCACGCAATCCATTTTACTGTATAGAGTACAGCGCCTATAGAGTAACCTGGGTGGGCTGGTACCTGTCATTTCAAATGACATTTGAAATGACAGGTACCAGGAAGTGGATGGTTCTCCTACGCTTGGTTCTCCTACGCTCGGGATTGCCAGTCCTCTCTACCCTCCTCCCGAAGCAACGAAAGTGAAAAAGGAACGAAAAAGGAGAAAAGGAGAAAAGCGACATGTGAAGTGTAACTTACTCTTGCAGCCCTCCTCCGGAGACGCAGTGCGGCTTCCCTGCCTCCCGGGGCTGCCCCCTGCCTCCCGGGGGCAGCTGGTGGCGAAAGCGGCCCCGCTGGCGAAGATGGATGCCTACATGGGCCCTCTGACACGATCGCTCCAGCTGCGGCCACTTCTCCTTCGTGCATTCAGCCTGTGCGTGCATAGTGATGTCACGCCTTGAGCGGCCAAATTGCACGCACAGGCTGAATGCACGCAGGAGAAGTGGCCGCAGCTGGAGCGATCGTGTCAGAGGGCCCATGTAGGCATCCATCTTCGCCGGTGGGGCCGCTTCCGCCGCCAGCTGCCCCCGGGAGGCAGGGGAGCCGCGGTGCGTCTCCGGAGGAGGGCTGCAAGAGTAAGTTACACTTCACATGTCGCTTTTCTCCTTTTCTGCTCCTTTTTCACTTTCATTGCTTCGGGAGCCTTTTTCGCTCACCTGGGTGGTGAGCGAAAAAGGCTGCCTCTTTTTCGCTCACCTGGCCGGTGAGCGAAAAAGGCTGCCTCTTTTTCGCTCACCGGCCAGGGCAGGTGAGCGGGGGCTGGGGGAAAGTTTGCCGCCTACCCTTACCCCCTGCCTCTAATGCAGGGGTAAGGGTAAGCGGTAAGTTAGCAGGTTAAATGTGCGGCTAAACTGCAGGTTAAAAAGGAGATAGTCGGGGCACGCATTACTGAATGGGGGGGAATAGCTAATCCGATCGTTTACATCTCATATACATGCCGCGGGCGGAAAGGGTTACCCGGGGATTTAAAGAGGTGGTAAGAATGGGTTAAAGGGGATAGTGGATCGCGGGTTGGGCTAACGCGGCCAAATTATGAGTAAAAGGCGGGTTAGAAACAGGGTAACCGCGGCTGCACTTTACTGTATTGACCTGTTAGCTAGCAACCTCCCGGACTTATTCCTGTGGAAAAACAACTTATACTCAAGAGAAAATAACAACGTTATGGTTCTCTGATAAGAACATAAGAAATTGCCATGCTGGGTCAGACCAAGGGTCCATCAAGCCCAGCATCCTGTTTCCAACAGAGGCGAAACCAGGCCACAAGAACCTGGCAATTACCCAAACACCAAGAAGATCCCATGCTACTGATGCAATTAATAGCAGTGGCTATTCCCTAAGTAAACTTGATTAATAGCAGTTAATGGACTTCTCCTCCAAGAACTTATCCAAACCTTTTTTGAACCCAGCTACACTAACTGCACTAACCACATCCTCTGGCAACAAATTCCAGAGCTTTATAGTACGCTGAGTGAAAAACAATTTTCTCCGATTAGTCTTAAATGTGCTACTTGCTAACTTCATGGAATACCCCCTAGTCCTTCTATTATTCAAAAGTGTAAATAACAGATTCACATCTACTTGTTCAAGACCTCTCATGATCTTAAAGACCTCTATCATATCCCCCCTCAGCCATCTCTTCTCCAAGCTGAACAGCCCTAACCTCTTCAGCCTTTCCTCATAGGGGAGCTGTTCCATCCCCTTTATCATTTTGGTTGTCCTTCTCTGTACCTTCTCCATCACAACTATATCTTTTTTGAGATGCGGTGACCAGAATTGTACACAGTATTCAAGGTGCGGTCTCACAATGGAGTGATATAGAGGCATTATGACATTTTCCGTTTTATTAACCATTCCCTTCCTATTAATTCCTAACATTCTGTTTGCTTTTTTGACTGCTGCAGCACATGAGCTGATGATGTTAAAGTATTATCCACTATGATGCCTAGATCTTTTTCCTGGGTGGTAGTTCCTAATATGGAACCTAACATCTTGTAAGTATAGCAAGGGTCATTTTTCCCTATATGCAACACCTTGCACTTGTCCACATTAAACTTCATCTGCCATTTGGATGCCCAATCTTCCAGTCTTGCAAGGTCCTCCTGTAATGTATCACAATCCACTTGTGATTTAACTACTCTGAATAATTTTGTATCATCTGCAAATTTGATAACCTCACTCGTCGTATTCCTTTCCAGATCATTTATATATATATTGAAAAGCACTGGTCCAAGTACAGATCCCTGAGGCACTCCACTGTTTACCCTTTTCCACTGAGAAAATTGACCATTTAATCCTACTCTCTGTTTCCTGTCTTTTAACCAGTTTCTAATCCACGAACGGACATCGCCTCCTATCCCATGACTTTTTAGTTTTCTTAGAAGCCTCTTATGAGGGACTTTGTCAAACGCTTTCTGAAAATCCAAATACACTACATCTACCAATTCACCTATATCCACATGTTTATTAACCCCATTCCTCTTTAACCAGCATATCATTCAGTAATTTTTGAGTCATCCAAAACTTGTCCCTAATTGAATTATTAGTTAAATTATTCATATCCTTCTTTCATCTTTCTAGTTCTTTAGAAAGTGAGAGGCTATCTGCTGCCACGGCTTTCCATTTTGCCGCTGCGTAACTGATTATATCCCCTCTTGTACTGCTTTTGCAGTTTTTTGAACTCTAATAAAGCAAGTTTCTGCTACGAGAATGTAATCAATCCATGATTTGGAGTCATGGGATCTTGCTATGTGGGTATAGTCCTTCTCCATAGGATGTAATGTCCTCCAAATATCTAATACTCGCAGCTGTTTACACAAAACATTTACACCTTTATTTTTTCCTAGTGGCTGTCTTCCTGCTGCTGATTGTCTATTTAAAATGGGATCCTTAACACAATTTAAATCCCCCTCCTATTAGAATATTGGTAGAGCCCTGTGCTAATATCTGAGAAACTACTCATGTGAAGAAATAATAATTATACTGACTTTTTCCTCAAGAAGTGAGGAAAAAGTCCATCAAGAGTCAGCACATACCTCCTCTCAGAGTCTATTACCAATTTTCCCAATTTAAAAGACATACTTTTATGTACCAAAATGTGCACACCACAGTTTTAAAGGCCCCCTGTGTGCTGTACACTTGGGAGACCAAATGCTTGTGCAATTTAAATATTCATTATCCAATATATGAGTTTCCTGTAAAAGCGCTACTTCACACCCCAGCCGGTTTAGATGTGAGAAAACCTTTTCCCTCTTGACAGGCGTTCCAAGTCCTGCTACATTCCATCTTATTTTAATATAGATCCCATCCCAGACGTCTTCTACATACAAGAGTAACTTTCTCTGCTTTAACTATGTGAATTCATTCTGTCCCGGTTCGAGCAGTGCCTTTGCATCACACGGGCAATTCTTTTCCTGTCCCCTCTTTCTGTTCCATCACTCAGGAAGTTCCCTGTCCTCCCCCAGCCCTGCATTCCCGGTTCCCATTCTGGATAACCCTGGCTCCATGCCATCACCTCTTTAATCCTTCTCCCTTCGGATAATCCTAACGCCCAGTGCACTACTGTTTCTGAGAATGCTAAATAACCATCCTTACCCACCTGTGACCTTTCCCCATCCCTTATTTCCATCACGAAAGCCTGTAACAAAAGTACTTTTTCTTCCCTTTCCCTCCCTCCCTCCCTCCTTCCCATACCCAATCCCCACCACAGCAAACAAAGAATTAACACCTCCACATTCGGAGATCTGGAGTCAATTAGTGTGTGCCTTTGGGTGCCATCCATCCTTGCAATAATAGAACTTTTAACATCATAACTCTAACAATATTCCTGTCTAAAAGTATAATGCAATCACCAAAACATCTCTTAACCTTTTACTTGCTTCTCTAAAATTATTTACTGGTGTTTTATATTCTTATTCCTGTAAGAGCCCTCATATTGTTTCTGTCAATTTTAGAATGGGTTTTCCCTCAGGTGATGGGACTGTCCAGACTTTCTTAATAACAAGCCTCTCTATATTCCTTATAGGTGATCCGTTCAGTTGCAGATTGCCAGGCTCATGCAGGGTTTTATTTTACCTTCACTCAGTTAAGTTTGCCTTTACCTGACCTTATAATTTTTTTAGTTTCTTCGAGTCTGGCACAATGAAAACTATTTCCTTGGGTGAGGAGTATGTGTGTCCATCTGTCGTCGCACAGATTCTTCTCTCTCTCTTTTTTTATTCCCCTGGAAACGTTTTTGCTGCACATAGTTTGTCCTCGCTTCTCTTTATTTGAACAGTTGGATATGTATTTTATTTTTAATGACTTGTTTACACCAAATTCAATAGCCTTGCAGAGGTCATCTTTGTCCATGTTTCACTTCATTCTGCAATGTGCGCTACCAAATCCGTATACAAATGACTCTAATGCAGGCACGTTTATGAGTGTTCTTTGCTCCTTTCCCTAAAAAATGAACTTAGCAGCTGCTAGTTTCAAAGACAAGAGTCACGCTGCCATGCAATACCCACAGCTTCAAGGGAGCTTCAAGGAAAATTGTATTTGCCATTTCAGAACAAACTGGCACAAATTCCTTCCTCTATATTGATACCTGGTTGGAATAATCCTGGAACAGCAGTACCTTGTTCTCTTGATATTTCAGGTCTCTCCTTTTATTATTTGCTTGCAGTATAAGTATTTTGTGTGCATAGGTGAACATTTTAGCTATAACAATGCGTGCGTTATCTCTCTCCGCCATCTTGCCACCTAAATGGTGAACCCATTCGCATTCAATCTTCCCCTTGAATTCGGAGAGGCCTAATGCTGGTAATAGCCATGTGTCTATAGTAGCATTAGCTCCCAGTCAGAAACTGATTCTGGGATGCCGAGAAGGTACACATTACTTTGCCTTGACCTATTCTCTAGGCAATTTAATTTATCAATATGCTTGGTGTTTGCTTTCTCTAAAACTTGCACTTTATCTTTCAAACTTTTCACATCTTCTTCGGAGGTACTTTTTCTGCCCTTGGCTACATCAAGTCTCATCCCTGTGTCAGTTATCAATTTTTTCACATCTTCAATTTGCTCTGAATAATTTCAAACTTACTGCTTAACACTGCAACTACTGCCAAGATCAATTCCTATACCACAGCTTCATCCAGTCTCCCCACTGGAACAGCGTCCATAATGGCAGCCATCTTTGGAGTGCTTAGGTTTGATTTATCTTTTCTTGCATAATTTCATGGTCATATTTCATCAATTATTGTAATTTTGAGAGAATCAAGTCCCTCCAGCATTCAAATCACTATTAATCACTATTTAGGCTCCTTTAATAAAAAAAAGAATTGTAAAAGTTTAAAATCTTACGGGGTAGAACCCGGAGCTCAGAGGTAGCACATTCTGCTGAGTTCACCACGACGCCTCATGTATTATATTTTAGGGATGTGAATCGTGTCTTCGATCGTCTTAACGATCGATTTCGGCTGGGAGGGGGAGGGAATCGTATTGTTGCCGTTTGGGGGGGTAAAATATCGTGAAAAATCATTAAAAATCGTTAAAAATCGAAAAATCGAAAAACCGGCACATTAAAACCCCCTAAAACCCACCCCCGACCCTTTAAATTAAATCCCCCACCCTCCCGAACCCCCCCCCCAAATAACTTAAATAACCTGCGGGTCCAGCGGCGGTCCGGAACGGCAGCGGTCCGGAACGGGCTCCTGCTCCTGAATCTTGTCGTCTTCAGCCGGCGCCATTTTCCAAAATGGCGCCGAAAAATGGCGGCGGCCATAGACGAAAAAGATTGGACGGCAGGAGGTCCTTCCGGACCCCCGCTGAACTTTTGGCAAGTCTCGTGGGGGTCAGGAGGCCCCCCACAAGCTGGCCAAAAGTTCCTGGAGGTCCAGCGGGGGTCAGGGAGCGATTTCCCGCCGCGAATCGTTTTCGTACGGAAAATGGCGCCGGCAGGAGATCGACTGCAGGAGGTCGTTCAGCGAGGCGCCGGAACCCTCGCTGAACGACCTCCTGCAGTCGATCTCCTGCCGGCGCCATTTTCCGTACGAAAACGATTCGCGGCGGGAAATCGCTCCCTGACCCCCGCTGGACCTCCAGGAACTTTTGGCCAGCTTGTGGGGGGCCTCCTGACCCCCACGAGACTTGCCAAAAGTCCAGCGGGGGTCCGGAAGGACCTCCTGCCGTCCAATCTTTTTCGTCTATGGCCGCCGCCATTTTTCGGCGCCATTTTGGAAAATGGCGCCGGCTGAAGACGACAAGATTCAGGAGCAGGAGCCCGTTCCGGACCGCTGCCGTTCCGGACCGCCGCTGGACCCGCAGGTTATTTAAGTTATTGGGGGGGGGGGTTCGGGAGGGTGGGGGATTTAATTTAAAGGGTCGGGGGTGGGTTTTAGGGGGTTTTAGTGTGCCGGCTCACGATTCTAACGATTTATAACGATAAATCGTTAGAATCTGTATTGTATTGTGTTCCATAACGGTTTAAGACGATATTAAAATTATCGGACGATAATTTTAATCGTCCTAAAACGATTCACATCCCTATTATATTTATATGTACTGCTGTAGTGCAAAAAAAGCAAACAGATGCTTGGAGCCCATATGGTATTAGACCTATTGTAATGTGTCATGGGAATGGGCTTGGCCTTCAGAAAGCTATGAGAAAAAATAATTACAATACAATAAACATTCTATATCAAAACAGCACCAACTACCAGCACTCAAATAGCAATAACCCTATGTATGAAAAAGCAGCACTGCAAATTTTACAGCAGACCCTAAAACACCAATATATCCCCTATTAGGAAAACAGAACAAATCAAGCTGATATAAATCTCTACACAGAAACTACATGCTAGTGGAATACCTCACCTCAATCAGACATGTAGAACACAGACAGGCCCTCAAAAACAGAATAAAGAGACCATAAAATATAACTAGAAACATGCAGACAAAAACTGAACTGGAAACTGCAACAAACCAAATTCTGTATGCAGTACAGCAGTGTAAAAACAGAAGCATTACCATTCCTCATAAAACAATAATATCATGAAATATAGTAAATCATGAGATAAAAACATGACATAAAATCAATAGTAGTAAAACCACATCAACAATAAAATCATGAAATATAGTAAATCATGAAATAAAAACATGAAATAAAATCAATAGTAGTAAAACCACAACAATAAAAAGAATGCAAAACAGCTAATGAACAGAATAACCTCTAATAATAAAATATTTCAAAACAGACACATCAAATAACACCCAATAATTACAAATAATTATTAAAAAATAATTTAATAATTAAAATTTTCTCTCACACACACACATGCATTCACACACATGCTCTCATTCTCACACATACACATGCTCTCTCACATATAGACGCTTTTTCTCACAAACACTCATGCTCTCTCTCACTACCATACATATGCATACATGCTCTCTCTCACACACAAGGACTGTCTCTCACACACACACATGCTCTCCTTCACTCTCTCTCTCACATATACACAGACACACCCACTCTCCCTCACTCTCTCACATACGCACACACACTCTCACACACACTCATGCACTCTCGCAAACACACACCTACACATACGCTCTCTCATGCACATGTACATATGTTCACTCTCACACACATGTTCTGTCTCTCTTTCTCTCACACACAAACATGCTCTTTCTAATTTTATCTCATACATACACATACATGCTCTCTCTCTCACAAACTCTCATGCTCTCTCTCCCCACCATTCATATGCATACATGCTCTCTCTCACACACACACACACACACATGCTCTCTCTCACTCTCTCTCTCCCCATACACACTCTCTCCCTCACTCTCGCTCTTACATACAGATACACAAACTCTCGCACACTCTTACACATATTTTCTCACTCACATGTTCATTCACACACACACATACACTTTCTCTCTCTCATACAAACAAACACACATACGCTCTCTCTCTCTCTCTCTCACACACACACATACACACACACACACATGCTCTACCTCATCTTTTCCCCTCTTGAAGCAGCAGCAATCTCCTTCTTTAGCCCCTGTGGCCAATGGGACTTCTTGGATCCATGGGAACCGACAAAACTCTCGCCTAATGCTCCTTCCTGCAAAGCAAGCTGTGCCACTCCTCCTTCTCCTAGTCAGACTTCACTGGCCACGCAACAGATTCAGGTGGGTCTGCGGCACTCCTCCTCCTACTCAGACCTTACCAGCCATGCTGCCAATTCCAGCAAGGCTGTGCCGTTCCTGATAGCTGCAGTAGGAAACAAAACTAGCAGTACTATGGCAACCTTTAGGTCGTGGTGCCTGTAGCAGCACTACAGTAATTATCACATTGCCCCCAATGTTGCTTCTCTTTTGGGAGGGAGGGGGCCACTGTCCCACTGCCACTTCTCCCATGGCCCCCAGTCTTCTGTAGCAATTTGGCCAGGATTGGCCAATTCCACAGGAATGTCCACATTTTGCAGCCCTTACCATAGCCACGGAATTGCAGGAGACTGGGGCTTTTGACAAATACTAACTGCTTCCAGGCAGCTTGAACCAAAGGTTCATAGGGAAGCCCTCAAGTTAAAATGAAGGTAATGCGTGCTGATATGCCTCATGCATATTCATTGCAGATAGCCTGAAAACCAAATCAGTTATGGGTTCCTGAGGATAAGGAAGAAACACTAATGTAATCCTTTTCCTAACTGTGCAGGAGAAATCCCTTGATATATGAGGCCTTTTTGCATAATTGCTAGTCCATATAGACCAATGATACATAGGCTTTTTTTTTGCCGGTACAAAAACAGGTTTATATAACATACAAAAACTGCATAGGAAAAGGAACAAGATATGCATTTATTTTGACAGCTAAATCCATGAAAAGTCAATTAATAAATAAGAACCTGTGAGCAAGAAAAACAGCATCTAAATGTAGGACAGCTAGTGCATATAATCAATGTTCATAATATTATCGTTGTCTAAAAAATAGTGATGAATTTGAGCTTTGAAAGGCTATCAAGCATGTCAACCCCAACATGTGAACATATCTGCATTGAAAGAAAGAAATAATCTTCTTATAAACTTGCTCTTGCTTCATGAAAACAACACCACTCTTATTTCATGGTAACCAGGAGGCTGGCAAATTCAGCCCCTTCTACAAAGTCATTGCTATATGAGGGCAGCAATGTGACAGGAACATGAAACCATCTAATTCCCAGGTGACACACCACAGAAATACATGACCAGTTTCCAGAATCACTGCTGCTTCATGGCTTCATGCTAATTAAGCTTGCCTTCTGCACAAAATAGACATCAAATACCATGCACTCAATTCCAAACCTTTAAAAAAAATGAGAGCAATAGGTCTTCCTGGGGAATATTCCACTTTAGGCAATTTGATCCAGCTTTGTTGTCATCTTATCTCCAATGCACGACAGAGTTCACTGCCAAATTAGCAAACTGTGATGTAAAGCAGCATTTGACGTAGCCTGGCGAACTGAAATATTCGTGCAGGCGAATGATGCTGTACGCCAACAGGGGGTGACAATAACTTATGAGAAGAAGTTCTTTTCCTTCATCTTTTTATGGCTTGTTTTTGCTGGAGGTGTTCACAGCTGCTTGCTAACCCTCATGCTGAGCCAATAACTGTTTGTTCCTTATGCATAGGTCTCCCATCCCCTGCTGGTTAGTGAGAGACCTGTGCAGAAGGAACGATCAATTACCGGCACACAGTAGTTGCCAAATTATGAAAGAAAGCAACTTTATTAATAAATTGTTTGTCTCCCACAGGTGTATTGCAACAGTGCATGGCCAGTTCCACCCACGTCAAAGCTTTCCACATATTGTACAGCAGCTGACTTTCTGGCTGACAACAATACTGAAATACTGTTTAAACAGAGAATTCTATTTAAATGAGGTCATGGAGGCTTGGTGTTTAAATATTAAAGAAGAAAGCATCTGCAAGCTATTTGGGACAATCAAGAGGGTAATTTTCAAAGCCCTTTACAGGCATCAAACTCAGTTTTATGTATAGAAAAGGCTGTTCTACAATTAACCCAGGATCAATGAGTATACAAATATGCACATAATCCCCGGTTTCGTGCATACTTTCCCATGCCCTGAGGAAAGGCATTTCGGTGGCGGTGGGGGAGCAGAGTTGTGATTTAGCACATACTTGTTGAAGACGTGGACCCTTGGACTAAGTAGAGTTGGTGTAACCTGCAGGAAGGTTCCCCATCATCAGCTGGCAGTCAGATGAGGCAGAGGCCCAGCTGGAGCTTCACCTACACCAGTCCATGTTCCCCTTAGGTTGAGCATTCAGGTGCCAGGGCCGGCCAAGTCTTAGGTGGGGGCTCTGCAGAAGAGCAGAAGATTCATAGGCGAGGCAAGGATGAGCAGGTGAAGTCAAAGGCAGGCCAGGGTCAGGGCAGGCGACGTTCAAGAATGAATAGTAGTCAGGCAGTGAGCAGTGGCAGGCAGCAAGCAAGAGAAGTCCAGGAAGCAGGTCAAAAGCCGAAGATCCTTCCAGGGGAAAGTGGGCCCGATGAGCAAGGCAGGAGAACGAGGAGCAACCCAAGAGCAAGGCCCACTGAAGGAGTGAAGAACTGAAGACTGACCACAAGAACTGAAGACAACAAAGATCAGGAACTGAACGTAATGAAGACCAGGAAATGAAGAAAACGAAGACCAGGATCTGGGAACGCAGGAGGAACACTGAGGCAACTCACACTACACAGTGGTAGGACACCTGTTGCCGAGGTGAGGACTGCAGGGTGAATGGGCCTTTTTTAGGCCATGGCTCATGAAGTCATCTAAGGGCGCTATGGAGGTTTTCCCGCCGTGGGCCCTTTAAAGTGGAGCAGGTTGGGCGTGTGCACGCCTAGGGGCATCCATGTTTGGAGGCCGGTGGTGTCTTGCCTGGTGTCATGTCGGACCTGCTCAGATGCAGCAATCTGCTGTGCTTCTGTCGGGGAAATCCTGTTTGGTGTTGGGTGTTTGTGCCAGTGCCTTGAGGCTGGAGGTAAGTGCAGTGGTTCACGGGGAAGACCTGCAGACCGCCAAATGCAACAATACTTTTTTGATTTTAATACGTTATGTGCATAAGTTATACTGCACAAGTAATTTCCTGCATGGAGTGGGTGTAACTTTATGCAAGGCAATTTGTATGTGTACTCAGGATAATTATCTGAAGATTTTCAAAGCAAACTTATGTGTGTAAGTTTACTTTGAAAATAGTCAGAAAAGTTTGTGTGCACAATGTATACACAGACTTTACCACTATGCAGGTTCTTGTATAATTACCCTGTAAATGATAAAAACCTCTCATTGGGCTTTCTTCAGTGTGAAAGGTTTGGTGTATCACTGAGCATTAAAGATACAGATAAGAAGGGAGCTATGGGAGGTCCAGTATAGGATGAGAGTCACTGGCAGAGCTAATAGATGGATAAAAAGAGGGTGATGCTGAGCAGCACTTAGGGGCACTTATGGACTTGGGACTTGGGAATGACAAGATACATTGTAGACCAGGATGAAGGTGTTGTGCGATCTGTAAGTGAAGCAGTGGGACACCAGCAGAGCAGGATTAATGTGTAAGGTTTTCAAGGAGCATTTAATCTTGGCCAGTTCACATGTGATAACCTACGAAATGCCTCTGAAACACTTTCACAATAAAAAGCAGCATACTACACCTCAAAAAGGAGTCCTAAACATTTAAATTAAAACCATTTTTGGTTTTTTTTTTTTGCTGAACTTCAAAGCTAGACAAACTTCCATGCTGAACCAAGAACACAGCTCTCCAACTGGTTCCGTGGGATGTTAGAGTGGAACTAGGGAGGGTATCAGTGTTCTTTTAGGATGCACTAAGCCTTTGTTATTGAAACATTTTCGCCGTATAGGCTGTATATAGTGCTATATGTTAGAATCTTATGCTATCAGAGGCATGTTGCATTTCACATTTGCTGATAGAGATGTGAATCGTGTCCTCGATCGTCTTAACGATCGATTTCGGCTGGGAGGGGGAGGGAATCATATTGTTGCCGTTTGGGTGTGTAAAGTATCGTGAAAATCGTTAAAATCATGAGCCGGCACACTAAAACCCCCTAAAACCCACCCCCGACCCTTTAAATTAAATCCCCCACCCTCCTGAACCCCCCCCCCAAATGCCTTAAATTACCTGGGGGTCCAGCGGCACACTAAAACACGGCAACTAAAACCCCCTAAAACCCACCCCGACCCTTTAAATTAAACCCCCCCCCAAATGCCTTAAATTACCTGGGGGTCCGTAGCGGCGGTCCATAGCTTAAATTACCTCCGTAGCGGCAGTCCGTAGCTAAATCGGGGGAAGGGGGAGAGCAGGAAAACCGGCACACTAAGTGTAGTCTTCAGCCGGCGCCATTTTGCAAAATGGCCGCCGCAAAATGGCGGCAGCCATAGACCAAAATGATTTGACGCAGGAGGTCGTTCCGGACCCCCGCTGGACTTTTGGCAAGTCTTGTGGGGGTCAGGAGGCCTCCCCAAGCTGGCCAAAAGTTCCTGGGGGTCCAGCGGGGGTCAAGGAGCGATTTCCTGCCGCGAATCGTTTTCCGTACGGAAAATGGCGCCGGCAGGAGATCAACTGCAGGAGGTCGTTCAGCGAGGGTTCCTGACCCTCGCTGAACGAGGTTTTCCTGCTCTCCCCCTTCCCCCGATTTAGCTACGGACCGCCGCTACGGAGGTAATTTAAGCTATGGACCGCCGCTACGGACCCTCAGGTAATTTAAGGCATTTGGGGGGGGGATTTAATTTAAAGGGTCAGGAACCCTCGCTGAACGACCTCCTTAATTTAAAGGGTCGGGGTGGGTTTTAGGGGGTTTTAGTTGCCGTGTTTTAGTGTGCCGCTGGACCCCCAGGTAATTTAAGGCATTTGGGGGGGGTTCGGGAGGGTGGGGGATTTAATTTAAAGGGTCGGGGGTGGGTTTTAGGGGGTTTTAGTGTGCCGGTTTTCCTGCCCTCCCCTTCCCCCGATTTACGATTTTTTGACGATAAATCGGGGGAATTGGTATTGTATCGTGGCCCTAACGATTTTTGACGATTTAAAATATATCGGACGATATTTTAAATCATCAAAAAACGATTCACATCCCTATTTGCTGACCTTTGCATTGGTTAAGTTGCAATGCCTCTTTAAGATGAAAGTTCTCTCGGTTCTGGCATGCACTGTGCTGGGTTCTACTCAGCTTTCATTCTTGTGAGCACTATCCTGGAGTATTCCCCAAAATGAAAACAAAAAAACAAAGAAAATGAAAAAGGACGAGCTAAAAAGATTTTTTGATTTAATGGTGGCCATCAGGGCCCAAATTGTCCAGTTCCAATCAGTCTTGGAGATTAATGGGACAGATGTAACATCTTGTGTTCCAGGTTCAGAAAGCCCTCTTGACGTGTCACGTTTGATCTCTCTGCTCTGCCAATATCTCACAAACCAGACTGAGGGTATGGAGCTCCGTCAGACCAGGACTCAGCTGCCTGGATAACAGCATTAACCAGGGCAGAGCTCCCTGAGATTTCATTACTACTGACCTCCCCCAGCTTTATGTAACCTGTGCTAATGGCAGCATTATCCTTTAATTTACTTGCACATTGAAGAGATGTTCTTGGCATTTAATTAGAAATTTCTGAAATTAGTCTCAGATGAGAAAGAGTGAAGACTGAGCTTGAAGATCCTCTGAGATACGCTGTAATGCTATTGGTGCATTTTGAAAAGCTGAAAAAATAGAGCTTGTAAAAAAGAGTCCACTGAATTTTATTTGCTCTGTATCCCTAAAAGAATTGTTACTTCTCCCACTCCCTTGTAATGGAACACACATGACTGGGATATCAGTAGGCTTCACGGTGGTGGGAGGTTGGAGACAGAAGTTAAATCAGAATATGAAGCTGTGATGAAATAACTGTAGTAAGAATTAATGGGACTTTATTCAGTCAAATATGTCTGGTAATGTTGGGACTGAGTGAGACTCCACTGATGTTTTTGAGACCTACGATATAGGAGAATGAATAGTAATTCATTTAAACTGAGACTATTTTCCATTCTAAAATAATTGTGGGCAGTAGAATGATATTTGGTATTCCTAGAGTGGGAGACAAGAAGTTAAATAGGAATTTTGCCCAGCAGGTAATGGACGATGTACCCAGGCTATAGCATCTACTACCATTTCAGGTTTCATCACTCTGGATTCCTCAGCTGATGCATTATGGTCACAGCTCCCAGTTTCCCGTGATTCTATGGCTATGGCAACTGAATCAGAATTAACTCTCTGTCAGACCTATGCGAGACATAAACCTTCATGCTTTTACTTATTCCTCCATTCTTTTATCTATTTTATATTATTCTATTTTTAGGATTATTTATTTTAAGACTATATGTTATTTTTACGTTTTTTTATTATTTAAATGTGTGTCTTTGAATTAATTATGAATGTATTGCTGTAACCTGCCCCGAACTTTGAGGGCGTGGTTAATAAATATTTTTAAATAAATAAATAAATGAAAACTTATCTCTTAAAAACGTTTTTGACAATGGAACAATTTCCACAGATGAATTCATTTTCTGCTTAACTAATTTCCTTTTAGATTTAGCTTTCCTGTGGTGTGTGATATACTCCAGGAAATGTCTTTCTTCCCAAAGAAGAACTTTTCTTGGTTTTTTTTTCCGACACTGGCATAATTTTTATTTCTCCTTGAATTTTAATATATATCACTTTCACCATATTTTCTGACTACGCGATGACTGATCTGCCTAACATATGTTGTTTCGGACTAATGTGAGCACAGAAAACTGCTCTCTTTTCTATAATGTAAATCAACACTTTGGACTTCATCTATGACCATAGCTGATACCTCTTCCGTGTGGGTTTCCCATCCTGCCAGACTGGCATTTGTGGTAATAATGATGGATTCTAAGAATTTCTGGTATATTCTTTTGCTTTGATTTTCCATTACTATCCACCATCCCAGAGAATCTTAACATTGAGGATGATAAACTTTATTCCTAATTCTAGGATATTCTATTCCAACATCTCAGAAGATACAATTGCAGAGGATGTATGTCAAATTGTGTCAATTGAATTAATACATAGGGAGGATAACTTTCAAACAACTGTGCAAAGCAGCATATATGCGTGTATGTGACCATGTGCATATTTGTGTTATTGTTTGGTGTGGCTGTGGACCCCTGGGCCATAGTGAGAGCTGGCTCCACCCACAGGGAGGAGCCCTGTGGGGACTCACTACGACAAGCTCTAGCCTCAATAGACAGACAACAGTAATAGATTTTATTAAGCAGGAACGTAGGTATCCCACTAGGTGGGTATATACTTAGTCTAGAGTGAAGTGGTGCGAAGCTGGTCCTCCTGGTAATGGTCCGCAGAGCGGGGTACGCCAGGGCAGCTCCTCTGGAGTGGAGATGCTTCTTAGATGTGATACGGTAGTGGCCCGCAGTGCGGGTTACGCCTTAAATCAGGTGGAGAAGAGAGAGAAGCACTCGTAGCAGAGGAACAGAGAAGACGAGTCAGGTAACAGAGAGCACTCGGTAGTGGCCCGAGGTACGGGGTACACCGGAGGTCTTGTCACCAAGGTGGTAGATGATGGTACTCACAGAAAGAAGTAATAGATTCCTGCAGACAAGATGACCCTCCGAGGAGCGGATAGCCAGAGCACAATAGGCCCCCAAGGAGCGGGTACCTTAAGTCCAATATCAGTAGTCAGGAACGAGTACTGTGAAGCGAAGAGAAGATCTCCATAAGAATGGACTCAGGCAAGACGGAAGT
Source organism: Rhinatrema bivittatum (assembly GCF_901001135.1). NCBI lineage: Eukaryota > Metazoa > Chordata > Amphibia > Gymnophiona > Rhinatrematidae > Rhinatrema > Rhinatrema bivittatum. The sequence continues at coordinate 176,695,318 of NC_042620.1, read as the reverse complement.
CCTTGCTAACTCACTGGATGTCAGGAAGCATAGGGTTTAAATACCGCTTGGCAGGTGTCGTCACAGGTGGGAACACCCCAGAGGTTCCCACCTTGATGGGAACAAGAGGGAGGCTGATGCGCGCGCGCCCTAGGTAACTCCGTCATCAAGATGGCGTTCGGGATCACCCATGCCATCCTGGGGACGCCAGGGAGAGCGGCATTTGCAGGCTAAGGCCGAAAGGCTCCTTGAAATCACTGGAGCAAGCAAAAGAGAGGTGAGCAACACAGGTCGCAGCTGTCTGCGACCAACAGGCACAACAGTTTGCTATAGTATTTTTTAATTCACGCATATATGTGCGCATTTTATAAAATATGCATAATTCTTCTACACAACATATACACATATGTAGACTTGCGTACGAATACATGGAATGCATTGAAACCATATACTGTATAGTAACAGAAAGAACACATGTTCTTTACCCACCTATTTTAAATATATATGTACATATGTATATATTTATGATTAAACAATTTTATTGGCATAAGTCCAAAAACAAAAAAAATGGAAAAAGTGACAATAAATTTTCCATCAATTTCCCCTTAATGTTCTTAACATGCAAACTGAACAACAGCACAATAGTAATCTCTCAGCAAAAAGACCCAATATGAAGAAGACAGAGCATTCCACCATTGTTAGTGAAAAAGTAAACGAATAGTACTTCCCTGAGAATCATAATGCTCCATAGATAAGAGTCAATAGCCGTTTGAGGTTTCAACAATTCCTTCAAGTTCTCTGGCAACTTGTCAAGAAAAGGAATCCAGATCTGATAGAATGGCGCATAATCCTTGCAAGATCTAGAAAGAGCAGTATGATACTCCCATGCAAATGGTCTCCACCATTCTATCTTTCCATGCAGAAAAGGAAGAGGGTGCCCCCTTTAACCAATTTCTTATCTAATAAATAGGCTTTAGCTAAAAACAACTAATGTCTTCCAATAAAAATATGCTTATCTAAGCAGTTTAACACACAGGAGTAAATATCACAGTTTTACCTGTAATTGCTGTTAAATATCTGAACATACTATTCTAGATTGAATAACGGAATTTGTGGACATTACCACAAGAAATGAAACAATGTGCCTAGCTCATTGCATTTTAAACAATTGTCAACTGTACTGTACTTCATCTATTTTGCTTTAATAGGGGAGATGACAAGTCTGTGCAGCATCCGATACTGCACCTCTCGAAGATCCACATTAATAATGGTTGCTCTAGTAAAATCAATAGATGCTGCCAGATCTTTGTTGTTAAATGTGTTTTACAATCTCTTCCATACAGCAGCAAGCACAGTCAAAGCAGAATAGTCTTGTATAGAGTTTAACCACTTAAAGAATTGAAATACAGAAACCATGTCTTGTTTAAGTAATCACAGAAAAGAGGTGAATTTGGCAGATATAGAAGGGCAGGGGATTGGCCACAGGTGAGGTTCAGATAGTATCTGGTGAATCCCTTCTCCGTGACACAATTCTCAAAAGAAACCATATTGGTAAAGTTTCGTACCGATAAGTCCCCAACAGTGGAGACACCAGCTTTTTATAACAAGAATACAGTAAAGCCGATGGAAAGGAAAGTTATCAAAAATAGGCAGCAAAGAGGAAACTGTCATTGATATACCATTCTCCTTACGCAACAAGTTCCAAGCTGCTCCCATGAAAGCGACCAACACATGAGAAGCCATACAATAAAGCAAATGAGCTGTGTCAGATTGTAGGACATATCGGACCAAAGGAGATATCACTCCCTTCTCAGTTTCTAAAACAATAAAATGATTAGACCCGCTCAACTAATCAGATAGGGGACCATATAATGCAGTCACATATTATAAAATTTAAATTAGGAAAATTAATCTCTCATCAGACACGGGAAGCATCAGTCTCCTCAAACTTACCCTAGGCTTTTTACAATTCCAGTAATAGTAAGAATAAGATTTTATAAGCAAGGCTACATCTCTAGACGAAGCACAATAGGAAGTATAAACAATAGATATAGCTACTTTGCGAATAAGATCATCTTCACCAATGCTGCTCTACCTTGCAGGGACAGAGGAAACTGAATCCAACTATCCACTTTCTGATTAAAGAATCTCACCAAAAGAGCTATTTTCATAGCATACAATCGAGAAAGCTCACAGGGAATCCACACACCCAAATATTTAAGTTACTCTTTGATCACTTAAGCGGAAAGGAGCTCCAAGTGGAAAACAAATGCCCAGCAATAGCTACCTCAGGGCTTCCCAAACCTTTAGCCAAGGTGACCCCATTTTAGCCCTTGAAAATTCACATGACCCCAGAAAACAACCAAAACAACTAGCAGGTGTGTGGTCCCCCTCCAACAATCAGTCCTCACCCTCCCCAGCTGATCCCCTCTCTCAACCTACAAGTCCTCCAGAGGTCCCCCTCTCTCAACCTCCACTCCATCCAGTCCATTTCATATCCCCCCAGCTGATCCTCTCTTTCCCCAAAGCCCTTCTTATAACCCCCAACTGATCCTCCTGTCATCCCCTCCCTTTCATTTGATCTCCGTTCCCTTCTCAGTCTCATCCCATTCTCTCACGTTGCCCCCCTCAAGCTGATCTCTTCTTAGCCCCCCTCTTCCTCTAAGCTGCTGCCACCTGAAAAGTGCTGACATTTGAGGCATTTGTGACCCCAACTGAAGGTTTTGTGACCCCATTTGGGGTCCTGACCCACAGTTTGGGAAGCCCTGATCTACCCCTTCTGATTTAAGTTCAATTTGAACCCAGAGAACAATCCATAAGTATGAAAAATTGCAAAAGCAGCAGGTAAAAACTTCATAGCTTCAGACAACAATAGTAAAATATCATCTGCAAAAAATAAACCTCCCGTCTTTGCTGGGATGTGCTTTTTGGACCAATGGCCCTTTAAGGCAATGGCGGTCCCATGAGGTTGGGGCCACCATTGTGTTAAAGGGCCGCTCGCTGCCTTCTTTTGTCCCGTAGTGTTTGGCCAAGAGACAGAAGAACATGCCAGAGAGCCACGATGATTTATCGGGAGAGGGTTCCACTATCACGGCGACACCCCTCCGCGTTAGTGGGACTCCTCCTGCGATAAAACATTGCAGCTTAGTGAATCTAGGCCATAGTAAGGAGGATAAAGTTACTTGGTGAAGAGCTGCTATGATTTATTTTTCTTTGATTGTAAAATTGAAGAAGAATAATACTGGGGTAATTATTAAATCAGGAAATAATCCAGAGACTTTGTTTGAGGTTATTCATTTCCTTTTGGGAAAGGGTAGATTGCAGGTCTGTGAGGCAACTCCAGATAGTGAAAAATTTTTGACCTACATTTCAAGAAGGTAGCGAACTTGAGAAGTTTCTTAGGAACTATTTCGGATCACTTAGTGTTTGATAGTGGGGTGGTGGTTAATGAGATGGGGGTTAAAAGTAGGAGAAAAGCAGTTGAGAATACTTTGCAAGGATTATTACAGGTTTTTGATCATTTGCCTTAATCAAAATTGAAAAATTATTTGAGACAAGTAAAAAACTACTAATTGCAGGTTCGATTCCTGTCTTTCTTACCTGATTCCGAATATGTCAAATTCATTGTTGTTGGTAGCGAACAGTTCATTAGGGGGAAGCAGTGGTGCTTCCTGTTTTGAAAAAGTCTATTATTACACCTGTTTTGAAGAACAAAAGGTTGAACCCTCAAATTTGTGGTAACTTTCGCCCAGTGTCAGGGTTGTCATATGTAGCAAAGCTTTATTGAAAAGGTTGTTACAGTTCAATTAACTGAATTTTTGGAATATGTGGAAGGATTGGTTTATAGTCAGGCAGGTTTTAGAGCAGGTTGTAATACAGAGACAATTATGATCTCTGTGATGGATGAGGTTTTGTCACTTATAGATAGAGGTAAGTCTGCCTTGTTAGTTTAACTAGATTTATCCAGTGCTGCTGATTTGGTAAATCACTCTCTTTTGCTGGTGTCTTGTCATGAAGTTGGATTGGAGAATATTGTTCTGGAATGGATTTCATCATTTTTGAAGGTTAGAGTGCAATCAGTATATGTGAAGGGAAGATGCTTGGCACCTAGAGATGTTATGTATAGGGTTCCTCAGGGATCTTCCTTGTCACCGATACCTTTTAATACATATATTTCTATCTCTTGGGTAAGCTGATTCATTCATTTGTGTTTACAATCTATATTTACACTGATGCTATCCTTGGGAATGATAGGCATCTGATAATGACACAGTGGAATGATTGTTTACAACTGGTGCTGAAATGGTTGGCTGATAGTAAGGTGGCTCTGAATTAAGCTAAAACAGAACTGTTGAGGTTTGGAAGGACTGTCCTTACAATTTCACCATAATTGGTACTGTGTCTTTTACTCCAGTTAGAAGGAAAATCAGTGGGGTTCAGCTAGATCCTGGTATGTCTTTGGAGGTGCAGATTAACTTGGCAGCACAGATTGTCTATTTAAAATTAATGTAATCCCTTTTTGAAGGCTTGTGGCTCCTTAGGGCGCATAACTAATTAATTTTTTCATGGGCTGCTCCAGCTAGCATATTACATCTCACTCTTGACTTTATCACTATCTCACCATTACATACCCTCCTAAAACAGCCAGGTCTTTAATTTTTTTCCTAAATAGCAATAGATCCCTCTCTGATCTCAACTCCAGTGATAGGGCATTCTACAGTTTAGGAATAGCCATCAAAAAGGTCCTCTTCTCAAACCACCATTGAGGAACACTTTACTAATGGGCTTTCTAAGCAGTTTGTTGCCCGTATGACATAGTGAGGGCAAAGGTAGCGCCGGCGCCATTTTGAATATTGGCAATACGGCCCGCGTGCAGGAGGTCGCTCCCGGACCACCGCTGGACTTTTGGCAAGTCTTGTGGGGGTCAGGAGGCCCCCCCAAGCTGGCCAAAAGTCCTTGGGGGTCCAGCGGGGGTCCGGGAGTGATCTCCTGCACGCGTGACGTTGGGAGCCAGGAACCAAAATGGCGCTGGTGCTACCTTTGCCCTGTCACATGATAAGGGCAAGGGGCCACCGGCGCCATTTCTCTTAACGCAGCCGTGGCCAGAGAGCGGGAGATCACGCCGGGACCCCCCCACTGGACCCCAGGTAATTTAAAACATTTGGGGGGGGGGGGTTCGGGAAGGTGGGGGATTTGTTTTAAAGGGTCGGGGTGGGTTTTAGGGCTATTTTGGTGTGCCGGTTTTCCCGCCCTCCCCCAAATAATTCCCGTGCCCTATTTAACGATACAATACAAATGCCCCTGACGATAAATCGGGGGCATTTGTATTGTATCGTGCACTCTAACGATTTTGGACGATTTTAAAATTATCTGACGATAATTTTAATCGTTCAAAAACAATTCACATCCCTAGTGCATGTTGCTGCTGCATTCCAGCCTGTTCCTGTGTTCCAGTTTGTCCCTGTGTTCTTGTCTAGCCTTGCCTTGCTCAGTCTGCCCTGACCATTCCTGTCTTGTCCAGCCTTGCCTTGTCTCGGCCTGTTTTGTCTTGTCTCCTCATTCCAGTTTGGTCCAGTATCTCTGGAGGCTGGAAACTACAGGCCAGTTAGCCTCACCTCGGTGGTGGGAAAATTAATGGAGAATCTGCTGAAGGAAAGGATAGTGAACTATCTACAATCCAGTGGGTTGCTTGACCCGAGGCAGCATGGATTCACCAGGGGAAGGTCCTGTCAGATAAATCTGATTGATTTTTTTTGATTGGGTGACTAGAGAATTGAATCAGGGAAGAGCGTTCGATGTGATTTACTTGGATTTTAGTAAAACTTTTGATATGGTCCCACATAGAAGACTCATGAATTAAATGAGACGCTTGGGAGTGGGTGCTAAGGTAGTAACATGGATTGCTAACTGGTTGACTGACAGGAGACAGCAGGTAATGGTAAATGGAACCTACTCTGAAGAAAGAACAGTGTTAAGTGGAGTGCCTCAGGGATCGGTTTTTGGTGTGATTCTGTTCAGTATCTTTGTGAGTGACCTGGTGGAAGGGATAGAAGGTAAATTTGTCTATTTGCAGATGATACTAAGATCTGCAACAGGGTAGACACATCTGAAGGAGTAGAGAGAATGAAAAGTGATTTTAAAAAACTTGAAAAGTGGTCAAAGATTTGGCAGCTGGGATTCAATGCCAAGAAGTGCAGAGTCATGTATCTGGGGTGCAGCAATCCAAAAGAGCTTTATGTGATAGGGTGGTGAAAGGCTAATGAGCATGGACTGTGAAAGGGATCTAGGTGTGATAGTGTCTGATTATTTGAAGATGGCGAAGCAATGTGACAAGGCTATAGCTAAAGCCAGAAGAATGCTAGGCTGCATAGAGAGAGGAATAACCAGTAAGAAAATGGAGGTGGTGATGCCCTTGTACAGGTCCTTGGTAAGGCCTCACCTGGAGTGCTTTGTTCAGTTCTGGAGCCCTTATCTCAAAAGGGATGGAGACCGGATGGAAGCGGTCCAGAGAAGGGCAACCAAAATTGTGAGTTCAGTATCAGAAGACCTATGGGGAGAGACTGAATGATATGAATATATGTACCCTGGAAGAGAGGAGGCGAAGGGGTGATATGATAAGAAATTTAGAAATCTGAAAGGTTTTAATAATGTACAAATATCAAACCTTTTCCATTGGAAAGAAATCAGTAGAATTAAGGGTCAGAAAATGAAACTCCATGGGGGACATCTCAGAACCAATGTCAGAAAATATTTCTTAATGGAGAGGGTGGTGGATGCCTGGAATGCCCTCCTGGAGGAGATGGTGAAAACCAAAACAGTGAAAGAATTCAAAACTGCATGGGATAAATATTTTGGATCCCTAAAGGCTGAAGGATGGAAAAGAAGAAAAGAGAGCATGGAGTAACTTGCTGGTGTGGCAGTTACTACCCTTTAACCAATAAACCTTGATACTGTTGATGGAACTCCATCATTGCTCTCTGCTTCAATGGCAGGAGGAAAACGGGAATTGGATTCATGCAGTGACCAACAAAGGCCCCGATTTATATGGTGTGGGGAAACAAGTATGAAGGTAACTTGCTGATGTGGTGGTTACTACCCTTAACCAATAAGCCTTGATACTGTTGATGCAATTCTAACATTGCTTTCTGTTTCAATAGCAAGGCATAATGGGGAATTGGATTCAAACACCAACAAACAAAGACCCTGTCTTTTACGGTGTGGGAAACTGATAAGCATGGGGTAACCTACAAGGCACAGCAGATATTACCATAAGCTTACTGGAAAGACTGGATGGGCCATTTAGTCCTTTTCTGCCAATATTTCTATGTTTACTCTCAGACTGATCTCTTGGTACTGACCTCTTGCCTTGGACCTGATCACACTTACCTGCCGCCTGGATCTGACCTCTTGCCTTGGACCTAACAATGCTTGTCTACCACAAGCACTGACCTTGTCTCATCTCCGGCTTCTCCAATCTGCTGCTGTCCAGACTCCAGCATGTCCTTGGACTCTTGCTCTCCTGACTGCCCTAGGTACCCACCTAAGTCCTGCCATCCACAACAACCCAAGGGCTCAACCTGAGGGGGAGGTGGCTGGATAGGTAAAGCTCCAGCCTGTCGCACTACAGGGCACATTCACCAGCTGTCAGCATAGGCCTCATAGGTTCTCCTATCACTCCATATCATTCCATATCACCAAGGTCTCACTTCCATGCCACTCATCAATTTGGACTTCCCTCGGCCCCGGAACTGGCTTGTCTCTTCTTTCAGCATATCTTCTCTGAACACATACTGTTGGACCATGAAGTGCAATTTACTGTGAAATTCTAGAAGAACCTTTATCATAAATTTTAGATTTCACTAGATTTTTCATCTGCCTATCATCCTCAGACCAACAGGCAGACTGAACAAACCCATCCAATCCTCAAGGGCTATTTATGAGCCTATGTGAACGAATGGTAGGCTAATTGGGCCTCATTACTACCATGGACAGAATTCTGCCATAACAATCGTACTGAGGAATCTGCAAGCTCGTTTTCCTTCAAGATTGTATACAGCAGACATCCACGAATACCTCTTCCAGTCCCAGAGCAGTCACCATGGGCCAGGACCCAAGAAAATTCTGGCACAGGACTTGCCAGCTTCTCACTTTGGCTGCAGAGAAGTATAAAATACAGGCCAAAAGGAGATGCCGCCCGGCTCCTCAATTCAAACCAGGGGACAGAGTATGGTTAAACACCTGTAACTTGTGTTTAAACATGCCATCCTTGAAATTTGCACCACACTTCATCGACCCATTCCCTGTCATTTACCATCTGAACCCAGTCTGTTACCAACTAAAGCTACCCCCTACACTTAAAGTTCACAATACATTCTATGTGTCTTTACTCAAGCCTTTGCTCTTGTTCTAGCCAACAAGATCCATCCCTAAGCCTACCACTGAAGAGGACAAGGAGTATGAGGTACAGGACATTCTTGATTCCAAGGTCATCAAAGTCAAGCTATATTATGTCATTGCATGGAAGGGATTTGAACCAGAAGAAAATATGTGGAAACTGTATCCAATGTCCAAATTCCTCACCTCACCAAGGAGTTCCATCACCTATTTCCACATAGGCCCAAGCCAAGGGGCTTGGAGAGGGGGCTTAGAAGGATACTATAAACTTTTGCTGGCTATGGGATGTCCCCGTGACTGGCCGCACTTACTCTGAAGCTGAAGCTGTGGATCACTGCTGATGCGTCCAGGATGCCACCATGTTGCTGCTTCCTCCCCTAGATGAACATGTGTATCACGTGCCGAAGCATAAAGGCCCAAGGTGGGAGATCCTTGGCAAGAGCTCACTGATGACATCATGTGGCTAGGTGTTCAAATCCCAGCTGTGCTACAGTAGAGGCCTTAGCAATAAGTCTTCCTGTGGATCCTGCAGTGAGTGTGGCTCCTGCCTTACCTGTTCTAGTCCTTGCCTCATCATGTTCCTGCTCCCTGCCCTGCTGTGTCCAATCCTATCCTTGTCTATCTCTGTCTTGTCCGTCTCTATCTGTCTTAAGGTACTGACCTCAGCTTTGGATTCTGACTATGATACTTGATCTCCACCTGCCATGACTACTGCCTAGACCTTGAAGCCGCTTGGTATCCGTCTGACCTGACCTATGCTGGACTTCAATACTGATTGTTTGCTGCTTGGCCTGTCCTTGGCCTGTGACTATATTTTTCCTGAACATTCTCCACGGGATCCTCTCCTAAGCTCTGCCGGCCCCTGGAACCAAAGGGTTCAACATGCAGGGGCTGGTATAAGTGAAGCATAGATCTCGTCCCAGTAGAGCTTGCCCATCTGCTGTTAGTGTGGGCCTCGTGGGTTCACCTGCTAGACTGCATAAATCATGACATAGCCAAGGGCTCATATTCTGTGACACAATATAAAAGCAAGAGGAATTTAGGCCACGTTTATATTTTATGTTGATTTATGTTTTATGTTTTTATTTTGTTTTATTGAAATGTCATTTGTATTTGTTATGTTTGCTGCTTTGGGCAATTTTACCTGAAAGGTGCTATATAAATATATATCAGCAAATAAATAAATAATGTGATATTCAAATACAATGTACATAGGTATCTTGGGTTTCAAAACTGATTAGTTTTATGCAAGCTTAAAAGTACGCGCATTCGTTTGCACTTAGGACCTACTGAAAAGTTACCCTATTGTATATGATCCATATAGATTATAAAACACTTTGCTTTATTTCCTATGTTAATTTCTCTTCTCCATATTTTGCATACTCCTTTCTGTCTAATCTATGTTCGTAAACTTCCTTTACACAAATACACTCATCAATACTCATCTGCTGATTGCTATATTCAATCAGATATGAAGAATGCAAATTATATGAATTTTTTTTTAAGTATACAATCTGTCTTCTTTGTGACTGCTGACATCAGAGAAAGGACCTGTGATGACCAATAAGAAATGGAAATACTATACAGCAAAACTTGGTTATTTTTCAGATTAGGATGCAATATTTGACACCATGATTCAAAATTATAGGATGAAGATCTACAGCAAGATAAAATTTCAGGTTAGGACATAGCAATGTTCAAGAACATGAAGACAAAGAGAGAACTGACAAAGATCTCTAGGCAGAGGGGAACCTGCAATGAGAACAGTGTTCAATTATTTCTGCTTTGGATCTTTTCCAAGTACCTTAACACCTGCAAGTAACTATTTTATTTTTTTTTTTAAGTCTGTTATAGTCTATCAAGATGTGAGACAAAAAGCCATAGATCTATGAATGCAGACATTCTCCTTAAAGCTCAACTGTAGAAGCTAATAAATCTCTAGCAGCATACAATTCTTTTGCAGTGAATAAGTGCCAGCCTTCATGTAAGAAGTAGCCATTTGGTTCATACTTCCCTGGACTCTGCTTTGTGTGGACTAATAATTCAAAGTGGAATGAAATAAAGTAAACAACACACAGTGGAGAGGAAGAAAACAGTGCAGTTTACATGTGGTATATATTTATGACTCTCAAGTTTATTTTTCAGTGCTCCAATGTATCATCATTAGCAAGGCTGAAGAAAAAAAAATAAATACAACCAACTACTACAGATTAGATACAGAATATGGAAGGATATTGTTTTTAAATTTCAGTCTCTCAAGGAGACGAGTACTTCAGTTTGAATCCCAGGTAAATGCTTTCCAGGAAAAGTTCATCACCAGAAAAATGTTAAAGCGTCACTAAAAGTTCTCAACTTTTTTTGCAACAACAATAGAAGTGAAACACCTTGCTCAACTTGTGTTCCCACAACAATAAAAGGAGGAGCCACAAGATGAACAAGGTCTTCAACTTTTCTCTTATAATTTGCAACTCCCCCTCTTCCCAACAATCCTCTGTGATCAGGGACATCAGGAAAATTTCCAAGCAAGCCCTCCCAATAGGACTGATCTGAAAGTCTGACTTGGAATCTATGAGTATTATATGTGTGAAAGTTCAGAGTTATGTGGAGGGTTTCCACTCAGGAAAAGGATCTAGGTGCCATTGTTGAAAATACATTGAAATGTGCTGCTCAGTGTGCAGCAGCAGCCAAGAAAGCAAATAGAATGCTAGGGATTATTAGGAAAGGAATGGAGAATAAAACAGAATATCATAATGCCTCTTTATTGCTCCATGCTGCGAACTCATCTTGAGTATTGTATGCAGTTCTGGTCACCGCATCTCAAGAAAGTTATAGCAGAATTAGAAAAGGTACAGAGAAGGGCAACCAAAATGACAAAGGGAATGGAACAATTTCCCTGTGAAGAAAAGCTAAAGAGGTTAGGACTCTTCAGCTTGGAGAAGAAATGGCTGAGGGGAGATAAGATAGAGATCTATAAAATAATGAATGGAATGGAATGAGTAAATGTTAATCAGTTGTTTACTCTTTCCAAAAGTACAAAGATGAGGGACACACAATGAAGTTACTAGGTGATACATTTAAAACTAATAAGAGAAATATTATTTTACTCAATGCATAATTAAGCTCTGGAATTTGTTGCCAGAGGATGTGGTGAAAGTTATTAGTTTAGCAGTATATAAAAAAAGATTTGGACAAGATCCTGGAGGAAAAAAGTCCATTAACCAATATTAAGGTAGAGTTGCAGAAATCTACTGCTTATTCTTGGGAAAAGCACAGGCCTAGCACCACCAGGTATGCAAACCATGCAATTGCATTGGCGGTAAACCCGGTGGGGTGGCGTCGGGAGCAGGAAGAGGCCTGACTTGCCGGCGGTGGAAGAGTTTCACTTTTTCTGTCACCGCTGTTTCCTACTTCTTTTCCCTTGTTGGAACTATATTAAAGATCCATAAGGTTTAAATGAGTATTTGACGATATTAACAAGTCTCCTGATGAAGCATACACCACAAAACCTCGGCCGTTGTCGAGCCTATTGAGAATACAAAGAATATAAAAGTCTTTTTGGACATTTTCATGTATGACCCTTATGGAGTTTGATAAAATATTCTTTAAGTGTTTTTTGAGTTCAAAATATGGTTACATAGAGGCAAGTCTATTTTTGAAAACAGACCGCAAATGATTGAATAGACTGGGCAGTCTCTTAAAATACATACAGAGACATGCCGACAGGCTTGCTGATGCAGTATCTGATAAACTATATTATAGTTCTCTCAATTTAAATAATAAAAAATAAAAAACAAATAATATATAATATATAAAAAGCAAACGCAACTGGTTGGCATACAATTGTGAATTTACATTGCTTTTCCCTTTTCTTGTGACAAATTGCCTATAATATAACCAGAGGTGTGTGAATATAATACATTTCAGTTATTTCAAATGTGTCACTCTCTTTACTTTAATGTATTCATCAGGAACATGGCATCATATTGTCTCTACAGTGCTTTAAGGTTTTAATCCACTGCCTCTCACCATGCAATGGGCCTCAAGCGGTATCAGCAATAAGAATTCAGTTTGTCCGTTCATTTGGTGATTCAATGTACCTAACTGACTCTATCTGTCTAAATAATCTTTATTAATGCCTGTAATAAATAATTTAAAAACTCCAACATTTTTTTTGAAAAACAACTCAAAAATGAACATTTATCTATGATACTAGGTGTCCCGGGGTCTCTCTATCGCTTTCATTCCTTCATTCCTTCTGATGTCATCTGGCACAGGGATAACCTGCACAGAGCAGCAGTTACTACCCTTAACAGATTTGGGACATACTGCATTTCAACCAACACCCACACTTTATTGTTATAGCTGTGTAGACCCTCACAAAATGGCTGCTAGCTCAAGAATGATGCATGAGTTGTCACAAGTATATATAAAAAGACAATTGCAAATCAATGGATGCCACAAGCACAATGTCACAAATGACGTTAAACTGAAATATACCAATCATAACATGGACCTAAGCAGACATCATCAGTACGTAAATGCTCATTCTTGAGCTAGCTGCCATTTCTTGAGGATCTGTACAGCTGTAAGGTGGGGTGCTGGTATACCTTGTGTGTTAGAGATGAAATATGCCCCAAGATGCCTTTAATGCATTGTAGAAGTAATATTGGGGCTGGGCTAATGTTTTTATTTATTCTTATTTTCTTTTATTTCAGAGTGGGTAACCTCTGAGGAAGGCAGTCATGTCCATCAAAACACAGGCCTGTGTCGGGTGACATCAGAAGGAATGAGAGCGATAGAGAGACCCCAGGACATCTAGTATCATAGATAAGTGCTCATTTTTGAGTTGTTGTTTTTCAAATTTATTTATTTATTTTTTTTAGAGTTGTTTATTTATTACAGACAATAATAAAAATTATTTAGACAGTCAGTTAGGCACATTGAACTGGAAAATGAATGAACAAACTGAGTGATTATTGCTGATACCACTTGCGTGGCAAAAGGCGGTGGATTAAACCTTAAAGCACTGTAGAGACAATATGATTCCAGGTTCCTGATTAATACATTAAGGTAGGAGAGTGACAGATTTGAAATAATTGAAATTTATTATATTTACATGCCTCTGTTTCTGGATATAAGTTAGACAATTGGGAGGCATTTGCTGTTTTTTTTTCTTACTGTTTCATCTGTTTTAATGCCTAAAATATATGCATGCATTTTTTATAAAATATATGCATGCATTTTTTATAAATGGGAAGTGAAAGTGTATGTGTTCCTGCATTACAAACATATGAACATACTTTTGGAGCAGATATTCATACCAGCATAAATCTCTGTGCTTTTACTTATGCATGCAAATGATGTACTGTCGACAGTTTTGAAAATTGGGCTAATTAGATTTTAATATTACTTTCAAGCTTCCAATTGGAATTATTACTTAGCAACATATTCCCAAAAGTAAATCAGAAAAAGATGGGATTCAATGGATCTAAGTTCTGCTTTCAGACTAACCAACTATATAACTACATGAGAAATATTATTCATAAAATGGTTTGGAAAATTGGTGCCACAAGATTGGGCATTTATGGGTCGTATTAGAATGTGTAATTTCATAGTCATACAAGCACTCAATATTGTTAACCATCTAAACATAAAACTGTATCAAAATTAAAAATGAAAAACTTGCAATAATCAAAGTTAGATATGTAGCGGAACCTGCGGTATTGGGAAGGGTAAAAAATACACCAAGAGTAATTAATCAGTTATGATTGTCACCTGCTTCTCAAGCTTTATCACCACATACCTCTTCACATCTAATTACTTAATTACCTTAGCAGCTGATCAAATCTAAATGGTCATATATGCATGAATATTGATTTGAAGCCTAAATTGAAACATCATGGAAGAGTGATTTCTGTTACCAAAAAAACTCAAATGAACTACTGATTATCCTAAATGAGTAGTAGGTATGTAGTACATTTAGCTTACCGTATCTAACCTTATTTTCAAGGGAAATGGGACAGAAAATACGTACAATGCCACATTACTATTTTAAGGAACAGGTAGAAATTGAAACCGCATAGACTAATAGCAGAGAAATATCATGTAGAAAAAAACTTCATGCTCCCAGTATGGGTCAAACGAAGGTTAAAAAGCAATTCTAAATCTAGTGAAACCTATTTTGGTAGATCTAGTACTTGGTACAATGGGCAATCTACACCCACAGTTGGGTTCCAGTTTTTCAAAATGTTGATATAATTTTGACTCATCACATCCCTTACATTCATATAGGACTGAAAAAACCCTACTGGTCAAAGAAGTTGTCAATCAAAATGATCAAAGTGCCATTGGAGAACTTTCAGCAGCCACCTTGAAAAAATCTATTACTTAAAAAGCCCTTCTTTTACATTATTTTCTCATTTTCTTTCAGTACTCATATTCCTTTTTTAGCTTTTTGGTTGGTTGGTTTATGGCCACTGACTGGTTGTTGGAAGCATCCGAGTCTCTTCTTGGATTAAATTCAGTTTTGGGGTTTTTTTTTTTGCATTGCACAAGGTTGACTTTAAGTCATGATCTCTCAGGAACTGCTTGCCTTTGGAAATCTGAGATTTATACCTTTTGAGTCAAATAAACTACATGTTTGTATGACAAACAAGTACAGAAAATCATCATTTGTGACTGTGAGAGAGCTGGAAATTCTAGTCATGGAAGCAAATAGCACAGACTGTAGAGGCCTTTTTCTGAATCTGTGGCTTCAGGAGATAACATTAGCTACCTCTCATCTGTGACGGGAGCTTAAAATGCTTGCATAAGCCATTTACTAGGTTTAAAGAACAAGGAACAGAATCTCTTTTTGCAGAAGATCTGCAATTAATGAATATATTAATATACTTTATTTCATTTTAAGCAGCATATTCACTAAATTCAAGAAACTATTTTGCAATTCAGTTGGTGCCAGTCATAAGTTCTCTAAGAGGCAGATATTTAAAGTGCTAGGGAAAGGCAAAGTTAACCAGTTCATTTTAAACTGATTAACTCTGGATTTCCAGCTGCTGAGCATCATGCTAAATCTAAGACAGTCATTTGTGTGAATGTTGTTCTTGGCTAAATTTGAAAAGCCCATCCTAGGCACACCCTGACCCCACCCCTTTTTATCCATCCATTTGTGTGCACAGTGATTTTGTCAGGGCTGGTGCTTCCATGAGGCAAACTAGGGGTCCCCTGAAAGTGTCAAAATTCTGGGGGCAGCAAAATCACGCTAACCCAAATCCGAAGGGGTGCTGTGCTAGAGCCAATATCAAAGAAAACATTATTGTACTAGAGCCACTGCCACAGATAGGAGCTGCCGCCAACAGGAAAGTTGGGGAATGGGGTGCATGACGTAATGTTCGCTTACTCTTGCACTGGCCCTGGATTTTGTGTGATCACATTTTAGATGGCCTTGAGGGGAGGAAGGGAACTTTATAACTAGTTAGAGTTCCGTGGTTAAAAGCTAATTTTAACCAGATGACTATTTTGAATATCAACCCCTGCATTATTTTTCAATCAAAACAAAAAACCATAATTTCTTAAAATAAAAATAACATTAAATGTTTTCAAAGTAAAATAATATATCATGTTGTTTAGTTATAAAGATAAACATGGACGCAAAAAGCTTGAGACCATTGCTTTAGAAAAATGTGCACACACGTTTGGACAATAGGTATGTGCACATAGAGCCCAACTTTCAAACCTATCCGTGGTACAACATTTGCACGTGTAAGTGGACACACAGAGAAAAACTGTACAGCAGATTTCAGCCCTAAGTGCTATGTTATAAATTTGGGCTCATAGGGCCTCATTTTCCAATATCGCATTGGTAACGCATTAAGGGGCGTTTCCCATGCAAATGAGGCTTTTTTCGTGCAGCGGGGAAACATCGCGTGCCGCGATGTTTTCGCGATTTGCGCAAATGTATTCGCAAAAACATCTTCGCGGTGCACGATAAAACAACCAAAGAATCATTGCACGAACAGCCTATTTCATTAAAGGTTTATCGCGGTTCACGACAGCCTGTTTCAGTATCCTGCTGTGAGAGAGAGAGAGAGAGAGGTAGAGTGTCCATCAACCTAGCTTGATGGACACTCTACCTGGGCAACAACAAGCTAGGTGGAGAGAAAATTGTCCAAATCTCATCTTGGAGTGAGTTTCCTCACTCCGAAGGCCAGCAAATCTTCACAAGAGACCACTGTTCTGTTCGTACGTCTCATGTTGAATGTGAAAGTGGCCCCAACCCCCTACACTCATACCTAATCCCCACCTCGAGTTACTAGGTGGGCCTCCCATAGGGATACAAATACCTGTCTAGGGAGTAGACATTATAGCAAGTCTCTCTCTCTCTCTCTCTCTCTCTCTCTCTCTCTCTCTCTCTCTCTCTCTCTCTCTCTCTCTCTCTCTCTCATGTTAACACTGCAGCTGTTTCGCTGCATGTGGTAACTCCTTGGAAAATGACCCCCATAGTTTTTAAAATTGTGTGTGTAAATGCTGACTCTCCCCCACCTCCAGGCCGCCTTGTGCAGTGCATGTCAAAGTATGCATGAAACTGACTTATGCACAGGCAGGAAGCTGCTCTATTTTAGTCAGGCCTCTCTTTGGGGGTCCATGGAGGGCTGAGAAGAGGCACTGAGCCTAGACGGGAGCGTACCTTACAGATTTTCCAAAGCAGATTTGTGTGCTTAATCTCCAGAGTTAAGTTAAAGGGCCAGGATTTGGGCTGAATTTCTTTTTCTATGGAAAATGCATGTTATAATGAATATTTCTCTTGCACTACTTTATTCTCTTTAGGCTAGCTGTCCTAAGCGATTTCCCCATTGACACAAAATATTAAAAACCCTATCTCATCCTTTATGCCCCAGAGTTTCCTGTTCTCATTTTCTTTTCATGCTGCTATAGTCCAATCGATTGTTCTTTTTTTTTTTTTTTTCCAGACATACAGTACAACAGGGTTATCCCTTACCGGGCAAGTTATGGCATCACGTTTACAAGATCTATAGCCTTTTACACTTCAAACAAGTTTTATTACAGTATTTGAAGTACTTATCATAGTGATCCGGTCACAGATTAATGCTGAAATCTCTTGTCTCGCAAAGTAAAAAAAAAGAAAAGAAAAAGAAAAGTAAAGCAACCCCAGTAGGAAGAAAGGTTGGAAAACTACAGGTTTATTAACTTGGCAGAATTGACATCTGAAGAGTGACAGGTTTCATAGGTCTGTGTTCAGCACTGAAGAAAAAGGATTATTGACTATTCTGAATGACGACTCATTTGACCCCTTGGTATGTATTCTTCTCCCTCACTCACATTGTCACCCACCAACCTAACAGTCTCACTGAATAGCTTCGTATTTTATATGGCATTTAGAAAATACAATTACCTCAGTCAGTTTCACTAGTTTATTAATTTGTCCTAATTGCATCTGAGTAAAGTGAAACATCACGGGACATTTTAATAGGATATCAAACAATTTGGGGGACAGGGGAGCAGCAGCAATGAACTGATAAAATTAATAAATGTATATATGTTGTCTGGAGCTGTAGGCAAATTACTTACATTCCTGGTGTCAATATTGTCACTCACATTGCTATCTGAAAATGCAGGAAAATAAAATCACTGCAAATGCCGCTTTTTCTACACTACTTAATGTACTTGGAAAGGAACTGGGGGATGGAAGAAGATCACAGGAACAATCTTGCTCACTTTTTGACCTCCTACTGGTTAATAATAAAAAATATCGTTGATGCCAATTTATACATAGGAATCCAGATCAGGGGTAATTATGTAACAGCCCACAGAAATGTGATGGCAAATATGCACATTAGTTACACCAATTTCCAAAGTGAATTTATGCATGTAAGCACACCTTCAAAATTATCCCACATACTACCCTGCACAAGTAACACATTATTATGTGCGCAGAAAAATTTCAGGGAATTTGTAGTCCATACATTAGAAAGTATGCAAATAAGTCCAAACCCTTCCCCCAACTCCCCCCTCCCGGAACACCCCCACTCATTCCGGGTAAACTCATGAATATATATGACATATGCATGTAAGTCTACCTGTATGTCAGGTAGGCAATTTTGTAACATGTACTTAATAAAAGTGACATTTTTATGCTGCTTGTGCTGTGGCTTTAAGCTTTTACTCAAGTTGTTGTTATTATCTAGAGAGCTGTATGTAATCCCCTAACAGGGCACGATATCTGATGCCTATTTGAGAGCTAAGCACCAGCCTCTCTATTGGGTTTGCAAGAATAATGGGACAAACAGATGATGTGGTAGACCTGGCACAGAGGCAAGGGCAATATTTACCAGGCTGGATAGGGAAAACACAGACACGTCCGTCTCCCCTCTGTGAACCCCTTTGACTGCTCCCAACCTGCCTTCAGTAATAATAACATCGATCTCTGACAAACCTACACCTTGGGATAAAGGAAAGGCCTCATATCAAAAAAGTACCTTTAACAAACAAATTTTATTTCTGGAGCTTCCAGCAGTCTGAAATTACGAGAAATTTAAATGTCACGGATTTGATAAGGGTTCACAGGTGTCTACAGCAAGGCTATAGCAGCTCTGTCTTAACACATAAAACTTGAACAAAATGTTTCTTATTAACTATATTCTTTTTATCCTCTATAAGAAAAAGTACTAAAAGTACTCAAGAAAGAACTCTCTGTTTCAGTAGAACATATTACTCACATTCCTCGCAAAGTTCGCATCAAGTTCAATCACATCTTTACGCTCTCATTTGAAGGCTATCTAACTTTTCACACCTCACAGAGCAACTCTGTAACCTTCCCAAACTCTAAAATTCTCCTTAAGGCATCTCTAAAGGATTCCCTGCTCTCCAAGCTCACATCCTTCAGAACCTCTTCACTTCTAGGTCTTCCACAGATTGCGAGACCTTGAATCAATCTTTAATCTTTGGGATCATATTCTGATCTCCTAGTTGTTTCTCTGGCCTCAGGCCTTTCCCTTGAGGGGAAAAACTTCTGCAGAGCCCACTCCAGGAACCCTAATCTTCTGATGGTTCCCATTAATCTCCTTCCGCCATTCTCAGAAATGTTCCCCTTAGAGAAAACAACCCTCTTAGTCTCTTAAAGGGGGTCACCTAACAAACTCTAGAAAGCCACACTGTATAGCCTTTCTAATGGTTAACCTTGAAGTTATGATCCATTTGCAAGTCTTATTCACAGCCCAAAAAACTTTTAATAGTAATAGTTCTGCTAAAAATGTAAAAATTAAATAAAAATGATAGTGAAAGATCTCACATATTCCTATGTCCAAAGACTGCACACTCTGATAGTAGCACAAAATCTTAGGAAGAGGTCATTCGACTCCTCCAACCAAAATCTCTCCAGGGCCATACTACATATATACAAACCACAGAGACATAGCAAATGCAATATACAAGGTAAACACAAAAGATAAAATCTTTTTTTTACAATGGGCAAAATAAAAGGAAGAAAGGATAAAAAGGTAATTGAAACATTATTTTGCACCATCCGTGACTGCACTATGAAAATCGCATATAAAACCGAGGATGTTTTTTTCTGGGCTGACATGCTTAGATAATATTTAACACTGATCATTTTCAAACGCCATCTAATTGTCAAATATAGGTTGAACTTGAAATACCTTTGGGGGTTCTTTCAGCCTAAGTATGCAACTAAGATGTCAGCTCATACTGTAGCCTCATAAATCATGTTCACTATTGCAGTTACTGAGTGTACAAGAATGATTTAAACTTGCATACTGAGCAGATAGAATCCAGAAGTTATAGAACGTGCTCTCTCAAAAGAAAAAGTCTCATTTCCACAAAATGATTTGTAAAAAGAGTTCTATTTTAAAGAAGAAAATTAGAAAAACTTAAAGGGGTCAATATGCAAGGCCATTTAGACGGATAACTTGTGAGTTTTCATCTAAATGGCTAGTTTGGAATAGTCCCCTTTCTTATCTGGCTATTTATTTCAGCACTGGGCCTGACCTCATCCCCTACCCCTGCCCCTGGATCCAGTGAAAATTCTCAAATATTGGTAAGTTCCAGTGCCCCCCCCCCCTCCCACCTTCTCGGTACCTTCCAATCTATTCAGCCTTCAGCTTGGATTGTGTTAGATCGGGTACCGCGATCTGGGTCCACTACTTCTACTGTCACTAAGCAGCAAAGACAAAAGCATGTATTCCCATCATAGCTGCTACCGGGAGGATGGAAGGAGAGGTATGAATAGGGGGGGTGCGGGGTGGGCTCTGGAACATAACCAATTTTTGAGAATTTTCACCAGATCCAGAAGCAGAGGGTGGGGAGGGGCCAGGCCCGGCGGTAACAATTTAAACTTTCTTCAAAGCAGGGGATCGGAGGGTGTGTGTGTGTGCGCTGCAGGCTCAGCCCAGCAGGGCTGAACATTTAATCCTTAGATAGAAGGGAGGAGAAGGGACGTATTTGGTTCAATTATTTACTCCTGGGGGAATTCTGCGCAAAAAAACTGAAGATTCTGCAATATTCTGCAAACTTTATATTGGTCAAAATAACACAACTTACATGACGGTCTTTAAATAATTACATTTTAAATTATTACAGAAAAAAGTTATTACTTAAAGTTGCAGAATTTTAAATATGTTGAGCAGAATTTCCCTAGAAATTTACTGTAAGAGTGACCCTTCCACATATACACACCCTCATACAGGCTCCCTCACTCTCTCACACACACACATCACCTTATACAGGGCCCTCTCTCTTGCATACATACCCACAGAAGCTCCCTTTCTCTTTCACACATACATCCTCACACTGGCTACCTATGTCTCTCTCTCACGCAGCCCTTCACACAGGCGCTGTCTCACACATACACAATCCCTTCACACAGGCAGGCACCCTCACATACACACAATCCCTTTTTCATACACATGAGCTGCCAATCTCACACACATATACACTCCTTCACAATCTCCTCATATAGGCTCCCTCTCTCTGAAACCCACACTCAAGCATCCCCCCCTTACCTCCCATGCTCTCTCTCACACCCTCCTGCTCTCTCTCACCCTCCCCGCCCCACCTCTTACCAACCATGCTCTCTGTCACCCTCCCCTCTCTCACACACACATTCTCTCTCACCAGCATCCCCCCCATGCCCTCTCTCACACCCTCCTGCTCTCTCTTACTCTCCCCTCTCTGACACACATTCTCTCTCACCGGCATGCTGCGGGACGCGCTCCATTCGCTGTGAAGATGAAGGCTCAGTGCGCCATTCACAGCGAAAAGGGAAGGCGCCCGTGTGCCGCAAATTTGGCAATTCTGCACAGGGGAGGGGGGAATTCTGCACAAATTCTGTGTTCCGCAGTAGCGCAGAATTCCCCCAGGAGTAATTCAATTGGCCCGCCTTCTATTTTAATTTTTTAAACTTGTTTCACCAATTAACCAGCTATATTCTTTTTTAATATAGCTGGTTATATCTAAAGTTATCTGGCAAAACGTAGCTGGATAAATTTACTCAGATGTTGCAATTGGTGGTCTGTGGACTGCCCCTTCGGACCCCCACTTTCACCTCCAGCCCTGGCCCGGCTGCCGACGGTACAATGTCCAGCCATCGTCCACGTGTCAAGACACTGACCTCAAATGCAGCAAAGAGCCGCTGGGTCCTCTCGCGGCAGACGCTGCTACTCTTGCACTTCCCTGTGCCTCTTAGGCACGTGCGTGCACGATACAGGATAACTTAAAGGGCCCATGACAGGAAAAGCCCCATGGTGCCCCTGGATGACATCAGATGTGCTGGCCTATAAAAGGCTCTTACCAGCCCTACCTTAATGCCTCGGCAATAGGTCCACTACTGTAAGTGGAGCAAGTTGCCTCAGTGTTCCTGCCTGCATTGCTGGTCTTCATCTTTTCAGTTCTTGGTCTTCTTCTTCATCTTGTGTTCAGTCTTCAGTTCTTCTGTCTCCATGCCGGCCCATCCATGCTGTTCCTTGCCTCTCTGCTTGCCTATCCGTCCCACTTTCCCTTGGACGGATTTCTGGTTCTGACATCAGCCTGCGTTGGACTTCGCTTGACCTCCGCCTGCCATTGACCATTGCCTACTCTCTGACTACGAATGAACTCTGCCTGCCACTGACCACTACCTGTTCTCTGACTATGTCTGTTCTCCACTGGCTACCCGACCATTCTTTGAATCTACAGTTCGTCAGTGGAGGCCCCCTGCCTAAGACCTGCTGGACCCGGCACTCAAGGGCTTAACGAAAGAGGAATGAGCGCTTTTATAGGTGAATCTCCAGCTGGGCCACTGCCTCCTCCAGGTCTGCTAGCTGATGGTAGGGACCTGTAGGGCTCCACCCTGCAGGTTGTGTCAACTCCACCTTGGTCCAAGGGTCTACGCCTGTAACATCAGGGATATTCAGGGGGACGTTTATCCCACTGAATATCCAAGACAAGTTATCTAGCTAAGTTTAGCTGGATAATTTGTCCACTAAACAGCCTACTGAATATGGACCTCAGAAACCATAAAGAAGATGCTAATTGTATAGTACAGAAAACTCTCTAAGTCAGGATCTTACCAAAGCAGGCTTATTTTATAGGACTCATTTCTGTGATTATTTCTATCAATCCATATGAGAAATGCATGCCCTATATATTAATACTGGACTATTTTATGAGGTGATTATTCTGTAATTGTTGCAATCGCGATGGGAGGGAGTGCTAGGGGGTTCTCCCCATTGTGGGACAAGATCTGTGTGCCCTTGTGGTGAGCTGATCCATGTCTGGGAACGGAGCAAAACCAAGCCCTGCCGACCTGCATGCCTCAGTGAGACCAACAACACAATGTTGGTCTCTGAATGGTCCTCTGACCATTCCTAGCCCTTTCGGACCTCCCGCTGGGTAACGGCAAGAAGCGGCAGGCTGGACAGAGGTCAAGACGGTTGAAGACATCTGACACAGGATGAAGACTCAGACGTTGAGGAAGATGAAGACTCAGGCATTGAGGAAGACGAAGAGTTTGATGAGACGCAGACTAGGAACTGGAACACGGTGACGAAGACTCTAGAACTTGTGCTGAAGCACACACTCCACAGCCAGCTAAGGCCAGGCATGGATCACGCTATGGACAGGTAAAAGAGAGTTCATTTGAGGACAGAGGTAAGGATCGAAGCAGGGACAAGGACTCCAAAGACCCAGACAGGATCAGAATCCAAAGCAGAACCCCAGGCTCCAAGGTTCGGAGTGCAGGACTCGGAGCAGACTCGGAGACAGACCAGAACTGAGGCTGGAACCAGAAGCTAGAAGGAGGTCCTGGAGGCTTGCGCTGCCAATCAGGAGAAGGCATTAGGGAAGAGGTCAGGAACAACAGGAACAAAGCAAGTCAGACGAGGGATGAGATGACTCCTTGGCGCCGTCAGATGGAAAGACCCACCAGCACCCTACACACCCCAGCAGGGGTGGTCACGGATCACTGGACCACTACGCGCCCTACTCAACCCAGCTGGGCTGGTCACGGACCATGAGGGACGGGTCAGAGCGGAGCTGAGGACATCTGGACGAAGACACCAGGGACATCTAAGGTAATGGACATCTGGAACATGGACGAAGACACCAGGGCTGGAACAGAACATCAGGATATAGAAGACAGCAGGAATGGATGGACATCACGACGAAGACAAGAGACAAGGAACAATGACGACGAGGGATCCCAAGACAAACAACAAGAATGCCAGCAGGAGCAGAGAGCAGAAGTCCGAAGAGGACAAGTTCCAGGGAGGAACTTACTCCTTGCGAAGGCGAGGCAGGACTGACCCGAGGAGCATTTTGTAGGCTGAAGAGGCAGATCCAGCGATGATGACATCAGGTGGGACCAGGAGGGCCTCTCCCTCACTGGCCCTATAACTCCCAGAAGAAGGCACGGGCCCGCCCCTAGGAAGAGGAAGGAGGAAGTCTGCAGGACCCTGGACAGCGGCCCTGCAGACGCTGAAGCAAGGATGAGCCAGAGCTGGGCCGTGCAAGCCCCAACGTGGGAGGCAGCTCCCCTGCCACCCAAGGAGGAAGAAGAGCGGCTCCCTGCCACTGATGACAGTGGGGACTGCGGCCTCTGGGCCGCGAAAAGGAGAGACCAGCATGGCTCCAACTGCGGAGGAAGGAGGCCGGCTCGCGGTGACTCCCCGCTGCGCTGGAACCCCAGGGGCGGCTTCGATGCCGCAAAGAATACAGGCACCAGCAGGGATGGCCTCCCCGCCGTCCAAAGACACCAGCAGCGGCCTCGATGGCGGCCCCCGCCGCATGCGAAAGGCCCGGCGCAAGCAAGATTGCAACAGTAATATCATTTTGCATGGTAGAATAGTCTCAAAGCTCATCTCATTGAGGTACCATGGGCATGCTGTTATATGTTTAGCAATACCAAAATGGAATTTTATGTTCCACAGTTTTGTCTTATTTTGCATTGTATCAATTAACACAGAAGATATATTCTATCAACAGTTTTATTTATCTCACTAAACTGGAATTGATTTTTTATGTAACATTTTTGTGAGCTTCATGGAGGATTTGCGGATGGAAGGATCACTTTTCAAACTGTCTGCCTAGGTGCAAAGTCCAGTTACTTTGAAGCCACAGACCTTGTACCTTATTTTCTATGTGCATACTTTCCCTTTGAAAACTGCCACTGGTATAAAATAGCCACAGACTATTACACCTGCTTTTTTTTTCCCTACAAGTTACTTATTTTTATGGAAAATAATGTGAATAGATTAGAAAAGATAATCTATGTATGTGATTTTCCAATCCTGCCCAAAATACTTCCTAGTGTTTATTAGACCTAAACTAAGTTTGACTTTCTCGTTTGAATTTTTTTACATGCAATTAAAATATATATAAAAATAGAGGCCCGATGATTATATTTGGGCATATACTAAAAAGACATTTACATCCAAAGCGATTGGATGTGTTAATAGCAGTCCATATGAATGGTCATGAATGCGAAATGCAGGTTCTCTCTAGGTATGGGGTGTCAGTTATCAGTGAAGACACTCTCAAGGAGTAACAGTTTCACATTTTTGGGCTATTGCATTGATGCTTTGGGAATCTCTAAACCAATTTCTAAGGAAGAGCTGAATTCTTTTTTAGGAATGCTTAACTTCTATCATAATTCTTCCACAAAATGCAGCACTCGCTGAACTGCTACACTGCCTCCTCCAGAAGGGGGTGCCATTGAAGTGGGCCTTTCTAGTACAGATGCTTTGCAGAACAATAAAAAAAACTCCTGACATCAGATTCTGTGCTCATTCACTATGTAACAATATGGTATTGGGACTATGCTGAGCCATGGTTTGCCATTAGAAAGAGACAACGATTACGTACTATTCTTAAACCTTGGCATGATCTGAATGGAATTTTTCTCAGATTGATAGACAGGTGCTCACTTTGGTAGCTGAGGTTAAAAAGTTCCATGACTACATGCACACCTGGGGTTTTGAAATCCATACTGACCACAAGCTTTTATTGGGCATATTCTCCAACAACAAATCTCTCTCTCTTTTCTTGTCACCAGGGATGCAACACTTATTTCACACTGAAATACAAGCTTGGCAAAGCAATTACCTATGGTGATGCTTTCAGTCATCTGCTGGTATGAGGGGGGTGGAGCAGGCCACAATGACTACCCATGTTAATTTGGCCCCCTACCAAAATTCAGTTCTGGTTAAGCTCCTTTAGTTGACTTCCAAAACAATTACCGCACTGTTTTCCTTACTCTAAAGGTAATATGCACTCCTGGAAAGCTTCCCATGTGATAAATGATGGTTGGTTAGTAAATCATAAATTACCTTTTTTATATCTTACATAAGTATAAACATTTATAGTACCGTCCTTCAGAACATAAGTGGTTTAAACAATAAAGTGGGGATAAAGATACTGTAGAGTCTCTTATCACATTTTGAACTAATACTGCTTCAAGGAACAAGATATAACCTAATAAAACAGAAAAGTTACTTGGTTTTCAGCTGATTTATATCCCTGCAAGAAAGAAAAGAGATAAAGAAAGACACACTGGAGAGTTTCTTGTGTTAGATTCATTTAATTTGAACCAAAAATTCATTTTATTATATAGCAAGCTAAGCTGAAAATCTGACTTGTACTAATGTGAAATCTAATGTTGCTAATGTAACCCTAATTCAATGGATGGATTGAATCTTGCCTCGAAGGTTTGTATAACTGGAGTGAGGTACATGTCCAGATTAATGATTCATTATGAGGTAACTTGAATATTATTATTAATATTTTATATTGAATGTGGTAAGTGATGGGCAACCAATGTAATGATGTGAGAATAGGGTTTATATGATCACGATGACTACAATTCATTAGGATACGGGCAGCTGAATTTTGAACCAGTTGTAATGGGTGAGTTGTAAGAACATAAGAACATAAGAACATGCCATACTGGGTCAGACCAAGGGTCCATCAAGCCCAGCATCCTGTTTCCAACAATGGCCAATCCAGGCCATAAGAACCTGGCAAGTACCCAAAAACTAAGTCTATTCTATGTTACCGTTGCTAGTAATAGCAGTGGCTATTTTTTAAGTCAACTTAATTAATAGCAGGTAATGGACGTCTCCTCCAAGAACTTATCCAATCCTTTTTTAAACATAGCTATACTAACTGCACTAACCACATCCTCTGGCAACAAATTCCAGAGTTTAATTGTGCATTGAGTAAAAAAGAACTTTCTCCGATTAGTTTTAAATGTGCCACATGCTAACTTCATGGAGTGCCACCTAGTCTTTCTATTATCCGAAAGAGTAAATAACCGATTCACATCTACCCGTTCTAGACCTCTCATGATTTTAAACACCTCTATCATATCCACCCTCAGCTGTCTCTTCTCCAAGCTGAAAAGTCCTAACCTCTTTAGTCTTTCCTCATATGGGAGCTGTTCCATTCCCCTTATCATTTTGGTAGCCCTTCTTTGTACCTTCTCCATCGCAATTATATCTTTTTTGAGATGCGGCGACCAGAATTGTACACAGTATTCAAGGTGTGGTCTCACCATGGAGCGATACAGAGGCATTATGACTTTTCCATTTTATTCACCATTCCCTTTCTAATAATTCCCAACATTCTGTTTGCTTTTTTGACTGCCGCAGCACACTGAACCGACGATTTCAATGTGTTATCCACTATGACGCCTAGATCTCTTTCTTGGGTTGCAGCACCTAATATGGAACCTAACATTGTGTAACTATAGCATGGGTTATTTTTCCCTATATGCATCACTTTGCACTTATCCACATTAAATTTCATCTGCCATTTGGATGCCCAATTTTCCAGTCTCACAAGGTCTTCCTGCAATTTATCACAATCTGCTTGTGATTTAACTACTCTGAACAATTTTGTATCATCTGCAAATTTGATTATCTCACTCGTCGTATTTCTTTCCAGATCATTTATAAATATATTGAAAAGTAAGAGTCCCAATACAGATCTCTGAGGCACTCCACTGTCCACTCCCTTCCACTGAGAAAATTGTCCATTTAATCCTACTCTCTGTTTCCTGTCTTTTAGCCAGTTTGCAGTCCACAAAAGCACATTGCCACCTATCCCATGACTTTTTACTTTTCCTAGAAGCCTCTCATGAGGAACTTTGTCAAACGCTTTCTGAAAATCCAAGTACACTACATCTACAGGTTCATCTTTATCCACATGTTTATTAACTCCTTCAAAAAAGTGAAGCAGATTTGTGAGGCAAGACTTGCCTTGGGTAAAGCCATGCTGACTTTGTTCCATTAAACCATGTCTTTCTATATGTTCTGTGATTTTGATGTTTAGAACACTTTCCACTATTTTTCCTGGCACTGAAGTCAGGCTAACCGGTCTGTAGTTTCCTGGATCGCCCCTGGATCCCTTTTTAAATAAATTGTACATAATGGCAGAACAAGTAAAGAGAGTTACAGTAGTCAAGGTTGTTTAAAATTCATGCCTGTAGAACCATTTGAAAATAAAAAATATCTAATAGCTGCTTTAAATGTTTAAGTAGATGTATTTTGTAGAATGAGGATCTTAGTGGCTGATATATGATGTTGCATTGAAAGACTAGAGTCTAATATTACTAATATTGTTCCTAAAATTCGAGATTTTTGTTCAATTGGAATACAGTGACCATCTATAGTTAAAGAATTTGGCGGACATGTTTTGGATTTTTTATAACTGACAGAAACATGATTTCAGTTTTTCCTGTATTATGTTTTAATCTATTATATGATAACCAAATATTCATTGCATTTATGCACAATGTCACAAGTGCTAGTGTATTGGTCCAGGAGGAACTATAGGGAATGAAGAACTGTGTGTCATGGGTTGTTGCAATTCCCACCTTGGACAGGGTAAAGAGGTATATATAGCTCCTGCCTGGCTCCCTGGGTAAGGGATACAACCTCCCAGAAAGGCATAGGTCTTTCAGGAAAAAGACAAAAAAACTCATAAAAAAAGGGAAAAATACCCTTGCTCTCCAAACTTCCCTGCCAACCCTAAACAAGAATCTGCCAAGGTAGTTCCCCTCCCATTCCTGCTATAGGCTGAGGCCTAAAACTGGAAGAGCACTTCAAACACTTCTTACTCTCCAAAAAACAACTCTACACTGCCATACTCTCCTCTGTCCTACGCCCCCCCCCCTTGTGAATTGGAGCTAACCACCTTAGCAATCTTCTGGGAAAAGTGCTGGTGGGAATGGTCTGCCCCTCTAGGCTAAACTTAGCTGGATAAATGGCTTAACTGTGCTATGCTGCCAAATATTTAATCTAAGCTCTTTATTTATTTATAAATTTATGTATCGTTTATCAATGTTTCTAAGTGATTTACAAAGTACATTCACAAATTAACAAAAGTTGTAAATCAAAAATAGTCAATCAAATAACAAACAATAAAAACATAAAACATAAAAACATAGTAACACAGTTCAACGGGTTCTTTATTGATGCTGAGGAAATTGTCACCTGCTGAGGGCTGTTAAATGTATGAACTGAAAACCTGCTCAAATAGGAATGCTTTCATCATTTTCCTAAAGGTTGTGATCACTAATTCACCTTTTTATTTGTAGCGGAAGAGTGTTCCAGAGAGTTGGCCCTGTGTGTAAAATAGATATTCTCTTGTCACATCTAAGCAGACTTGCTTAAATGAAGGAATGTCTAGAAGCATTTGAGAATCTGAGTGCAGGGATCGCACTGGGTATTATAGTTTCAAAGCTGCATTTACGTTATGAGGGGCAAGACCTTTGATTCCTTTAAACACTAGTGTCAGTATCTTGAGAAAATGGGTAACAATGGTGTTTAGCCAGATAGGGTGTGATGTGGTGGAAGGCTGGAATTCGCTCAATTATTCTCATCGCTACGTTCTGAATATATTGCCGAGCTCTCATGGTGTTTTGTGGTAGGCCTAAGCAGAGCGAATTGCAATAGTCCACTGCTGATATCACATGAGAATGAATGACTGTTTTCAAGTCTGAATTATTAAGATAAGATCGTATTCTTCTTAACATTTGTAACTTGAAGTATGAATTTCAGACAACCTTTTAAATTTGTGGGCAAAGGGTTAACATTGTATCTATAATTATACCTAAATTTCTTACTTCTTCCACATCCAGGGTCCAAAGGATATCTAGCTAGATAAAGAATTTCCATTTTTGACAATTTTAAAACTAAATTGTTATTATTTAGCCATTGGCAAAGTCATTTGAGGCAATGTGCAATCTTCAACAAGGTATCTTGAGCTGACCCTTTAATAGGAATAAAATATTGGATGTAATCAGCAAAAATTTGATATTCTACATCAGTTCTGCACACCAGTTTTTAATTCAAAATGTGCAGATAGTGCTCCCAGTAATGTAACTTTAAAGTTACATCCCTTAAGGAATGAAGAAAACCATTGCAAAACAAAGCTACCAGTTCCTACTTTTCTAAGGTGGTGCAGTGTGATCACATGATCAATAGTGTCAAAGGCTGCGGCTAAATCCATCAACACTAGGAAGTACGCTGTACCAGAACAAAATCCCCGTCAGAAAATGTCAAAAAGGGATAAAAGGAGAATCTTGGTATTACAGCCTGCTCTAAAAGCATATTGCTGAGGATCAAGAATAGAGTAGTCATCTAAGAAGTCCTGCAATTGTTTAAGAACAAATTTCTCAAGAACTTTAGAAATGAATGGAAGATTCTAAATTGGCCTAAGATTACTAAGTGTATCACAGGGTAAATTTGATTTCTTGGGTACAGGTTTAACATAGGCCATTTTTAGTCAGTCAGGAATTAGTCCCTCTTTAAAAGATAGATTAATCAGTTGACAGATAAATGTGCTAATATCACGTTTGAAATATTTAAGAGAAACATTGGAACATTCGTTGAGTGGACAGAAATTTCGTTTTAAATTCTTTATGACCTCATATATTTCTGAAGGGTAAACTTCATTAAAAGAGTCCCATAAGATAGTCTCAAAGTTAACTTCATTCATTTCTTGTACAACAGAAGAGGATAAAGTAGAAATTAATCACTCAACCTTATCTATAAAATATTGTCCTATTTTGTTAGCATCTGCAATAATTTTTGAACTAGTCTTATCCTTAAGGCCTGAATTTATCAAAATACACTAAATATCGTATGTGATAGAAAAAGGGATGTGTTTTATGGTAATAGGCAGTTTATTGCAATTTCCTACATACATCCACTAGGGAAACTATGCTTACTATGTGAGAGAGAGAGAAAGAGAAAACATCTAGCCATAATGCCCTCACCCTAGATAGGTATTAATATCTCTAAGGGAGGCCCACCTAGTAACTCGAGGTGAGGTTTAGGTATTAGTGTAAGGGGTTAGGGGTCACTTTGACATTCAAAGTGAGACGTACGAACAGAACAGTGTTCTCTTGTGAAGATTTGATGACCTTCGGAGTGAGGAAACTCACTCAAAGATGAGATTTGTGCAATGTTCTCTCAACCTAGCTTGATGTTACCCAGGTAGAGCGTCCATCAAGCTAGGTTGAGAGAACATTGTACAAATCTCATCTTTGTGTGAGTTTCTTCACTTCGAAGATCATCAAATCTTCACAAGAGAGCACTGTTCTGTTCGTACGTCTCACTTTGAATGTCAAAGTGGCCCCTAACACTCTACACTAATACCTAAACCTTACCTTGAGTTACTAGGTGGGCCTCCCTTAGAGATATAAATACCTATCTAGGGTGCAGACATTATGGCTAGTCTCTCTCTCTTCCTCAATCACATATATATAACTACAAAAACCAGCATGGGCAACAACATGCAATAAAGCCTTAACACAAGCTAACACACAGCATAACACTACTGAAAATAGGGCTTTGCAAAATGGTAAACCCAGCCTGCCCCTAACTCCTCCTCTTTTTCTGATTTACATCTCACCATACCTTATGGTGCTATCGCATGCGTTAAAGGTGTTTTCGCATGTGATAAGCCCTTAACGCATGTGAAAACGCCTTATTGCATTATGATAAATGATCCTATAAGTGTTGTTAAACTTTTAACAATATGAGAAATCTCTTGTGGATGATTTTGGGCAGTAGATATTCTATCTGAAAATAATTTTCACTTGGCATCATCAATTTTTACTCTATACTGTTCAACTTTGGATAGGTAGATCTGTCTATCGGTATCTAGCAAGGATTTTCTCTATTGGCATTCAGCCTGTCTCATGTCTTGTTTGAATGGGATTAATTCAAAATTGTACCAAGGGGCTTTATATGATCTTTCTAATATGGTCACTTTAGAAGGGGCAATAATATCTAGTGCTAAGTCAAGAGAACCTTTCCGGTGGTCTAAGGCATCTGAAACAGTAGTTGGAATGAACTCCAGTAGCTTAGGTAAAAAAACTTCACCTAAAGTCTCAGTTTCAAACCCACTATGCTTCTTACAAAAATAAATGTCTTATTTGATCCACAATTTAGGTATAATAAAATGAGTCTGCAAAGAAATTAGAAAATGATCTGACCATGGTACCTTAATGAAGTCAATATCATAATCCAAAAAAACAGCTGAATTTTGTCTAACAAATATAAGGCCAAATGAATGACCTAATTTGTGAGTGGACTGGTTAATAAGTTGCTTCCATCCCATGGCCTCCATTAAAGTCAAGAAGATTTGACAACTCTCAGAGAGTGGGTGAACATCAATATACATGTTAAAATCTCCTAAAATGTAAATTTCTTTAAAATCAGCATTAAAAGATGATAAAATATCATCAATGGCAGGTAGATCCTTAGAGAGATTAGCAGGAGGGGAATAAATAAGACAAATTCCCCATTGATCGTTGCAAATTGCTAAGACTTCTATATTCAAGGAACTATTAGAAAAAATATTTGTTATCTTAAAAGCTTTTTTGATCAAAAGCCTCCCTCCATGCTTCTGGGTTTGATTACATTTACATTTATTAAACTGTCTTAATTGCTTAACGCTACAATAGGTCTAAGTGATATACAAAAGGGAACATACATAAAAATACAATAATAAAGTAACAATAAAAACATGTCTACATTAAAATAAAAACACAGAATAAGTAAAAACTAAATGAAATAAGCAATATGAAGACTTAAAAAGAAAAGTTTTCAAAAGAACTCTAAAAGTTTTTAAGGACTCATATAGTCACAGCTCAATTGAAAGAGAATTCCAGAGAGCTGGGCCGGCAACTGAAAATGCGCATTCCCTAGTGATGTGAAGAAGCACAACATATGGAGATGGAATGTCTAGAAAACCTCTTTGTGAAGAACGTAAGCTTCTGGATGGCTGATATATTTTCAAGATCACATTGGACCAAGGACAAGAGTGGACGCTAATTAGTTTGAAAATGGTCATACAAATTGTGTATTTGATCCACTCACTAATTGAGAGCCAATGTAGATCAATCAGTATCGGAGTGATGTGATCATGGCACCTTAAACCAGCAATGAAACGAGCAGCAGAGTTTATAAGTAGTTGCAATGGTTGTAAAGGAGAGTAAGGAAGGCCTAGTAGAAGACTGTTGCAGTAATCAATAATTGGGAAAATATTAGCTTGTACTATAGTGTGAAATTCAAATGAATGGAGTAGCTTCTTAAGACAAGTAATATAAAGCAATCTTGCACCCAAGACAATGGACAAAATGGAGAGAGAGTAGTGTGAAATATAAACATCCTTCCTATATTGATTCAGTCAGCACTTAAACTACTCTAGCATCATTCCAGATATTCCAAAATGTGCCATATAATTGTCTTCAAAAAACAAGGAAAAAAAGAAAAACCAAAAAATTTTTTATCACAAAATTGTGCTCAAAAAATTATTGTAGAATAAGACTGACCGTATCGGCAAGCCTGACGACACCCCTTAAATGATTTAACAGGGGTTGTCCGGACTTCTCGTCATTTACAGTTACAATATTTTAAATTATTTTTGTTTTTGAATAATTTTTTATATAAATGTTACTTAGAAAACGTTTTTTAAATCCAGGGCAATTGTATCCAATTATCTCAGTCCAGAGACACAATTGTTTCCATTTAACTCAGTCCAAAAAATTATTTTCAAGGCCTCAGTCCAAAAAATTATTTTCAAAGCCAAAGAATGTAATTTTCAATAAACAAAGGACAAGAATATTTGTTAAATAACCTCGACACCCGGCCGATGTTTCGCTACTGCTTCATCAGGAGCGTGACATTATTTACTTCCAATATCTCCCATCGATATTCTATACAAGGAGCATATGAAAATCTTGCTCATCCAAGCATGGTGTCTCCCGTCAGATTTATTTCATCGGGAGCTTACCCAGCCTATATCCGCTCAACATTTTAAAAGCGGTCTCATTTTTCAGGGTTGTCGCTTCTCATTATTGCCCGGAACAATCCTATAGTAAAACATACATACATGTTCTTTAAAAATGTGTAATTATATAACTTGTTCCTAGTTACTTAACTTAAACTCGTGAGCACTGCCAAACCTTCATTATGGACGTGTACCGTCTCAACTGGCTTCTGGAAATGCAGAAAACAGCAACCGCTTGAACGCGTGGTGAAGACTTAAATAGAGAATATAAACCAATCAGAATCAGGCAAGGGCAGTCAATCAAAAGGCAGCAATGACGTCATGGAACAATCAGCTGTGAACCACAGCTCAAAGGAAAACATTCAATTCTTGTTCCCCATTCAGTCCGTTAGGTTGTAATGTATCAAGAAGATTGATCCATTTCTGCTCTGCCTGCATTAGTTTCTTGTTAAGATCGCCTCCACGCCAATGAGGCAAAATTTGCTGTATTACACAAACTCTTAATTCTTCAAATGTGTGTTGTTTAGTTGAACAATGAGGAACTAAAGGAGCACTTGTTCGTTGCGTATTTATACTGGAACGATGTTCAATCAGTCTCACTCTCAGTTGTCGTATAGTTTTCCCCACATATATCATTTGACATGGGCAAATGATAATATAAACGACACCCATAGATGTACAATTAGTGTCTTGTCGTAACAAAATGGTTAATGATGGATTGTGTAATAATACCTGTGTAGTGTCCATCATTACATTGCATACGGAGCATTTTCCACAGGGTTGATGTCTTCCCGAATTGTGATTCAACTGTGGGGGCGATGAATCAGAATGAACCAGTTGGTCTCGCAAACTAGATCCTTTAGTGTAGGTAAACCTTGGACGATCACAAAATTCAGTATAATTCTGAAGAATGTGCCAATTTTGAAAAATTGTCTCTTTTACCATAGATGCCATAGGAGTGAAGGGAATCACACATGTCAAAATGTTTTCCATGTGTTGATCTTGATGTGATGGCAGAAAAAGCCATTCTCTATGTACATTTTCAGCTCTTTTAAAAGCTCTTTTAATGCAAGATGGTGGATATCCCCTTTCTAAAAAACGTCCACTCAGATCTTTTGCTTGTTGCTGATAATCAGTATGATTATGATGAAGCAGTAGCGAAACATCGCTCCCGATGAAATAAATCT
This sequence comes from Rhinatrema bivittatum, assembly GCF_901001135.1. NCBI lineage: Eukaryota > Metazoa > Chordata > Amphibia > Gymnophiona > Rhinatrematidae > Rhinatrema > Rhinatrema bivittatum. The sequence continues at coordinate 176,659,949 of NC_042620.1, read as the reverse complement.
GACGGGAGACACCACGCTTGGACGAGCAAGATTTTCATATGCTCCTTGTATAGAATATCGATGGGAGATATTGGAAGTAAATAATGTCACGCTCCTGATGAAGCAGTAGCGAAACATCGGCCGGGTGTCGAGGTTATTTAACAAATATTCTTGTCCTTTGTTTATTGAAAATTACATTCTTTGGCTTTGAAAATAATTTTTTGGACTGAGGCCTTGAAAATAATTTTTTGGACTGAGTTAAATGGAAACAATTGTGTCTCTGGACTGAGATAATTGGATACAATTGCCCTGGATTTAAAAAACGTTTTTTAAAAAATGTTTTCTAAGTAACATTTATATAAAAAATTATTCAAAAACAAAAATAATTTAAAATATTGTAAAAATTTAATTGAAAAAGGTTGACTGTAAATGACGAGAAGTCTGGACAACCCCTGTTAAATCATTTAAGGGGTGTCGTCAGGCTTGCCGATATGGTCAGTCTTATTCTACAATAATTTTTTGAGCACAATTTTGTGATAAAAAATTTTTTGGTTTTTCTTTTTTTCCTTGTTTTTTGATGATTAATTGAATGGAAAATTATTAGCTCTTTTTTTGCATATTTTTGCCATATAATTGTCTAAAATGATGTGAGAGAGAGAGCAGCATCCAAAATTCTACATCTTCAATGTAAGTTTTCTTTCTCAAATAAATTCACTTACCACCAGGTGACGTTTTAACCCAGTACCCTGTAAGATACAGGTTTCTAAATAAATACCCTTCAAAGAACTTTCTTCACTAGTTCAGAGGACGTAACATATTTCCAGGAATTTAAATAACTTCTTGTGTCATCTTGCTTTGCGATATCTTACAAAGGGCAATTTTCAAAGCCAACTCCAAGTATGCGCCTTGTTTTACTTGAAAACAATTATCTGTACAGAAATGAGGTACAAGGTTGTATGGGCACTTTTTCTTGGGCAATTTCCTGGCAGAAAAGAATCACTCATAGTTGTTCAGCAGCCACTTTGTTTAATTATAGGTTCTTCCATCACTCCTACTTGATATCATAGTAGTTCCCAGAGGAGAGCAGCAGCAGCACTAGGGCCGCTTATTCTTCTTCTGCACAGGCTCTTGCCAACTACTAGAGTCTCTGTTAATTGGTGGCAGGAGGAGCACAGCAGAGGCAGCACTTAGGCAGCTTCACCCTCTTCTGCTGCAATGGCCTACCATGGCTTTCAGCTGCATGTATTCTGCTTTGTGACTCCCCCCTCCTCCCCTCCCATCCCTGCCTGCCATCTTGAGGCTGTCCTGCTTGTAACTCTTCCCCCTCCTGTTGATTAGAAGGAAGAAGGAAATAGCTTGACTGCTGCTACTGCTCTCCTCTTCCTGCTACCCAATCAGCAGAAGGGGGAGGAGTTACAAGCAGGATAGTCTCAGCACAAGGGGAAGTAGGGAGGAGTCTCAAGCCTCAAGCAGGAAACTCATTGTCAGCATCAGCATCATTGTCCGCACAGAGGGGAGAAAGGAGAAGTTACAAGGTACATTCTCAAACTCTCCACAACTGGTTTCTGTTGCGACCGTCGCTGCCTGACGTCTCCACTACGCCCACCTTACCACTTTGGCGACTCCCTCTTTGCCTGTTAGAAGTTTGGCTGCCGCGGTGTCCTCCCCCGGATCGGCTAGACTCTGCACACCACCATGTTTTCTTGGAGCCTAAGGGCGCGCGTGCGCGCGGCTTGGCCCCGACTGATGTACCAGCAGTGGCGCGAACCTCAGGGGCATCCCCCTGAGGTGATGTCATATCCACCGGATATTTAAGATCTCTGAAATCACTAACTAATCGAGTTAGCAAGGGATGGGATACTCTACCTAAGCTACTCTGCCTTCATGGACTTACCAGGGGTACCCACTCCTCGGGGGCCTCGCTTTCTCTTTTGCTTTGCAGATCAGTCTGGAACCAGTACTCGCTCCTCGAGGGCCCTCATTCCCGGACTTGCTACTGAATACCACTTCTGCCAGGAAATCATCGTTGCCTACAACATCAGTGAGTTACCTTCTCTCTCTCTCAGAGCGTTCCCTGGAACCAGGTACTCGCTCCTCGAGGGCCTACTTCATTCCAGCTCCTGGGCTGCTTCTAAGAGACTATTGTGTGAGTGTTACCATCAAGGTTCTGTTCCTGAACTCTGCATACCCTGCCTGCTCACTATATTCAGTTTCTCTACAGCTCAGCCATCCTGGGATCGCTGTTCCAGTATCTGAGGGACTATAGCCCAGCCGGGCACTTCAGCTCACTACTGCCCCCTCTGGTGGTTCAACATACTGTTTAATAAAAGAACTAGGGTGTGTCTGTCTCCATACTCTGAGCCTGACCGGTGGTCCCTCTTGGGATCTTCCCCCGGAGGCGTGGTCATCTGCTACCGGCCCAAAGATTCACCCACAACTACCTCAAACACCAACAGTTTCTTTAGTCTCCCATGGTAATTATGCAGCCACCAGCAAAATTTGCAGAAAGAGGTGGATTTTTAGGTCCTTCCCATGGCAAGAAGAATCACAAGGGGGGGGGGGGGGGGGGGGGGAGGAGGAACCTGGCTATAATCAGCAAAAAAAAAAAAAAAAAAAAGGAGGTGATAATGCCCCTCTACAGGCCTCACCTGGAATATTGTGTTCAGTTGAGGCAGTTACAACCTGAAACAACAGTGGATACTAGATAATTGCATCAGGGCTCCAAAAACGCATGGGAATAACCTACACTGAGCAGTAGTTAGAACCCAAAACAGCAGTGGTACATTTGTAAGGGGGTAACCTGCACATAGTGGTTGTTACAACCTAAAATATCAGTAGTACACTTGCATAGGGGTAACTGTACAGATCAGCAGTTACAACTCAAAACCAGTAGTAGTTTGACTTCATCAGGGCTCAAAGAAAGCATGGAAAGGCCAACACTATGAAGCCATGCTTGGGACAGAGATGAGGGGAGAAGAGGAAGACCCAAGGAAGTAGCCTGGGTTGGATCACATGTTAGCATTTTACATGCACATATATCAAAAGAGGATGAATCTCAACTGGGCAGACTGGATGGGCCATTTTGGTTTTCATCTATCACCATTTACTGTCACTATGTTACAGTAATATGATGATTATCTTGGTACAATAAAACTGTCGGAAATTGGAAAGAATACAATTTTCCAGTACAGCTAAAACTCTGCACAATACAGTACACCAGTTTAAAGGTTGTTCCCGTTCAATCCCTTAAAATTGTTTTCATAAACTCTTCATTTTGTAGTGACTCTGTATATAACATCTTTTACCACACAGATAGTATCCTTGTTGCTTGTATTTAAGTTTCTGTGGCTATCTATATGAAATTCTGTGAAATCCCTCTTGTCACTTTCTCAATCAGGATCTTAGTTTATGCAAATTCTGTTGAATGGCATGTCCGGCAGAATTTGCCTTGCCACTGACTGCAGAGAAAACATGTCAGCTATGTAGAGCAGGTTACTTGCTATCTAAATCAGTTACGCTGATAAGGAGTGACAACTGCTTCCGAAACTAATCTCAAAAGCTTCAACTTCCTCCTTCATGCATGCATACCCTTAGTCCTCCCTCCCTGGGTGGATATGTTTTTAGCATTGCTAGGCTAGCCTTGCTAGAAAACGTTTACAGTCTTTCTCTAAAAGAGCAATATTATGGGGTGAATAATGAGTCTGTGTACCTTGTGGGTAATTTTAACCTGTGGGGCTTTGTTGCAATAATTAAAGCTAAATTATGCGGGTTGCTTGGCTTTCACTATTGCTGAAGGAAAAATTCCCTGCAGAGATTTGAGTCTGCTTTCTCTATGGCTAATTCTTCCATCGGGAACAATGCACATACGGGCCGATACAGTAAAGTGCGCTCCGGTGGAGTGCACTGTTAGCCCGCGTTTGGCCGCGCGTTTTCGACATGCTATTTTTACCCCTTATACAGTAGGTGGTAAAAGCGTGTCGAAAACGCACGGCCAACCCCCCCGAAACTAATAGCGCCCGCAACATGCCATGTTGATGGCTCTATTAGCTATTCCTGCGCGATACAGAAAGTAAAATGTGCAGCCAAGCCGCACATTTTACTTTCAGAAATTAATGCCTGCCAAAGGCAGGCGTTAATTTTGGCCAGCACCAGGAAAGTGTACAGAAAAGCAGAAAAAACTGCTTTTCTGTACACCCTCTGACTTAATATCATGGTGATATTAAATCAGAGGCCCCAAAAGTTAAAAAAAATTTTTTTTTAATTTAAAATCTGCCCGCAGCCCACGGCTCAATTTTGCCGGTGTCAGTTTTCCGAACCCGTAGCTGTCAGTGGGCTCGAGAACCGATGCCAGAAAAATTGAGTGGCGGCTGTCAAACCCAAGGACAACCACCGCTTCTGTCAAAAGGAGGCGCTAGGGACGCGCTAGTGTCCCTAGCGCCTCCTTTTACTGCAGGCCCTCATTTACATATTTTTTTTTTACAGAATCGCGCGCCCAGGAGAGTGGCCTGGGCGTGTGTCGGGAGATTGGGCGCTCGCCGGCTGACCCGCGGGTTTTTCTGTATCAGCCTGTCTATGGCTAATTCTTCCATCGGAAACAAAGCACATATGGGCCGATACAGAAAACTTCGCGGGAGAGCAGGCGAGCGATCACACACACACACATTTTTTTTTTTTTTTTTGGGACCTCCGACTTAATATTGCTATGATATTAAGTCGGAGGTTGTACAGAAAAGCTTTTCTGTACATTTCCCCGGTGCCGGCCGAAATTAACGCCTGCCTTTGGCTTGGCTGCACATTTTACTTTCTAAATCGCGCGGGAATAACTAATAGGGCCATCAACATGCATTTGCACTATTAGTTTCGGGGGGGTAAAGCTAGCGCATCGAAAACGTGCGGCCAAATGCGGGCTAACAGTGCCAGAGCGCACTTTACTGTATCGGCCCGAAGGTTTTGTGTAATCCAGTCCACGCAGGTTGCTCCGATATGCACCTTCTCTCCGCCCCCGGGAAACATTTCTTCAATTGAGAGGCACATGCGCTTTTACCCGCGGACATGTTGGGACAATAATCGGTGCCACTGATTTCTGCAAGTAGAAAGGCATGTTCTTCGCAGAAAGGGATTTCATTCTTGCCCTCAGACAGGGCAATTTTTAAAAGCCATTAATCTGGGTAAAGAGCTTTTTACCCATGTAAACAGGCTGGCAGAAATGTTCCCACTGTGCTTATAGGTTAAAGAAGGTGGGGTTTTGCATTTTTTTTTCAGGGGGAAAGTATCCGCAGAAAAAGCAGATTCAAATCTCTGAGGGTGCTTTTTCCCCACAGGCAATTTTTAAAGGAAAGGCATGCTAGAAATTATAAGTGGATCATAAAATGTATTCCAGTGAAGGGAAACGGAGAAGGGGGGGGGGGGGGGAGGAGGTGGTTTTGATGTGTTAGAGTGATCAGAAGGCGACGGGCAGTGGAATTTTCCGGCTGGTAGTACTTTGCAAAACCCAGGTTTCTGCTGAGTCCTTTCATGCCGTTCTGAAATGTCTTATCGTTTTAACTTCAGATCTGAATTTAAAATGGTCAGGCACTTTGGAACTGACAAGAAAGACTCACAGAAACCGGGGTTTCTTAATGCAATGCCAGTCATAAAATTTCACTGCCTGTCACCTTCCGATCGCTCTAACACATCAATTCAACACTGCCCCTCCACCCCACCTTTCCTGTTCCCTTCACAGTCTCATTGGAATACATTTTATGATCCACTTATATTTTCTGCCAATATCATCATTTGCTCATTCCATTTTGGGCCCTGAGGAAGGGACTGTGAGCTCCGAAAGCGAGTCAAGAAATGTATTTTGTCCAAGAAAAATATTATCACCCTATAGGATTTTTTTGCTTGTCATCCTTTATTTCCATGCTTTTAAGGGGGCAGTTTTCCAATAGTCCACATACTTGCAAAGTATACGGGTGCTTTTAACATGTGTACTTGATCCTACACACAAGTGTGGTGCTGGGAGTACAAAACATTGTAAGAAGGGCCTCTTATATTCAATGTTAAGAACATAAGAACATGCTATACTGGGTCAGACCAAAGGTCCATCAAGCCCAGCATCCTGTTTCCAATAAGAACCTGGCAAGTACCCAAAAACTAAGTCCATTCCATGTTACCATTGCTAATGGCAGTGGCTATTCTCTAAGTGAACACCACGGCCCGAAGAAAAAGGTTGCATCCAAACCTGCAGGTGCTGCTCCTCCTTCCTGCCGGAGCCGCGCGGGCAGGAAGGAGGGGGAGCATTAGCCGCGTGCAGAAGAGGAGCAGCATTTATAGTCATCCGTGAATCTCAAGTCGCAGTGGGCTGAGAAGATGAGGAGGCCCAGTAGCAGGGCCGCCGCCGTGGATCCCACATTGCAGGTGGCCTGAGAAGATTAGGGCCGCTGCAGAGCCCATCCTGCGGCGACCAGTGAAGAGGAGGCCCAGAAGCAAGAGAGTATATGTGTGTGTGTGTGTGTGTGTGTGTGTGTGTGATGAAATGAGTTGAGAGACTGTGTGTGGGAGTGAGGACCTGAATGTTTGCAGAGATAGCATGTAAGAGAGCCTCTGTGTATGTGAGAGAGACAGCATGTGACAGTGAGAGTCTGTGCTTGAGCAAGACAGCATGTGGGAGTGAGAGAGAGCCTGTGTGTGTGAGACTCAGACAGCATGTGCCAGTGAAAGACTGTGTGTATGAATAATTGTATGAGAGAGAGCCTGGAGGTGTGAGAGTCAGACAGCATGTGCAAGAGAGAGACTGTGTGTATGAATGATTGTATAAGAGAGAGCATGTGAGAGTGAGAGCCTGTGTGTGTGTGTGAGAGAGAGAGAAAGCATGTGAGAATGAGAATCAGACTGTGGGTTTGAAGGAAGAAGATAGATGGGGAGAAAATAAATAGAAAAAAAGACAATATAAAAGGAATTGGCAAAAAAATAAGAAAGGGAAGGTGGAACAAAAAAACCTGTGACCAACCCATTAGAAAACTAAGATCAGACAGTAAAGGTAAAAAATAAATAAATTACTTTTTACTGATTGGCACATGTAATCTTTGTAATGTGCAAGAGTAGCACTTTCTCTATGCGGATCTCACAATGTACGAGATCAGCATGGAGAAAGTGGAAGCCCACGGGGCCTGCACAGAGGAGGCAGCAGAATGGGCTTCAGTGTCAGTAGCAGCAATCAGTGCCTCCCCAATAGCCATGCGGCATCAGTGACAGTGGCAGCAGAGGAATGAGAGAGGCTCCGAGGTTGCTGGCAAAAGAAAGAGGGGGGGGGGGGGGAGGGGCTGCCTTTAGTGTGTGCATGTGTATGAATGGGAGTCTGCCTGGAGGTGTATGTGTGTGTTAGTTTTGGCTTCTTTGGAAAGGAGGAGTTAGCAATCTGTTGTGTTGTTGCTCCTGCAGAAGGAGGAGTTAGCAATCTATTGTGGGATCTGCTAACAGGTTAGCAATCTGAAGTGTACTGCCTCCTATGGGTCTGCTAAGGAATGGCAATATGTTATGATGTAGACTGCAGAGTTGGCAATCTGTACCAGCGGAGTATTGGAGATGGTGCTCAGCTGGACAGAAAGTAGATAGGTGAATGCTTGGGCCGATGGCAGATGACAGCGCCCCCAGGAGGGAGTCCCGAGAGGGACCACTGGCTAGGCTGGAGTATGGAGACAGACACAGAGAGTTCTTTTATTAGAAAGGTCGTATAACCACCAGAGGTGGCAGTAGTGAGCTGGTATGCCCGGCAGGGCTGAAGTCCCTCAGATTCTGGAACTGCGATTCCAAGGTTGCTGAGCTGCAAAGAGTCTGTAGATATTGAATAGACAGGGTATGCAGATATACATAACCAGTACCAGGTGATAACTCACATAAGGTCTTGAGATGGCTCAGTAGCTGGAAAGGGTTAAGCCCTCGAGGAGCAAGTATCTGGTTGCAGGGAAAGCTCTGAGAGAGCAGTGGTAACTCACAGTAATCTGTATCTGGAATCTTCAGAGTGTTCAGGAACATAGGCCCTCGAGGAGCGAGTGCCGGTTCCTATATATTTTCTGAAATAGTAACTCACAACGTCTGTACATGCAATAACTTCTGGACAAGGAGAATTTTCAGAGTATTCAGGAACATATGCCCTCTAGGAGCGAGTACCGGTTCCTATATATTTTCTGAAATAGTAACTCACAACGTCTGTACATGCAATAGCTTCTGGACAAGGAGAATCTTCGGAGTATTCAGGAACATAGGCCCTCTAGGAGCGAGTACCGGCTCCTATCAGTAGTCTGAAAATAATAACTCACAGTGTCCGGCTCTTGCGATCGCTTCCAGGTAATAGAGAGTCTTCAGAGGGTTTAGAAACATAGGCCCTCGAGGAGCGAGTACCGGTTCCTATCTGTAGTCTGAAATAAGAACTCACAAATGTCTGTACCTGCGATAGCTTCTGTGTGATGTACAAAATAAAAAAAGACAGGTTGTAAAGCTGCGACAGTCCTTTGTATAAAAATACATATTTTGCACAAAAATATAAATAGAAATATCTGGCTGGTGCAGCACTTAAAAAAAAGATGTGCCTTTGATTGTGTTGAGGTACGGGTAGTAAAACAATGTTTGTATTTTAAAAGTGCTATTTATCTACTCTCGTGTCCCTTGGCTGCCTGCACTTATACCAGATGCAAAGTACATGGGTGCTTTTAGTGTACATACTTTATGCTTACTAGTTTTCAAAGAGAAACTATCTAGGTAGTAAAGCTACAAAGTATGCATGGCAGAGGTATCCATGTACTTTGTATTTAAGTGTCATATATTTGAAAATAGCACCACTGTATTTTATACCACATTATGGGCTTAACCAAGCATTCCGGCAGGAGCTGGCCTGCTGGCTCAAGTGGTAAGTGCTGTTCACTGCTTGGCAGACAGTCCCCAGGTTTGATCCTCAAGGTCGGGTCTTCTGCTCTTCCCAGGTTGTTCCAGGTTGGGGATGCGGGAGAGGCAGCCCCCAGGAGAAGGGAGTCAGGGACCATGTTTGCAAGTTCTGGAAGAATCCCTGGTGCATGCCCATGGCCCAGGACCATCATTGCATTAATGGTATGAAACACACGTTGGGAGAGTATATAAAATACAGGAAAAACCTCTGAGTAGTTGTGAATGAAAGCTCGTGGTACCAGATCCCAGCCCTGGTTTTGGCTAAGCTGGAGGTACAAAGGAGTAGGAGGAAACTGCTAGATAAAAAAAAACCAAACAGTAACACACTGGCAATCTTACTGAAGTACGAGTGATTATATTGAGGCATAGAGTAGGAATGTGATTGACCTAGCATAACGTAGAAAGTCAGTGGCAGAGTTATGGACCGAAATTCCCGACCACCAGTCCCACTCTCTAGGCACTAGACAAGAAACTAATAATTCAAGCCAAAATCTCACAGAATAAAAAGAACAAATCTTTTCCCTGACAGCAAGATGCAACAAGAAAAAATGCAAGGCAAGTAATAATAAGTGAGAAATGTAAGAACCCTAGGCTTTCAGTATGATTTATTTTTATTCTGTGAGTTTCTTTTATGCTCAGAACCTCTGAGTCTTAGCAGTTTCCTGTAATCTGTAAAATTTATATCACAGGTCTTTTGCATATTTCTGGCTTCTCCAATATTTGTTTTTCCTCTTGGAAATCATTGTTCTAAATTTCTAATGTACCCGAGACCACAGCAAAATCAGCAGATTTGTTACAAAGTGACTGAATGATCTCATGACTTAGAAAGGTCTTCAAACATCAGCACAATATGCAATTTTATATACTGTCACATTCTTCAACCTCTGTAGTTATAAAAACATTGTGCACACTGTCCAGACTCTGCCTTTCGCTACAGTTTATGATATATTCTTTAGACATTCATTCCATTTTGATGTCTTGCATTATTACAAAATATTTGAACTTGCTTCTTGCTTAACTATTGTTGAGGCTCTAATGCTGCTTTGCCATAAATGCAAGATTATTCTTGAACTTTACCTGGTTGCAAAGTATTTTACATGCTACTAATTGTAACCCCTGCTCCACTCTTTTCTTGGTCACATGGGCTTAGTTGGGAGCTTTGGGGCCTGCATGCATCCCATGGGTCTCCTAGTTTCTTCTGAATAGGAGAAAACATGTTTCAAGGACCTTAGGATTATGATGCTTTTCTTCACCTTCAGTAGTAAAAACAGTCTCACAAAGTTGGGATGGTTCCAAAAATAAAAGTTTACTGAAGTGTTTCTGGAACAGGAATAAATTGGCAAATGGTACAGCTTCTTCTGGTCACATCCAGAGCAGAAACACAGACTCCAAACAGTTATCAACAGTTTATCAATTAACAGTAATAAGGAGCTTCCTCTGATTCCAGTCAGAATATTCTTTCGAGTCAGATGATGGGTTCCTTTCTTTAGTTCCCAAGTTATAGCTGATGATTTTCTCCAGTGACAACTGCAGGGGTAGATTCCTTTCACCAAAATGATATCCCTCCTAGCCTAGTGATTTCTTTCCTAAGAATCCTCTGACAGTGCACGCTACCCTGGTGCAGAGCATCTTTCAGTGCAGAACCACACACTCCCACACACTCCCTGGGGGCTGGCCTATTCCTGAGTATATTTATGGGCAATCTCCACTGGAAAAAGAATAGAGAATACACCTTATCTCTAGGGATCTACGCCAGATTCCTGTTCAGAGCCCCTCATGACTGCCCTAAACTCCACTCCCTCTCTGAGAGTCTCAGGTGCTCCAACCCTGAGCTCTCGACTTTTTCCTAGGAGGCAGCAGAAGGAAAAGAACAAAGAATCTTCTGGAATTCTTCACTGTATTAAATCTACTCACTCCTAGACACTTCCTTATAGAAAGTGCCTGTAAAACCCTTCACCTTGTCTCTGATGTCATAGTTGTGTGTCCTTGAAGACCACATATCTCCAATAAGGAATAATTTTATGACCTAACCATACATACATAGACTGGACTTTTCCAGTCATGGTGCTGATTTCATGATACAAACTACTTGCTATAATAAAACCAAGTAAAACATATCTCGGTACTGTAGACTGAAAACTCTGAGTTCTTGTTCATTGAAATATTATTTAAGGTTGATTGAGGTTTAGGGTTTTTTTTCTCTCTCTATATATATCAATACATAGATATAGATATAGATATAAAATGCATTTTAAAAGAGGGAATGGAAGCAGGGAGTTATACACTTTTGTAAGAAAAATAGTCTTATGAGTTTTATTTAGTTATGTTTATTTGAAGATATTTATTATTGGTTAGAGATTATGTTATTTATTGTATTGTATCCCAATATGATGTTTTACAAATGGCAAGATATGAAATTAATAAATCAAATCAAATATGATCAGTTTTCATCAATAAAATCCTACATTTTATAGTATGTATAGCCAAAAAATGAGTAGTTGGAGATCCTACCTATGAAGTTGTCGGTATATTAATAAAGTACCCAGCATGAAGGGAAGGTAACTGTTGATATTCATTCATTACCCTGAATGAAGAGTGAACTTTTATCCAGGCTAACATATACTAGAGTGCTCCAGAAATAAGAGACTATTGCCTGTTTTTATGTGCCAGGGAAACTCAAGAATGAAAAGGAAATTGCCCATTCATGAGAAACCTCTATACTGAAGGGGGTATCTCTATATCCAAATGCCTAAAGCAAACTACCAAAATGCCTATACTTTTATAACTAGTAGATCATGAAATGAAGAGATGTTCATCAACCAGGAACTGAGCATGCAAAGAACAGAATGATCATCCTGAAGAGATGAAGGGACCAAAGAAATGACTGTACTGGCTAAGGCTAAATGTTAGATAAGTAATATGGTTGAAAACAATTTCCACTTTCAGATGCTGGCACAGAAATGAATAGCTGGGCATATCTATGTCTGGAGCACATGGTGGGCTGCAGACTTAAGAGATGGCTGTTTCCGATGCCTGAGATTTTTGGTCAGCAGGGCCGTGCGACCCATTAGGTGCACTAGATGGTTGCCTAGGGTGCCAACCATTAGGGGCACCGAAGAGTAGCCATGTGGGGCCGTGAGTGGAGCCTATTCCCGCTCACGGCAGAGAGGAGTGGAGGACTGGCGGGCTGCGAGCGGCGCCCATCCTGCTCACGTCCCAGAGAAGCACAGAATCGGCTAGCCGCGAGCAGTGTCTCAGCAAATGAGGTCGGGCTTGTGGCTGGGGCGGGCGCAAGGCAGAAGGTTCACCTAGGGCACCCAATACCCTTGCACCGGCCCTGATGGTCAGAGAGCTAGCTATCACAGGAATTCAAATCTGGCAACCTGAGGGGTTTCAGGCTTTATAGCTAGGCCCTTCTGCATTCCAAAATGCCAGCGTAACCAGGGAGGCATAATTATGGGGGATCAGAAATTACCCACACTAACACAAGAAAAAAGGTACAATTTCTGTAGTATGAGAAGTTGCAAAAGTGCCCTGTACCTCATTGTTTTTAGTAAGTAAAGCAGAACAAAGCAAATGCTCTCTACCCAGTTTATTGATAATTAGGTTTGATGCTCAGGACTTTCTTGCTCAAGATTATGAATGTTAAAAGCTTGACCTCTATTGCAATAGTCACATTTTACACAATGCCAGTGGTATTCTAAAAAAAAATAAGTACAGATGGATAAACGATAACTACATAACAACCTTAACACTAAGCAGAATTATAACCTCAGTCTTAAAGCCTGGAGTTAGATACAGCAGTGGGAACACAAATATAATTCAATAATAAATCAGGAACCTGGCATCGTATGCTTCCGTGCTGGGCATGAAGCATTTAAACACATCCTTTACTTGGCTTTGATAATGAGACTGGCAGCACAGAAGGAGCATGCACTGTATGATTCTATTTATAGCTTCCCCAATGATTTTTTTTCCTCCAGGCAGGACCTTTACAGCAGAACCAAGCTGTGCCTATATTTAGCTGCAAGAGCTATACTTAGGAAATGACATTAAACAGCTGAAAGGCCCCGAGATATTCTGACCTCTTTGAAATTTGCTGTCAGCAGTTCTAAAGCAGCTGCAGTCATCCACGCTGTAGTATGCCTCAATCTCTTTGGAAGCCAAGTCATGCTCAGCATGCTGGTGACAACACAATGCAGGATAAAGGAGCTGATTTCAAGTTTTAAAGTATGCAATTGAATGTTGCTAACAGCCTTACAAACATAAATTGTCTTGGTAATGCTAAATTAGGGGGCACACTTTGGGGGCAATTTTTATTATGTCACATGGTTTGCAAATTTGTGGGTACCTGCAACTTAATTTTCAAAGCAAAATTGCTCAGTGAAATTCGATTTGAAAATCCAACCAGCAGCGGGTACTTTGTACCTTTCACTTCTTCAGGGTAGATCCATGAGGAAGAATATATGCAGGAATTTTAAAATCAACCCCTCTGTGTGTACATTCACTCCCCAATCCACTCCAGGGTACTCTATTTTTCATATAGATAACTGCCCTCCCCCCAAGTAGGAGGGAAATCTTCAAAATAAGGAGTCAATAAGTGATTTAGAATAACATACATTTAACCTTGATTTTAGTGATTGACTAAGTTTTAGTGTTGTTGTTGGTCATTCACAAACTAAAATGTCACCTAGTTATCAATTTAAAAACTGAATCTGGGGAGCTGACTGGCAACACAAGTCTGAATGAAGACAGCAAATTTGAAGGCAGAGGAAACAGTTGCAATAGAAAGAGAGAGACTAAGAATGTGACAGATACAGAGGAGACAGAGTTGAGGAGCTGGGTGGGAATGGGACAGTGGAACAATAGTTAATTTGGAGGAGGAGGAGAAGAGAAGATTAGCAATTTCCTGCTCTGTGATTTCAGAGCAGGAGGAGAGGGTGACAGGGGCAAAGGAAAAGGGAAAGGAAATAGTGGTTTGGTAAAGATTAAGAACTCAAGATTAATCTTGTGAACCTTGTCATGAAAGAAGTTAGCCATTGTATGAGCAGAGAGTAAAGAGGTGGTAGTGGCTGTTGAAGGTCTGATGAGGTTGCAAGTGTGGCAAAAATATGACAAGGATTAGAGGAAAAGGCGTTGGTCCGATGGAGACAGTAGGCCTACTAGTTGAGCGCAATGGCAGACTGGAAGGGAGCATGAATACGAAATGAAAGAAGATGGCATGGGATTTTAATCAGAGATGCTCTGCAGAGTGGGTGAAAGCCCTTGGCAAGCAGGCTGTGGAAATGAGCCAAAGATGGGGGTTCGTATGTCTTACAGAATGAGGAAGTGGTGGGGCAGGAGCATTCAAATTAGAAAAACTTATAGTATTGTGTGAAGAAACTGCCTCATCAGACTCTGACAAGTTATGGAGGAGAGGTGAGATGAGAATGTAGTTGAGAGGATGCAAGGGTCAGTAGGCAAGCTGGAGGGTCCTAAAGGTGTTAATGGTGACTGGATGAGACAGAGGAGAAGGGTGGTTAAGTGAAAGAGATATGAGATGATGGTCAGAAAGGGGAAGAAGAGTAGTGCAGGATAAACCTTTGTTCCACCTAAGATAGAGCAGGTGGAACAAAGGTTTTATAAGTAAGAGAAGGGTAGATTAAAGGCACCAGCTAGCCTTTTAAAAGCAATTATTACCACTTCAAAGAACTTTAAATCTTCACACAGGCCCTGCACTCCATTCATTGAAAGTTTAGAAATTCAGAACCAGACAGACAACTTTGGTACTATGCTAACTTTATTTAGCTAACTACAGATCACCTTTTAACAAGACAATGTTAACCCAGCATTCAGAAAAACAGTAGTTTAGAGGAAATGTTAACCCAGCAATATTGTAATCACAAAAATAAAACAAGTAATTCTTAGCTTGAAATCAGAAGGGTGCCCAATTTTAGGTTCCAGATAGCATAAGAGAGCTACAGAGAGATTTTAAAAGTAATACCTCTTGTATTAACGTCAAAATGGAGACACTCTGCCATCAGAAATAAATCTCTAACACCTATGATGAATTTGTTTATCCTTCCAGAGGGTGGCAGGAGACACACTGGCATCAATTAGTCCTCTGTCTCCAGATAGGTCAACTCTCTACTGTAGGCCATGCTTATCTACATGTCTGAATATATCCAATATCCCTGTACTAGGCTGGAGAAGAGAGGTACAAAGAGGCTCCTTTGATAAAGCTCACAGCCTTATTCTCAGTGTTATTGACTACGGTCATGTGGATTTGTTTCTTCCAAGAAGCTAGGAAGCCATCTACCAGAACCATAAGCATTGCCACAGTCTCATTATCCAGGTCTGCTGTGATTATAGTTTACCAGTGACGAATGTGGTAGCCAAGTTTCCTGGTTCCTGTCACAATATCCATATTATTAAGTAGAACCATATCTATGAGTGCATCTGTGGTTGGGAACCAGATGAAGGAGTTCAACTGGGTAAGTGCTGAAACTATTGAAGCCTTCCATACTGCTATTAGTGATATCTTCAAAGTTTAGAGAGTTTAATGGTTTGGCATGCTAATTCTGGCATGCAATGGGTATGTCCTGTTGCTTTGGTTGCTAACTGCCTTCCTCTATTCTTCCTCTCTGTTTAAAGAGTGGCACAACCATACTGATTGCTCCACCAGATTCCTGATCAAGTGCACCATTGGCTGCCAAAAGGTTGGTCACATCAGAGGATACCTAACCCTTGTGTAACCTCTGTGCCAAGGATCCTCCTTCCCAGCCCTGTGGAGCAATGGGGTGACTCACCCAGGGTGGGGTATACTCAGGCTGTGAGCAAGTTTCACTGCAGGGGCAAATTGGCTGAATACACTCCCCAAAGCAGTCCACTATTCACTCCATTCTTGTGCTCCAAACAATAAAACATTTCTTGTCAAATTCAAACACAGAAGTAGCAAAAAAGAACAGGTTAGAATCACAATTAATTTTCACATCCTTGCCAACTTGGTCATTTTAACCAGAATATAAATTCCAAAATTTCTACTTCTCAAGAGATTTCAATTACAATTTCCTTTGATAATTCCCCAAGCCTGCTTGGCTCTGATTTACCTCCCCTGCAGTTTCCTTCTTCCCGGCTACTCCCAGAACTTGTATGGCCCCTGTACACCTCCCTTCTGAGGGCAGATTTCTCATAACCCTTTTCCAAACTCTTGTCTGGATATCTCCTACCTCAATATCACCTCCAAAACCCACCTTACTCTCACATTCTCTCTGGGAACTAAGAGGACGTCCCTGCTGTACTTTTTTTACACTCCACAGAAACTGCTAGCAATACTCACATTTCTGAAGCCATCCAGAGCAGCTCCAGAGACAGTACCCTCCCCCCCGTCCTTTGGAGCTGGTGCCAATCTTGAGCCCTGTGCTGAAATAACTGGCCAGTACCTCTCCCGTAGGCTCAGCCCGTCCCCCCTCCCCTCAACACAGCTCCTTCGTAAAAATCTTGGATAATCCAAATATCAAATTCCAAAAAATCTCTTAATGAATAACCCCACGAGGGCAATAAATTAAATTGAGATACGTGGTGTTTTTAAATTATTAGAAAAAACTTTTACGCTGTACATATCAAAATTTACTTTAGAAATTTAAGGACCATCATACCACCCAGTGCTCACAAGTCAGACTTGCATTTCATGCACTTCATATGGGTCACTTTTAATCAACTGGTCCATGTAGCTCCACTCAATTTTTATGAATTTTTTAAATATTTTTCAAGTAATGAATTTTAAAAAGAAGAAAAACTTCCCTTATTCATCCGTTGTCGGGGTCATTTTTCCATAGCTGTCGGAGGTACTCGTCCGACGCGCGCGTTTCGCCAAAGTAGCTGCTTCAGAGACGTATATTCAGACTCTCCTGATCCAGCACTCCCCTTGTTTCAACGGGGGATATAAACAGATCTTTAAGCATTAGTAAATTCTTGCAAAAAAGAACTTCAGTGGTGTTAAGGGTCCATCAAATTTTTCGAACCCAACGCCGTCTCTCCGCTCAAAGTTCTTAGCGGAGAGACGGCGTTGGGTTCGAAAAATTTGATGGACCCTTAACACCACTGAAGTTCTTTTTTGCAAGAATTTACTAATGCTTAAAGATCTGTTTATATCCCCCGTTGAAACAAGGGGAGTGCTGGATCAGGAGAGTCTGAATATACGTCTCTGAAGCAGCTACTTTGGCGAAACGTGCGCGTCGGACGAGTACCTCCGACAGCTATGGAAAAATGACCCCGACAACGGATGAATAAGGGAAGTTTTTCTTCTTTTTAAAATTCATTACTTGAAAAATATTTAAAAAATTCATAAAAATTGAGTGGAGCTACATGGACCAGTTGATTAAAAGTGACCCATATGAAGTGCATGAAATGCAAGTCTGACTTGTGAGCACTGGGTGGTATGATGGTCCTTAAATTTCTAAAGTAAATTTTGATATGTACAGCGTAAAAGTTTTTTCTAATAATTTAAAAACACCACGTATCTCAATTTAATATAATCCAAATATCCCCACAGTATCCAACTGCCACCAATCTCTGTCACTCTCTTCTCTCTTCTCTCTCTCTTGAAAGCAGATGGAAGCTTTCTGATGCTGTTCCAGTCCTTCCTCATCACCACACTTTTGTTGTCGCAATTTTCTCTCTCACAACACTTACAATCCACATGGTTATGTCTGGTCGTTTTCCCAAACATTTCTCTACTCATTCCTCATACAGTCCTCTCCAGCTGCATTCCTGAAGGGAGCACAAGATGTTAAATTACTTCTCCGGTTTGGCACCTCCAGACAACCTGCAGCCTGTCCATGTGCACATTCGGCTTTTATACCACATTAATCTCACTCACCCATTGGCTACCGTTCACATTTGCCACTCATCAACAGTTACACTCACATATGGGCCATCCTTTCACTCTACTCCAGAAGACTCACCGTCTCCAGAAGGCATGGGCTATTTCAACACTCCTCCCAAATAGCAACCCTCTGGAAATCTGAAACAATCCCATCTCTAAAACCCAGAACATTCCTATTATAAAATATAGACTGAACTTTTAACCTCTATCCTACATAAACCTATTGCAAGAATAGATCCCATACAGCTCTGTTGTTCCATATGGCATCTAGTGGCACCTGTGCCAGTGAAGGTCAGCAAGGAGTTCATTGCTGTCTGCATTTTATGTAACATTGGTGTCAGTTAGCATCTTCCTTGGCTGGAGGAGGTAGTTGTGCAGATGGAAGAAATGGAGAAGAGAATACTAAGAATTGTTGCGCTTAGAGGTAGACCCTTGTCCTGGAGCAGTGTAGGATGGCTCCTTGGTTGGGCCCAGGAAGCACCTGCCACCAGGTGGCAGAGCACAGGAGGAGACAGAGGCTACCTGGAGCTTCAACACTGGAAGCTCTTGGGGACCCAGAGCCGCTTGGACTTAGGTGGGCCTCGCAGGGCCTCCCAGATAGGAAGTATAGAGGTGTGCCCACCAGGATCAAGGATGCGCAGTCGATGTCTTGACTAGAGGCCTGAGGGATCAAGGAAGGCCAGTAGTGTCTATGATGACAAGGCTAGGAGCAGAGCCAGAATCAAGAAGGTGTGGTCAATGATAGCAGAGGTCAAGTTCCAAGGATCAGTCCGAGAGTAGTCAGCCAAAGCAGGGGTCAGACGTGGTCAAGGAGGCAGGCAAAGGTCAATACCAGAGAGTCAATCCAAGAGGTACTACCTGAGGGAACACAGAAACAGACTACGCTGGAACACGACTGGAACAAGCGATGAAACACGGAGGCAAACTAGTACACAGATGATGTCTACCTGATGCTGTGCTCGATGGTAATCCCGCCAGGCCGGGGTCTACAGTCACAGATGAACATGGGATACCAGACGGAATGGCATGACTCCAGGAGACGGTCAAAGGGAGCGAGGTCCGGGGTGAGCAACTGAACAGGACAGTGATGTTCTGATTGGCGTCAATGTTCTTGGAATTCTTTGATGTGGGGGCTTGAACCCACAAGCTTGGAATCAATTGTTCTTGGAAGTGCTGGTGTGGGGGCTTGAATCCACAACCTTATGATCAAAGTCTCTTTATGACTTTATGGTGGATCAGAGTCTCTTCGGGGCTTAACCTCTGTGTCACGAGTGAGGCCTGGTGTGCTGAGGAAGACCTGGCGACCGCTGCCGCAGGACGCCGAGGCCTAGAGGAGCTTGCAGCTGCTACCGGGGAGGCCGACCCGGGACCTGCAGTGGAGCTGGAAAGGTGAGCAGGCCCATGCGTGGGCTGAGTGCGGACGGGACGTGCAACAAGAATGATGAAGTGGCCACTGCAGTCCTAAATTTAGCCAGATAACCTAGCTGGATAACACTGAATATCAGCATTATCTGACTCACTAATTCACTAAGGGTTTTTCCCATAGACACAAAATGGGAGAAAAGCCTTACTGAATCTAGCCCAAATTTACTTTGTCACAGAATGCCCCCTGCCTGCCCCTGACTTATCAACGTATTAGCCAGCTAACAACTTTGCCAGATAAATTGGGGTGGGCAAATGGGTGAGAATTTGAAATCCCCAGGATTTGTCCAGCTAAGTCTCAATTCATTCGGAGACACCTCTTTGAATATGGACCTAAATGGTTTTAGATATGAGATCATTGCGTATTGTAAGATCAGTTTTCAAAGGAATTTGTTCAGGTAACAAAGTGCTGAAAGTTGCACCCCCTGTCAGCTTCCGAAATTATGCGCACTGTTTTACAGCGTTGGCGGGGATGGAGGGAGGGCAGAGGAGGTAAAGAATTAGTGGGGATTTCATTTTGAAATCTCCATGCGTACTTTATTAAATGTGTATTCTGCCCCTGCTGGAATGCAAGGGAAACATTCACTGGTACAAATGTTCCCATGTTACCTGCTGGCTTCAAATGTTTGCTTAATTAGCTTGCAGGGACCTGCAGACCTGCAAACTGCCTGCCCAGTTTCAAAATTGTGCTTTTTGAGAGTAAAGTTGGTAAACTTTTCCTGGAGGAGGCTTCTACAGCTCTTTTATAAACTACTCATTCATTGCACTCACTACCCGCCCCATGGGAACAAGTGTCCTCGACCTGCCTGCCAAAAATCCGGTAACCTCATGGCAGGGGCAGGAACAAGAGTGGCATAGAATGGGCAGTTTGCATAGGTCAGCCATTAGAGGAGACTGAAGATACAAGAGCGTACTTTGACCCTGTGGTGACCCGCCTCCCTCTCTCTGACACTTGTGTGGGCTACTTCCTGTGGCAGTGAGCATGTGCCATCAGGAAGAGGACTCATTGGAAGGATTCCCCTCTTTCAAAGTACCTGCAGCTCTGCTTGTGTTTCAAACGCAGTTTAGTTGTTGGTAGCTTATT
This sequence comes from Rhinatrema bivittatum, assembly GCF_901001135.1. Classification (NCBI taxonomy): domain Eukaryota; kingdom Metazoa; phylum Chordata; class Amphibia; order Gymnophiona; family Rhinatrematidae; genus Rhinatrema; species Rhinatrema bivittatum. The sequence goes on along the minus strand of NC_042620.1, from coordinate 176,639,676 downwards.
GCTAGGAGAATAAGGCTTGGTTGGATCCCTGAGGTGAGTGGAGAAAAAAGAAGGCAAGAGAGAGAGAGAGGACCAGGGATCAAGCTGAAGAGAAGGAGGGAGGCAGGGAGAAGGAAGAGGTCTAGGGATCAAACTAAAGAGAAGGAGAATCGGTCCAGGGTTTGAGTTGGAGGGGAAGATGGGAGACAGGAAGAGGGAGAGAGAGCATGAAGATTTTTACTATTCTGAGCCATCTGCCTATTAAGTGGATGCCTCCCCACCCCGTAGTGTTAATGCTGCAGCCAGGATGGAGACTGTATTCATATTTGATTGTATAGACAGCAGCACTGGATGCCTAGTACCCTCCCGAACCGCTGATGGCATTGTTTACCCTGTATTAAGTATTTTTCTTCATGTGTGTCCGAGTGCTTGGGCTTTCCTTGGTGATTTCTATAGAGCTGGAACACATAATTGTGTTTTTAGTCAGTATGCAGAATAGGCAGTTGGTGATAGAAGTGTGGGCAGATGTTTTAACTTCTCTGCCATTAGACTGTGTTGACATCATGGTCTCAGCATGTTCTTGTTGCTCCTGCTGCCTTTTTGTACAAGGGACCGACAACAACAGAGCAATTCTATATGTCAGAAAAGGGCTAATGAGGCAGTTAATGCATTTTACAGCTTAGAGGTGGGAGAACCTTAAATGTTTTTTAAAACACCCTTTTTTGCTCTTTCACCTAAGTTCGGTTTCCTATGAAGCCCTCTTCCTGGGTTTGAATATAATTCCTATCATCAGTCTGCACAAATAGCAATTCTCCTCTGGCTGCGTTTTGCAGATGAAATAGTGAATCTACTTGAATAAAACAACAGCAGGAACCCTGCTTTGTTGTCATGTCAGAACTGGGTGATTGTACCTTTAATCATCTTCTACTAGTGTCTAACAAATTACAACTGGCGCCATATGATAAAATCACATACCAATGTGCATGTATGCCACTGCTAATTCCACTGATCAGCCATCTTTTCCGTATATCCTTATAAACGTACTGGTGGACAGAATTCCAGCTGTTCTTATATGACTGAAAAAAAATCAACTCCCCTAAGACCAGTTACATTCTGGAAGTAGGATTTTAATATGAGAAAGCTGCTCTTTGTGATCTGACAACTCTAGAGTTTGCTTAATGATCCCCTTACTTTTATATATATCTATTTTCAAAGCAGGAGGCTATTATGCTGTCAAAATGTTCTACTCTGCTGGCATTATTTTTATTATACTGCACAAAATGATTAAAAACATAAACCACAGGGAGGTTTTGCCAGCAAATCAGAACGTAGCTTATTCTAATGGATGTTCATGCAGCAGCTAGCTCAGTCTTATGTTATTCAAACCGCCAAATGTTTAAAAAAATAACTCTACTATATTAGTAGATTCTCATTATGCAGCTCATTTTAATTGGCTAAAGTTTTATTTAATAGATTGTTTAACAAACAAATTTCAGGTTACTATTTTTTAAATTTTAATTTTACTCAGACATGCCTCCCATTCTGTAATTTAATTATTTGACATCAATTTCACTGAAATAGAGAGAATTGTCAAAGTGAGTCCAGTGGCTTTTGGATCCTCCATTGGAGCTTATCACTGGGGGCCAACAGGGTATGCATTGGGAGTGGATAAGGAAGGATGCTAGAAAAGCAATAAGACTGACCTGGGTGATGAGCTTCTGACAGATCCTTTTCATTTTGAAATCTCCATGCAAATGCGGCAAGATTCCATAAATTTAGTATCCCATGCTGGGAAAACGTTTAAGACTGAATTGGCAAGTACCCAACATTAAATATATCGCATGATATTAATGCCCTTAATAGCAGTGGCTATTCCCTAACAAGTAAATTTTAAAAGGAGCGCATATGCACCCATAAACACACAAATTGGGCATGTGAGCAGAAATATGCTCAGTTTTATATCGTGTGTGTAAGTACATGCGTATCATTTAAAATATCCCTACCACGCGTATATGTTGGATCCTTTATGCGCATACTCACAAGTGACCGGGGGGGGGAGGGGGGGGAGGGAAGAGGGAGAGAGAGAAAGAGAGAGAGAGAAAGAAAGAAAGAGAAAAAGAGAGAAAAAAATCTGACACTCTCTATATCTCTCATTATAATAGGGGCATTTTCAACTTAGGGTGGGTTTTGGGGGGAGGGGGGCAGTGTTACAAGGGTCTATAGACCCTTGTGCCCTAGGCAGACCAATGTAATACCACCCACCAAAACCCACCCTGAGTTGAAAGTGCTCCTCTTACAGTGGGAAATATATAGAGTGTCAGATTGTCTCTTTAAAAGAGTGTCTCTCTCTCTCTCTCTCTTACCCCAGATCTCCAGAATTGTGCCTCATGAAGACCAGTAGTAAAATTACACAGGTAACATGTTGCCATGATTCCGATGTTACATGTGTAAGTCTTGGCCCCCATTCCCTAGCCCTTTTCTGTCTCCTTATTCTTCATGCATGCACAGGTATGTTCACGTGTACTTCCCAGCTTCTTAAAATTTGCGTTGCTCATGTACGGCCCACATAAGCATGTATGGGGCCATTTTTGCGTGAACAACACTTTTAAAATCTACTTGTAAGTCAACTTGATTAATAACAGTTTATGGACTTCTCCAGAAACTTATCCAAACCTTTTTTAAACCCAGCTACACTAACTGCCCTAACTACATTCTTTGACAATGAATTCCAGAGCTTAATTGTGCACTGAATGAAAAAGAATTTCTCCAATTTATTTTAAATGTGCTACTTGCTAACTTCATGGAGTGCCCCTCTAGTCCTTCTATTATCTGAAAGTGTAAATAACAGATTCACACTTACCCATTCTAGATCCCTCATAATTTTATAGTCCTCTTAACATATTCTACTCGCCCCCCGCCCCAACCAGCCATCTCTTCTTCCAGCTGAACAGCCCTAACCTTTCTAGTCTTTCCTCATAGGGGAATGAGGCCATTCCCTTTATCATTTTGGTTGCTCTTCTCTGTATTTTCTCCAGTGCAATTATATCTTTTTTGAGATACAGCGACCAGAATTGTACACAGTATTCAAGGTGCAGACTAACCATTGAGCAATACAGAGTCATTATGATATCTTTCGTTTTATTCCCCATTCCCTTCCATATAATTCCTAACATTCTGTTTGCTTTTTTGACTGCTGCAGCACACTGAACCAACGATTTCAATGCAGTATCAGCTATGTTGCCTAGATCTTTTTCCTGGGTGGTAACTCCTACAATGGAACCTAACATTGTGTAACTACAGCATGGGTTATTTTTCCCTATATGCATCACCTTGCATTTGTCGACATTAACGGGCGGATTTTCAAAGCCCTGCTCGCGTAAATCCGCCCGGATTTATGCGAGCAGGGCCTTGCGCGCCGACGCACCTATTTTCCATAGGCCGCCGGCGCGCGCAGAACCCCGGGACGCGCATAGGTCCCGGGGTTTTCGGAAGGGGGCGTGTCGGGGCGTGTTGGGGGCGGGGCCGAACGACGCGGCGTTTTGGGGGCGGGGTGCGGTGTTTCGGGGGCGGGCCCGGGGGCGTGGTTTTGGGCCAGGGCGTTCCGGGGGCGTGGCCGCGCCCTCCGGAATGCGCGTGGATTTACGTCTCCCTCCGGGAGGCGTAAATCCATGGATAAAGGTAGGGGGGGTTTAGATAGGGCCGGGGGGGTGGGTTAGGTAGAGGAAGGGAGGGGAAGGTGAGGGGAGGGCAAAAGAGAGTTCCCTCCGAGGCCGCTCCGATTTTGGAGCGGCCACGGAGGGAACAGAGGCAGGCTGCGCGGCTCGGCGCGCGCCGGCTGCCCAAAATCTGCAGCCTTGCGCGCGCCGATCCAGGATTTTAGAAGATACGCGCGGCTACGCACGTATCTTATAAAATCCAGCGTACTTTTGTTTGCGCCTGCTGCGCAAACAAAAGTACGCGATCGCGCAGTTTTTCAAAATCTACCCCTAAATTTCTTCTTCCACATGGACACCAAATCTTCCAGTCTCACAAAGTCCTCCTGCAATTTATCACAATCCGCTTGTGATTTAACTACTTTGAATAATTTTGTATCATCTGCAAATTTCACCACCTCACTCGTCGTACCCCTTTCCAGATCATTTATAAATAAATTAAAAAGCACTAGTTCAAGTACAGATCCTTTGAGACACACCACTGTTTACTTTTTTCCACTGTGAAAACAGACCATTTAATCTTATTCATTGTTTCCTATATCTTAACCAGCTTGCAATCCACAAAAGGACATCTTTTCCTATCCCATGACTTTTTAACTTTCTTAGAAGCCTCTCATGAGGGACTTTGTCAAATGCCTTTTGAAAATCCAAATACACTACTTCTACTGGTTCACCTTTATCCACATGTTTATTCACGTTTTCAAAAAAAGTAGCAGATTTGTGAACCAAGACTTCCCTTGGGTAAATCCATGCTGGCTGTGTCCCATTAAATCATGTCTATCTATATGTTCTGTAATTTTATTCTTTATAATATTTTCCACGATTTTTCCCAGGACTGAAGCCAGGCTTACCAATCCATAGTTCTCAGATCACCTCTGGAGCCCTTTTTATATATCGGGTTACATTGGCCATGGATGATTTTAATGATAGGTTACAAATTATTTGTAATAGGTCTGAAATTTCATTTTTGAGTTCTTTCAGAACCCTGGGATATATACTATCCAGCCCAGGTGGTTTGCTACTCTTAAGTTTGTCAATCTGGCCTACCTCATCTTCCATTTTCACCGAGATTTGGGTTAGATCATCTGAATCAGCACCTTTGAAAACCATCTCCTCTGTAAACACCAAAGCAATAATTAATTTAGTCTTTCTGTGATGGCCTTATCTTCCCTAGGTGCCCCTTTAATCCCTCAATTATCTATGGTCCAACAAATCCCTTGCAGGCTTCCTGCTTCAGATATAGTTCAAAACATTTTTACTTTAAGGTTTTGCTTCTATGGCCAACTTCTTTTTAAATTCTCTTTTAGCCTGTCTCATCAATGTTTTACATTTAACTTGCCAATGTTTATGCTTTTTCCTATTTTCTTCAGATGGATCCTTCTTCAAATATTTGAAAGATGATCTTTTGGCTAAAATAGCCTCTTTCATATCACCTTTTAATTACACCTGCAATCATTTGGCCTGCCACCTTAATGTGTGGAATACATCTGGACTGTGCTTTTGAGATGGTATTTTTAAATCATGTCCATGCCTGTTGTACACTCTTAGGGGTAGATTTTTAAAAAAAGCGCGATCGCGTACTTTTGTTCGCGCCTCAGGCGCAAACAAAAGTACGCAGGATTTTATAAGATACGCGCATAGCCGTGCGTATCTTATAAAATCCTGGATTGGCACGCGCAAGGCTGCCGATTTTGGGCAGCCTGCGCACGCCGAGCCACGCAGCCTGCCTCCGTTCCCTCCGAGGCCGCTCCGAAATCGGAGCGGCCTCGGAGGGAACTTTCTTTCCCCCTCCCCTCACCTTCCCCTCCCTTCCCCTACCTAACCCACCCCCCCAGCCCTATCTAAACCCCCCCTTACCTTTGTCCCTAGATATACGCCTGCGAGAAGCAGACGTAAATCTACGCGCGCCAGCGGACTGCTGGCGCGCCGTCATCCGACCCGGGGGCTGGTCCGGAGGCCTCGACCACGCCCCCGGGCCGGCGCCACGCCCCCGGTCCCACCCCCGAAACGCAGCGTCCCGCCTCCGAAATGCTGCATCGTTCGGCCCCGCCTCCCGACACGCCCCTGACACACCCCCTTCAAAAAACCCCGGGACTTATGCGCGTCCCTGGGCTCTGCGCGTGCCGGCGGCCTATACAAAATAGGCACGCCGGCGCGCGAGGGCCCTGCTCGCGTAAATCCAGGCGGATTTACGCGAGCAGGGCTTTTAAAATCTGCCCAATAACCTTTTGTAGCTGCACCTTTCAGTTTTTGTCCATTTTTCTCATTTTATCAAGGTTTCCCTATTGGTAATGAAACAAGACAGAAAAAAAGGCACATTGTTGTTCTCCATCAACAAGCAGGGCTGAATTAGCCATGACATATGGGTGATATCATCCAGTGTCACTGAACGGACCCTTCTCTCTAGCTTAGTAGAGCTTTTACACTGTACTGGGCACGTGCAGAAGTGCCTGTGTGAGTCTGCCTTGTGAGCCTCCTTTGTCCTCACTACTGATTGGATGAGTACTCTCTCTCTTTATACATTTTTCTATTGTTTTTTTTTTACTTTTTTTCTTCTCTGCTTTGCTGCTTCAGCAGCTTCACAACAGATTTTTTCCAGTGCTATTAACAACAGTACCTTTAAGTGCTACCAAAAAAAAGAAAAAGGAAGAATACTGGCAAGGGCACAGTCCCGGGGATCTTTACCTCTGCAAGTATGGCCAACCCACTTGCCTTGATGATGGCCTCAAGGTCTGCTAACAGTGCCTTGGTTCTAATCACAATGCTCCCAACTGCCATCACTCTGGCAAGATGTCTCCTAGAGCCCAGAAGAACCAGGCCTACGAGATAGCTGAGCGCCATATGAGTCATTTGAGCGCAGGCACTGATCTTCATCTCGTTCCTCGAGATTAAGTGACAGCTCTTCATAGACAGTGATTGTGACTGTAAAGTATATTAATTTCCTGAGTATCCAGTAGCTAAGTATCAACTGAGGTTTGTTAACAGTTCACAACTTTATTCAATTGCCTGCCCTAAGTGCCACACAATACTATTTTTTAGTTATATTTATACATTTTACATGTAGTGTATGTAATCTGCTTTGAAGTGCCAAAAAGCAGAATATAAATGCAAATAAATAAATAAACAAACAACTGTTGGCCCTATGTACTAAGCATTTTTCCCAAAGACAAAAAATGGGAGAAAACCTTTAGTAAATAATGACATTTTAGTCTTTGGAAATGGAAGCACTCAGATGATCATGCACCAAAACTCGGTATCCAGAGATTTTCCATCCCAGTGCTGGTGAATGCATATTTTTAAAGTAATAGTTGACAGGCGTGTATAAATCCAAACTGTTCTTTTTAACATATTAGAATTTGTAGCTCTGGTTTTCTTAAAGAAGTCAAAAAGACAAGTTCCTATACTCATGGTTCCTGACGATCAGGAGCAATTCAACACTTAAATTAATTTCTATGTAGTCTAATTTTGCATGCAGTTTCTATTGCTTTATTTTTACTTTTACAAAGAAGGTACTTGTTTTAATAAAAATCTTAGCTGCAGGTTAGATTATTTATATAAATATGTAAATATAAATATCTCTTCCTAGGAAACTCCCTTCCATGGTCAGAAAGTTGATGTGCTTTGCATCATCTTCCTTCTTCCATTAGAGAACATGCTGGCAATTACCCTCTACATAGGAAACCCAAGAAAAACTCCATGGCCTGAAGACATGAGGAGACCCATCAAATCTCAGCATGAATAATCCAACTCACCAAGAGATAGAATGAGACCCACCAGAATTCATTATATATTGGGTCCCAGGATGAAATCCATGAACCAAAATACAGAGACCCTCCAGGGTTAAGTGCAGATAGGAGAGGCCAAGCATTAGTGGATTGGCTCAGAGGGTGAACAAGATTGCTTCATGTAAAAATAAAACCCACATGCCATATCTTAGTAGTGAAATTTCATAGCCTTAATTATCACATCATTGTCAGCACATGAACATCCAATGGCATATACATCAAACAAGTGACCTGACATTTACATATGTTGTCAATGTCAACTATGTGTGATACTAATTAAATGCATTCAGTGGTAGGAAAAGGGTACAGTTTTATGATTTATGGACACATTTAATGATATGAGTGGGTGGTTATGGTGTCAAGAGAAAATGTCTCTGAATCAATCTTTGAGTTCATCACATTCTAGAGTCTGCTTTGTTCATTTTTCCTCAACACCATGCCATTGGACAATCTGTGTTACTCTTGTGTATGCTTAGTTCTGTTGTGCCTCAGACCTGCATCCGGTAATACATTACAAGCAGGGGATTTAGGGCTTTGCCACCACTAGGCACTTTTGGTGTTTTCCCCATCCTACCTCCTGCAAGGTCTGTTACAGGGTAGCAATGGGCTGTTCTCTGCTGAATGAGCTTCGGCAGAGCTGGAAGGTAACAAATCTTAGCCAGCCCTGCTGATCCTAAATGCTTGCCACACTAGGCACAGACATAATGGGTACCTATTGACCAATCCAGGGGTGATTACAAGAGTGCATTATCTTTTCATGCAATCTCTTTCCTACCCACATCATTTCCTGCATCACTCATAAAAAATGAAGTTAATTCACCTTAATTTCATCTTGATTTTAAACTTTCAGATGTCAACACCTATTGCTTGTGGGCCCTGGAAGCTATAAAAACGTGAAAACTGAATAAATATTGGCAGTCACTTACATCTGCTTCACTTCCCTCGCGCAGATTATAAGTCAAGTCATGCTGGATTTCAGCAATGAATTTCTGGGAATATTCAGGGTACAGTTCCAGAACTTCCCTCGTGCCTTTTAGGCTGATGTATTGGAGGTCACAGTAAGTCAAAGCCTTCACATTGGCATTGGTCTTGATTACCTGATCCTTGTTTAAAAAGTCTGACCCAATTAGATCTCCTTTACCTGCAAAGAGAGAAACAAAGCATGTCAGCACTATTTTCTTCACCTGGAGACCATCACATTCGCCTTTCATTTGTCTGTGTAAACTAGATCTCTCCATGTAAACACTGATCCACAGTATGGCCCTCATTTAACTTCAAATGAATTTACTGGTGTCAAACAAGGCTGAATACATTCCATGATGGTTGAAGACTGTGATAATAAATGGCAATTGAGGATTCATAGACTTGACATTATCTCCCTGGAACTGATTACCAACTGGGCATTTAGATACTCTGGGTGCCAGCACATTTATAAAGCAAAGCAATTCTATTCATCTGCCATGTTAGCTGTGCTAGAATTTCCATGTGGCTTTGCTTTTGATTACCCTACCACATTACACAGGTGAAGTGATGGTGCAGAAAGTATGGCTAGATGAGGCTGTGTTGCCCAAAATGCAGTTGGCGCTTTGTCAGAAATGCAAATGTAAGAGATTAAAATGGGAGCAATCTGAAAGCTATAGAGGGGGCTGTGGCCGCTGCAACATTGACAAAACCAACCAACCTGCAGTTAGGAAACTTTTTATCTGCACAAGCTATAAGAGGGGGAACTGTGTCTTCCCCTCCCCCACCCCAAAGCCATAGAACTAACAAAAAAAGGGAAAATTTGCTAAACTGTGCCGACAGGTGCAAAGACTGCAGGTACTTTTATCTATGGATTATATACCAGTTCTCAAATGGGAACATGAGTACAATCAGAGTGGGACATTTTCAAATAGCTCCTTAGCATGGGTAAATAGCTTTTGAAAACTGCCCTCAGAGTGTTCTGGAAGGAGCAACTATCTGTGGCCTCTCGCTGAGGCCTCTTGCTGCAATTGTTGAGCTACACTGGTATGTGTTGTGTTGGGGGGAGGTTATAAAATGGGATAAATACCTCATGTAACTGTGAGTGAAGTTCTGGTCGCCCCCATCTTGTATTAAGCACATAAGAACATAAGAACATAAGAAAATGCTATACTGGGTCAGACCAAGGGTCCATCAAGCCCAGCATCCTGTTTCCAACAGTGGCCAATCCAGGCCGTAAGAACCTGGCAAGTATTAGACATAGCAGAACTATTGCCACAGAGGAGGCCAATAAAAATCATAAAGGGAATGGAATAGCTCCCCTATGATGAGAGGTTACACAGGCCAGAGCTCTTCAGCTTGGAAAACCGACAGCCGAGAGGGAACATGATAAAAGCTTATAAAATCATAATGGGGTGCAATGAGTAAATAAAGGATGGTTATTTACCCTTTCAAATTATACTAAAACAAGGGGATACTCTAAGAAACTAACAAGCAGCAGACTGAAAACAAATTGTAGAAAGTACTTTTTCACTCGGCGCACTATCAAGCTGTGGAATCTGTTCGATTAACATAGCAGGGTTTAAAATGCTTTGGACAAGTTCCTGGAGGAAGAGTCCATAGAATATTATTAGGTAAATAAAAGAGAATAGATGCCTTGATCTTTTCCAAATATTTATTAAAGTAGAGACGTATTCATACAAATGCCCGACTCAGGCCGAGTTTCGCTGCTCAACAGCCGCAGTAGAGACTGAATACATGACGGCGTTTTACAAGTTATCTTTCAGTTTGGGTTCACATTGACCTTCCCTTGATGGTTTTACATCAGTTTAATGTCACCTGAGATTCTTGAATGTTCAAGCCCCTGAGGCAGCGGCTGTTGAGCTGCGAAACTCGGCCTGAGTCGGGCATTTGTATGAATACGTCTCTACTTTAATAAATATTTGGAAAAGATCAAGGCATCTATTCTCTTTTGTTTACCTGACGGCCAATATAGATCGCCTACCTCTTTGTTTTCTGGGACCATAGAATATTATTAGCCAGGTGGACTAAAGAAAGCTATTGCTATTCATGGCAATGAGAAACAGGAAATGGATCTACTTTATGGGATCTCCTGGTGCTTATGACTTGTCCTGGCCACTGTCAGAGACAGGATGCTGAGCCTGATGAAATTAAAAAAAAAAAAATTATATATATATATACTGGTATATATATATCTTTATTCTGTGTTTTGTGACACTTCAAAGTGATTACATTCAAGTGCTGTAGGTGTTTCCCTATCCTCAGATGGCTTACAATCTAAGGTCCTCATATGATAAGCATTTTTCCCATAGACAAAGAATGGAAGAAAAGCCTTAGTAAATCAGGCTCTACGTTTGCACCTGAGTCAATGGAGGGTGAAGTGGTTTGCTCAGAGTCACAAAGATGTCAGTAGGATTCAAACCCAGGCTTCCTTCGTTCTCAGCCTGCTTCTCTAACCACTAGAGGCCTCTGTTCTTATGAAGAGTCATGGCATCAGAGCCAAGTACGAGATAGTTAAGCTGGAAACTTAAATGTGCAGGAGGCAAACTACTCAGCCAAAAAAAAAGTACCAAAAAGGTAAATGATGAGTCACATGATGAATACTGTGGCATATCAAGTATTCGCATCATGTATCCATGCTACATTTATTGCATTATTTATACTATTTTTTTTACCCTTAAAATCCATTCTACTATACATTATAATACATTATCTGTCAGAGGGCTCAGATTGTGTTCCAATAAGAAAGGCTGAGTGAGCAAATGGTCAAAATATTCGTGATAGCAATCCTCCCCTATATATAAAAGACAGTTGGGGTGAAGATGATATTTGTCTTGGTGCCAATGAGTGTGCATGCATGCGTCACCTCGGTACACATGGAGGCAGGGAAGTGCGTGCTTCCCATGTCTTCCCGCAATCATGCGTGCACAGGAATGACAGTATGCACAGAGAAAATACTTGCAGATTGAGTGGCTGACTCAGGCCATACACGCTTAATGTCAGTATATATATGGGCAAATCTTGAGTCAGCCACTCACTCTGTGTGCCTCTGCATCTGTGGGCAGCCTGGGAGGGTAGGGTATGCTCTGCAGCAGCCAGACGCACAGTGTGTCCTGTAAGCCACTCGCTGTGTGCACTCCTGCCTCTGTGGGTAACCTGAGTTCTGGTGGTCAGCTGTGTAGTGAGTGCCTGGGCCTTGGCAGGATTGGAGAGGGAAGCAGCAAGTGGCATCGAGGAGAGACATACTCTGCAGCAGCCAGAGGCAGGGACATGGCGGGACTTAGGTCACAATGTATGCATGTGGAGGCCGTGACGGGCCTTCATTTGTGATGGGCCCTTTTAGCTAGTATTTAATATTCTATAATACATTGGCATATGTGGAGGATGGTTGACTCTTAAAAAAATCATATACTTACTTATGGATGCAAAGAACATGCCTATACAAAAGTAGTAGATGCATAAAAACATGACTAGGAGACCATAGTACAAATGATGTGGTCAAGGCACACTCACCCCTAGAAATATTACATTATACATATGTGGCAGACCCCCTGGTCTGCCAACAGACGGCCTTAGATCTTTTATCAAAATATAATAAAAATAGTAGCTCAGTGAGATTTCCATCCTTTTCAGGCCCTCCCAGTCTGGAGGGCTGTGATTGGTTGTCTCAGGGTACCCAGGGGTAGATTTTAAAAGGCCTATGTGCGTAAATCCTGGGGATTTACGTGTGTAAGTAAGTCCCAGGGCTTCAGGAAAGGGGCGGGTAGGGGGTGGGGTGGTCCAGGGGGCAGGGCGTGGCGTGGCTAGAGGCTTCCAGCACAGTGGCCATTTGCTGCTGTGCCGGGGGATCGCGTGCCAGCAGGGTGCCAAGGCAGGCGCAGAAGGTAAGATAAAGTTTGGGGGGGGGGGGGGGGGGGCTAGGTTAGGGGAAGGGGAAGGGAGGTGAGTGTAGGGGGTTGGGAAGTTCCCTCCCAGTGCGCTCCGAAATTGGTCCTGCGTGCGCATGTTATAAAATCGGGCATCCATGTGTGCGCGCCGGGTAGCGCACACACATGGACGTGCGCGTGCATTCTTTTAAAATCTACCCCTTAGTGAGGTGATCGGTAAGTTCAGTGTGGGCATTTTCAGCCTTTGGAGAGGCAAAAGCTCTTTTGGTTCCCCTTTTTAAGTTGAGCCCTCTGCCCAATTGAGGGTTTTTTTTCCCAGGAGTTCCCCCTCAGTAAACTCCCTGCCTACATTTGGAAGTGAGATCGATTTTTGCCAGATTCCTTTTTGGATTTTCATTTGGGGAAAACCTTGGTCTCCTTTCAAGCTGAGGACCTGTGAGCCGTCCCTCTACTCCCTAGGGGAGGCAAGCCCAGCACTACCCAGCGTGGGATTTTGGAGGGCTAGAACTTATCCTGTTTTTGAGATTGGGACCTGTTGTTTAAATCTTGAACCCTTTTGGAGAAGGCAACCCCCCCAGACCCAAAGGGCAAGGGCTGGAGAGACCTGTGAGCCCTTTTCTACTCCCTGGAAGAGGCAGCATAACATCAGCCACAGAGAGATTTTTGAAATTAAGAAGGTACTCCCATTTTGTTTTGTGGGGAGGTTTTTGTGATCCTCCCCTCCTCACTGGGAAACAGGGCTGGACAGCCAGTTTCCCATTCACTACAGACTTTTCATTCAGAAAAGTCATAGATCACAGAACATCATGAAAGAAAGACCAAGGTCATGGATTCCCCCTCCCGTATCTCAGCCACAGGCTGGGTGACCGAGAGTTAACATCTGGACTCAGGTAGGATTCTTCCAGGTCCAAGGGGGATTCCCCTCAAGTAGGGAAACCCGGGGCAGTGTATGCACATAGAACAGCAGTGTAAACGTAACCCTGAGAGAAAGGGCACTCACCCAAAAGAAGATTAACAACTGTAAACCAGACAACTGTAATATCAACTGTTTGGATGCATTGCACTTTGATTTAACTTTAAAGACTCCGTAAACTTTTATTTCGAACACCCAGAACCTTGTCCTGCCTGTTTGTCCCAGGAACAGCATTGGGAGCCAGAAACACACCAACACCTGGGCCGCAAGCCAAAGCTTTCCCTCACGAAAAGGAGCCACCCCTTGGGGACAAAGAGGGAAGGGAAAAGCGCTAGCCGGAGAAGCCTAGAGAAAAATTTTAGTTTGTGTGCTCCTGGGAAACAGAACTCCCCAACAAAGGGTTACATTTACAATGTATTTTAGTAAGGTCACAATGAAGATTTGTTGAAATGTTTTTTGAGTGCTAGATTAAAAACTCATTATGCAGACAATAGTGCCATGGCAATGAAAAATACTAAACCAGCCAATGCTGGCTGCAGCAAATTCATCCCTTGTGCACTGGAAGACTATTCAGTAGTAGGTATGTAAGGAAAATGCCTTTCTGCAACAAGAACCTCTCTTTCTCCCAACAAATCACCTTCACAATAGCTCATAAAATCTAACAGTTCTGAGTACTTGCTTCAAAAGACAATAAGGGTCTCATGCTATATTTTAAAGCTCATGGTCCTGGTGCACATAGTCACAATAAGGATAACTGATGTTGATGCCACAGCTCTAGACACAGGAAAACGTAAACCAGTTATCTGGGTGCTTGTGGCAGCCGTGTTTTGCTTTGACAAAGAACAGCAGCAGCTAGTGAAAGGCATAAAGTTTGGAAGGGAAGCAAGATCTAGTACTGAAACAGAAAGGAAGACAATATGGCCCGGATTTTCAAAAGCCTACGCATGCCGGGCCTATTTTAAAAAGGCCCGGCCATGCTTGTAAAGCCCCAGGACGCGAGTAAGTCTCGGGGCTTCGGAGGAGGGGGTGGGGTGGGGTCAGAGGCTCCCGGCACATCGGCCATTTGCCGCTGTGCAGGGGGATTGCGAGCCGGCAGGGTGACGGCGTGCGCAACCTGCGCCTGCTTCGAGCAGGTGCAAGAGGTAAGTTAAAACTTTGGGGGGGGGGGGTGGCTAGATTAGGGCTAGGGGGCAGAAAAGGGTAGGAAGGATAGATTAGGGAGTAGGGAAATTCCCTCCCAGGCTGATCCTAAATTGGAGCGGCCTGGGAGGGAATGGGGGAGGGCTGCGGGCGTCGTCGCGCACAAATTGCACAATTGTGCACTCCCTTGCGCGGGCCAACCCCCGATTTTATAACATGCGAGCACCAGCACGCACATGTTATAAAATCAGGCGTCCATGCATTTGAAAATCTACCCCTTTAAGCCAATGATTGTGTTGATTTCAGTTGCTTGATTGTCGGTGTGAATGGGGTGTGTAAGCTTGTCTATGCGTTTGTTTATATGTGGTTACTTTGTATCTTCATAATCCAACAAAGGTTACCAAACTGATGTGATATTGTAGGATTGAAAAGTCGTCTTTTGTTATATTGGCGATGAGTGGACCTTTGTACTTCTTGGGTTTTTTTTCTATAGCAATTGTCTTGAAATTTAAAAGTCAATATGGCATCAAATTAAATTTAGAAAACAAAACAAAAACTTTGTTAAGATTCAGCACAAAAAATGCAAAATGATGCATTTAGAGTGCAGAAATCCAAGGACCCCAGTTCACAATGGAGTGGGTGGGTGTGTGTTGGGGAGGGGGAGGAGAAGGGTGAAATATTAAGGTGCATCGACAAAGAGAGGACTTAGGGGAGATCGTGTCTGATGATCTAAAGGTAATGTGGCCCCCTACTGGCCACTAGTAGGAAAGAATTCTAGGGTTTAATGGCGTATTTATTATTGGGAACTTTCCAGAGGTGGAAGGTTTCAGGAGGCGTGAACTAAAGAATGATGAGTATGAGTTTCCTTTCCTCAGAGGGGATGGGCTGGGAGAGTATTATAAGAGAGAAGCAGGAGAGAGAAAGAGGAGAGCTGAGGAGTGCTGAGAGTTGAGATTTACAATTGGAGAAGCTGAGAGGGTTGGAGCTCAAGCCTACAAGGCAGTAGGACTGTGAGTCTGTGAATCCACAGAGTGCAGGAGGCAGAGGCAGCTAGAGACAATCTGCTGGCTGAGGTAAGGGATGAGATGGTGTTTTCCATCCCCCACCCCCAAGGCACAGCATACGTCAAATTGCTGAGGGGGCCGGGGAAGGGGTCCCCTTCTGGAGTCTGCCCATTCGGTGATTTGAAATGATGGGGAAGAGGGGAAAGCAGGGGTCAGGATTCCTAGAGTAGTGGCGGATAAAGTGTCACTGATAATATTCTTAGGGAACTGGTAAGCCTACCAGGTGCAAGGATATTAGGTGCCCTAAGTGAACCTTAAAACCTTGTGCCACCACCTCTCCTCCTATTTAAAGTGTCTTATTAACCACTTCTCCATTCCATAGAAAGAAATTTTATATGAAAAAGGGCATTCAGTCTTCTGAGATAGAAATATCATTTATATCATGTATATTACATGTACATGCATTACTGTGCCAACTAGAAAACCCTGCAAAAAATACACTTGGAATCCATATGGTACTAGGCCTACTATAAAGAGTATTGGCTAGGACCTCAGATAGCCATGAGGAAACTGAGTTATGATTACAATATAGTAAACCTTCCATACCAAAACAGCATTAAATGCCAGCACTCAAACAGTAACAATCAGGGATAGGGAAATACCTACAGTATCTGAATGTAATGCACTTTGAAGTGCTGAAAAAAAGTATGAAAAGCGGAATATAAATCTAAATTAAAAAAAAACAAAAAACCCAATCCTACCTATGAAAAGGCAGCACTACAAATATTACAATAGGTTCTATAATACAAATACACCGCCTCCTGTTAAGAAAACAGAACAAGCCAGGCTGCTATAGATCTCTACACAGAAACTATATGCTAGCAGAATACTTCACCTTGGTCATACATGCAGAACACAGACAGACCCTCGCCAAATAGAATAAACAAATTATAAAATATAAATAGAATCAGGCAGACAAAAACTGAAGTGGAAACTGTAACAAGCCAGACTGTTTGCAGTGCAACAATGGAAAAAAGAAATATTACTGTTCCTTGGTAAACATTAAATACAATCAAGAAATATAAAATCTACCATACCAATAAAATAGAACAATATCCAATAATTTAAAATGCATACAAAGAAATTTAAAAAATGTACCCAATACCAATAAAATATCTCAAAACAGCAGAGACATCAAATAACATCTAATTATTTAAAACTAATAGGAATAAAAAAAAGTCCTCCACTGTCCATACCTGGGAATTATTGATTTCTGAGTCACCTGAGATTGCCCTGGATTAGTTGGGAAGGGAGGAGGGGGAGGAGGAGATGGCACAGATTTTTTCCTCTCTCTAACACAGTCTAATACACATGTTTATTTTCATGCATACTCCCTCACACACACATATATTCACTCACTGACTCTCTCCCCCTTATACAAATGCACAAGCTCTCACACACTCATTGGTTCTCTTTCTGTCTCTCTCTCACACACACACACACACACACATAGAGAGAATCTCTCACACTTAGTGTCTCTCTCTCTCTCTCACACACACACATACAGTGGCTCTGTTTCTCTCTGTTTCCTCTCTGTCATACACAGCACACAGGCACTTTCTCACACTCAGTGGTCCTCTCTCATGCACACATACGCACACACACACAGGTCCTCCCTCCCTCTCTCATACATACACACAAATAGGTCTTCCCTCCCTCTTTGACTTATACACACACACACACACACACACACATATACAGGTCCTGCCTCTCTCTCTGTCATACATACATACACAAAGATCATCCTTTCCTCTCTGTCACATACACACATATACATACACAGGTCCCTCCATCTCTCTCTGTCATGCACACACACACAGGTCCTCTCTCCTTCTCATACACACACACACACACACACACACACACACACACACACACACATACACCGGACTTCTCTCCCTCTCTGTCATACACACCTGAAATCCTTCCCCCTCCCATCTCTCATATAACACACAATGCTTTTCAGGGGTTTGCGGGGCTGATACAGCAAGGGGAGGGAGGCAAGCACTGAGTGAAGCAGCAGCCAGCAGCCCCTTTATTTTGTTGAGAGGAATGAAGCAATGTGTACAGCCAGCAGATAGCAGTCCAATAACTTTACTTTTGGGCCGCACCAGAGGCTTTGCAACCCTCGGGGGACCCCCTTAGACAACAAATACAGGCTGACTTGGAGCGAGTCAGAAGAGAGAAGAGAGATGCAGCAGCACCACATGGGACTCAGATGAGGTCACCGCAGTTTTCAAGGACAATGCGAAGCAGGCGTGGGAGTTACAGCACCGGAGGAAATGAAACAGAGGAGGAGGAGAGTCAAACCTGAGCCCGAGCCCTGAGGACAAGTTGGGAGGTAGTAGCAGCTGCCTAGCAAACAATCAAGGCCTGACTTGAGAGGGAAAGGGAAGGGAAGAGCAAGCCAGGGGAAAATAAAGGACATTCAAACTTGGTGGTATCAAGAGAAAAGTGATCAACGCTCCTTGCAATCCAGGCTAAACGAGCGTGTGTTTCTCGCCGCCTGTGCCAAAAAATAGTAGGCAGGTGATTGGAGTGCAGCCGACGACACTGATTGGCTGCTGGCCTTGCCTAACCGGTTTTATAGGACACCGTACAAGAGGCTCTGGAACAACAAACTGGGTGTGGACCTGTATTTTTCCAGGTAAAATGCAAGTCTATCCCTGTGTCTCCCAGCTTTTGCTGATTGCCACTGGACTGAACCTTGGTATAAATCTCTTCCGGGGCTGCAGAAGTGTCATTCACCACCCCATACTGTTGCTGAAGGTGACCCCCCAATGAAGGATGGTTTCAGTAGCAAATCAGTGTGTCATAAGTCAATGGCCAGAGCCAGAGGGATGCTAAAGTGCATAGGAAGAAGAATAACCAGTACTATTTCTGTGCAAGGCTTTGGTGAGACCTCACCTAGAATACTGTGTCCAGTTCTGGAGGTCAAACCTGTGAAAGAATATGGACAAGCTGGAGAGAGTCCAGAGAAGGGCTACCAAAATGGTGCAGGGTCTACTCCTAGAGCTATGAGATGAGACTGAAGGACCTAAATGTACATACTCTAGAGGACAGAAGAGACAGAGGTGATATGATAGAGACATTCAAATACCTGAAAGGTATAAATAATTCAGAAGAAGCAAACCTTTTTCAGAGGAACGAATGCTTTAGAACAAGAGGTCACAGTGCAAGCCTCCAAGGAGGTAGACTCAGGATCAACATCAGAAAATCTTTCTTCATGGAAAAGGTGGAGGGTGCATGGAATGCAGAGACAGAAATGATAACTAAGTTCAGTGAAGCATCGGATAAGCACAGAGGATCCCTGGATGTAAAGAAGTGAGGGAAAGCCAGAGATCAGCAAGAGTTTATATTATACTGCAGGAATGAAATTGGGCAGACTAAATGGGCTATACGTTCCTTATCTGCCATTATTTTTAATGTTGATTTCTTTCGAAATCAATGACTGATGGTAGCAGAAAGTCAAAGTGACATTTAGTGCACCATATAATGAAAGTGTGGCAACAAATAAGCAAACAAATATCATGCTTGTAGCTACTGGCAATTAGATGTGATTGCCCTTAAGAAAGGCAATATATCTGTCAGAAACGTGTTTACAGTACATTACAGAGAACGCATTAAAAATGATTAAGTTATCAAATGCATCTTATTTATTGATTTTTTCCTTTTTTGATTGGGATACTAACATGATTAACATGTTTTGTATTTACATAAGTGATTATGAACATGCAAAAGACCACAGAATGCATATGAGGTGCACCACAGATAAAGCTGGATGGATTAGTAATTAAACTCTCAAAGAGTTCCCATTATCACCCTAGACTCCTATCATCATTATAGAAATCAGCAAGGAATGAACCGATCTCTGCGCTGTGCTCTTGTTGACATCAAAGCAGCACAATTACCAGGCGCTGACTTGAGAACAGTAAGCCCATCTCCATACGACAGCTACTGAAGTAAATTATTTCATGACAGAGGTCTGACCTGCTGCCACTGTCATTTTGCACCATAAGTCCCAGTCCTAGCATGAGTATTTGTAATCATTTGGCCTTTTTCTTTTTTTTTTTCACCCTTATCCTTAATAAATGATGTAACTACTAGTCACTTAATTAAGTAACATTTGGGAACAAAAATAATGTCACTTGGACTGAGTTATTTATTTATTTCAAAGTTCTTTTACTCTGCTAGCTCCAAACCACTAGTTCCAAATTTTGTTCATAGCGGATTATAAATAGAACATAGAATTCATTTAAAAACAAAACATCACATACAATCTGAAACAGAAACAGAGTGACAAATCTAAAATAGAGTATGACAAATGAATCAAGTAATTAATAGGGATGTGAATCGTTTTTTAACGATTAAAATTATCGTCCGATAATTTTAATATCGTCTTAAATCGATATAGAACACGATACAATAGAAATTCTAACGATTTATCGTTAAAAATCGTTAAATCGTGTTAGTGCGCACTAACGGGAGTTAGTGCGCACTAACTGAAAATGATACAAATTGACACTTTCCAGGTCTGTAAAGGTCAGTTAGGAATGAATATGTGTTCCTATTGGCTGGCTGCCCTCTTATCTATTGATGTTACCAAGGTTCCCACTGAGGTGATGGTTGGGGGGATGGGAAATGAAAACTGTTGGTACTTGACAAAAAAAGTAATGTGATCAGTCAATATGACTAGAACCTGTGCCCTATTCCTGATACCAGGGGTGTTGTGATCTTCCTGCACTCAGTGCCCTATCCCTGATACCAGTCTGAGACAGCTCCCTCCCTGCATTACTAGTGAGAGGCTGGCTTCACAGACAGGGGGGAGCTGCCTGACCCTCACTCCTGACTTCCCCCATGTCCCAGCCAGTGAATGGTGTGTGGGTGAGGGGGGGGGGGGGGGGGGAGGATGGTGAAGTCTGAGACAGCTCCCTCCCTGCATTACTAGTGAGAGGCTGGCTTCACAGACAGGGGGGAGCTGCCTGACCCTCACTCCTGACTTCCCCCATGTCCCAGCTAGTGAATGGTGTGTGGGTGAGGGGGGGGGAGGATGGTGAAGGCTGAGACAGCTCCCTCACTGCATTACTAGTGAGAGGCTGGCTTCACAGACAGGGGGGAGCTGCCTGACCCTCACTCCTGACTTCCCCCATGTCCCAGCTAGTGAATGGTGTGTGGGTGAGGGGGGGGGGGGGGAGGATGGTGAAGTCTGAGACAGCTCCCTCCCTGCATTACTAGTGAGAGGCTGGCTTCACAGACAGGGGGGAGCTGCCTGACCCTCACTCCTGACTTCCCCCCATGTCCCAGCTAGTGAATGGTGTGTGGGTGAGGGGGGGGGGAGGATGGTGAAGTCTGAGACAGCTCCCTCCCTGCATTACTAGTGAGAGGCTGGCTTCACAGACAGGGGGGAGCTGCCTGACCCTCACTCCTGACTTCCCCCATGTCCCAGCTAGTGAATGGTGTGTGGGTGAGGGGGGGGGGGGGGGGATGGTGAAGTCTGAGACAGCTCCCTCCCTGCATTACTAGTGAGAGGCTGGCTTCACAGACAGGGGGGAGCTGCCTGACCCTCACTCCTGACTTCCCCCATGTCCCAGCTAGTGAATGGTGTGTGGGTGAGGGGGGGGGGGGGGAAGGATGGTGAAGTCTGAGACAGCTCCCTCCCTGCATTACTAGTGAGAGGCTGGCTTCACAGACAGGGGGGAGCTGCCTGACCCTCACTCCTGACTTCCCCCATGTCCCAGCTAGTGAATGGTGTGTGGGGGAGGGGGGGGGGAGGATGGTGAAGTCTGAGACAGCTCCCTTCCTGCATTACTAGTGAGAGGCTGGCTTCACAGACAGGGGGGAGCTGCCTGACCCTCACTCCTCCGGGGTATTGTGATCTTCCTGCACACAGTGCCCTATCCCTGATACCAGGGGTGTTGTGATCTTCCTGCATGCAGTGCCCTATCCCTATTAATACCAGGAGTGTTGTGATCTTCCTGCACGCAGTGCCCTATCCCTATTAATACCAGGAGTGTTGTGATCTTCCTGCACGCAGTGCCCTATCCCTAATACCAGGGGTGTTGTGATCTTCCTGCACACAGTGCCCTATTCCTGATACCAGGAGTGTTGTGATCTTCCTGCATGCAGTGCCCTATCCCTGATACCGGGATGTGTGCAAGAAGATCCCAACACCCCCGGTATCAGGAATAGGGCACTGTGTGCAGGAAGATCACAACACCCCTGGTATTAGGGATAGGGCACTGCGTGCAGGAAGATCACAAC
This sequence comes from Rhinatrema bivittatum, assembly GCF_901001135.1. Classification (NCBI taxonomy): domain Eukaryota; kingdom Metazoa; phylum Chordata; class Amphibia; order Gymnophiona; family Rhinatrematidae; genus Rhinatrema; species Rhinatrema bivittatum. The sequence goes on along the minus strand of NC_042620.1, from coordinate 176,617,953 downwards.
ACTCCTGGTATTAATAGGGATAGGGCACTGTGTACATGAAGATCACAACACCCCCTGGTGCCAGGGATAGGGCACTGTATGCAGGAAGATCACAACACCCCTGGTGCCAGGGATAGGGCACTGTGTGCAGGAAGATCACAACACTCCTGGTATTAATAGGGATAGGGCACTGTGTGCAGGAAGATCACAACACCCCTGGTGCCAGGGTTAGGGCACTGTGTGCAGGAAGATCACAACACTCCTGGTATTAATAGGGGTAGGGCACTGTGTGCAGGAAGATCACAACACCCCTGGTGCCAGGGTTAGGGCACTGTGTGCAGGAAGATCACAACACTCCTGGTATTAATAGGGATAGGGCACTGTGTGCAGGAAGATCACAACACCCCTGGTGCCAGGGTTAGGGCACTGTGTGCAGGAAGATCACAACACTCCTGGTATTAATTGGGATAGGGCACTGTGTGCAGGAAGATCACAACACCCCTGGTGCCAGGGTTAGGGCACTGTGTGCAGGAAGATCACAACACTCCTGGTATTAATAGGGATAGGGCACTGTGTGCAGGAAGATCACAACACTCCTGGTATTAATAGGGATAGGGCACTGTGTGCAGGAAGATCACAACACCCCTGGTGCCAGGGTTAGGGCACTGTGTGCAGGAAGATCACAACACTCCTGGTATTAATAGGGATAGGGCACTGTTGCAGGAAGATCACAATACCCCTGGTATCAGGGTTAGGGCACAAGTTCTAGTCACATTGACTGATCACATTACTTGTTTTGTCAAGCTACCAACTGTTTCCATTTCCCATCCCCCATATACTGTCAGTGGGAAGCTTGGTAACATGAATAAATAAGAGGGCAGCCAATAGGAATACAAATTCATTCCTAAACTGACCTTAACTGACCTGAAAAGTGTCAAATTGTATCATTTTCAGTTAGTGCGCACTAACTCCCAGTTAGTGCGCACTAACTCCCGTTAGTGCGCACTAACTCGAGTTAGTGCGCACTAATCGGAAAAAACGATTTTTAACGATTTTTTAACTAAAAAATCGTGCCTAACACGATTTTCTTGCCCTGCCACAAGATTTCTATCGTTAAGACAATATGGAAAACGATTCACATCTCTAGTAATTAAGGCATCCAATTCACCTTTGTGCCTACATTATAAATCTTTTCATATTGCTTGTGTCAAAACCTATCACCATTCCAAAGTAAAATGCCTTTCACTTACAGTAATAAACCATGCTTAACTACCACTTTTAAACCATTATGATGGCTACACCGAATGTCAGTATATAAAATCAGTAAATAAATAAAATAAAAATAACTTTTACTACTTCTACTTATCGAGGCCAATTTTCAGTAGGCCATTTAGTGGACAACTTATCTGGCTAAAGTTAGCCAGATAATTTGTCCTGAATATTCAACGGGATAATCGTCCTGCTGAATATACTAGTCTAAAGTTATCCAGCTACATTTTATACAGCGCTACTTAACCGGATATCTTTGAAGATATCCAGTAAAGTAGCTAGTGCAGAGGGATAACTTAGCTGGTTAGAGTTGAAAATTTGCTAAGTTACAGGCCGATGGAGTGCACTGTTAGCCGGCATTTGGACACACGTTTTCGACGCGCTAGCTTTACCCCGTATTCAGTAAGAGGTAATAGCGCATCTAAAACGCGAGTCCAACCCCCCCGAACCTAATAGCGCCCGCAACATGCAAATGCATGTTGATGGCCCTATTAGGTATTCCCGCGCGATTCAGTAAGTAAAATGTGCAGCCAAGCCGCACATTTTACTTTCAGAAATTAGCGCCTACCTAAAGGTAGACGCTAATTTCTCCGGGCACCGGGAAGTGCACAGAAAAGCAGTAAAAACTGCTTTTCTGTGCACCCTCCGACTTAATATCATGGCGATATTAAGTCGGAGGTCCTGAAAGTTTAAAAAAGTAAAAAAAAAATAAAAAAATTTGAAATAGGCCCGCGGCTCGCGGGTTGAAAACCAGATGCTCAATTTTGCCGGCGTCCGGTTTCTGAACCCGTGGCTGTCAGCAGGCTTGAGAACCGACACCGGCAAAATTGAGTGTCGGCTGTCAAACCCACTGACAGCCACCGCTCCTGTCCGAAAAGAGGCGCTAGGGCCTAATTTAAATAAATTTATTTACTGTATCGCGCGCACAGGAGAGTGTCCTGTGCGTGTGCTGGGAGAGCGAGCCCGCTCTCCCGCAATTTTACTGTATCGGCCCGTTAGCTAGATAACTTTGTCACACCTATAAAATGCTCCCAGAACATCCCTTTTTTATCTGGCTAAATTATAGAGAACATGAATGTCAGAAAGGTAAAGAACATAATACAAAACCAAGAATATCAGTGTTTAAAGCGAAAGAACAATATCACAGAGCTATAAGTTTGTCATACAATATGGCTCTTAAGAACATAAAAGATGGCCCATGGATCTATTTATTTATGTTAAAATATTTATTATCCGCACATATTCATGAAATATGTTCATGGTAGAGTATAAGGATAAAAACATACATAAGTTAAAACAATACTACAATGAAAAATGAACAAGCATAATCTATAAGCTGACTACTGCTTTTCAAATGGAGGATCGAACTAAATTCTTATATTACTTCTTAGACCTGGAAGGCTTGTGTAAATAAAAATGTTTTCAAAACCCATCTTAAATGTGTTAATATAGGGCATCGATCTAAGATTATCTGGGAGAGAATTCCAAAAAATAGGTCCTCCCATTGAGAAAGCCCGACCCCGGGTGAAACCCAGACATGCTAAATGGGGTGAGGGCATCTCGAGCACATTTTTATTTGCTGACCTTAATGAGTAGTTAAATGAGTTACACATGATATTGACTTTTAGATCTTGTTGTAAACTGTGAGGTTTGGGTGGACCCTTGGACACTGTGGCAGCTGACCACGCCCATGGGGGGGAAGTCCCGTGAGGGGCCACAGGTCAGGCTTAGCTCAGGACACACAAATACAGAGTTTGATCTTTTATTAGACTGTGTAAGGAAGCCACCAGAGATGGCAGTAGTGAGCAGCTGGAATAGCCCGGCAGGGCTGGTATCCCTCAGGCGCTGGAATAGTGACTCCTCCGGTAGCAGTGCTGTAGTGGAAAGAACTGAGAGAATGAGTACAGTGGAGAATATACAAGACCCCAGTATGGAGATCCCCAGGGTAGGGACAGCAGACCTTCAAGGAGTGAGTATCTGAACCCTGAGAGCTGGGAGGCTTGCAGATGATGTACTCATGCAGCAGTTCCATGGAGATGGTACTGGAGCTGGAACGAAGGCAGGCCCTCGAGAGCAAGTGCCTGGTTCCAGGGAACAGCTTGGAGGTGAAGATGGTAGTACTCACTGATGCTGAAGATTAGCGAATCCTTCCAGGCAGAAGAGAAGGTAGGAGTAGGCAGCAAGTCAGGGAACATGGGCCCTTGAGGAGCGAATACCGGTTTCCTGATAGCGACCTGGAAAGCAAGTGAGGCCCCCGAGGAACGGGCACCCCGTTATCATTAGAGAGTCCAATAGAGATTGGAGAGGCAGAGTAGCTGGGTAAGGAGAGCGAATCCCAGCCGTAGGATTCCCATAGTATTACCCTTGCTAACCCAAAGGCTAGCAAACATTGTAGGCTTTAAATATCCGGGCATCATGACGTCATCATGGGGGGACGCCCCGGAGGTTCGCGCCAAGTAAGAAATAAGAAGAAGAGCTGCACGGCGTGTGCGCCCTATGGTACAAGTGGAGCATGGCGGGAGGCAGCACCCAAGCCGGTCCAGGGACGCTGGAGAGGACGGCATGCAGATGCTGCGGCAGCCAGGCGTCCATCCGCAGCATGAGGAGGAGCAAACAAAGAGAGGTAGGCGGAGTGAAGCCGTCGGAAAGGGATGGTTGCAACAGTACCCCCCTTCAAAGGGCAGTCTCCTCTGCGGGTACCAGGTTTTGGTTTCCAAGGATGCGAGAGATGAAACTGATGGAGCATCTCTTTGTCAAGGATATTAGCCAGCGGCTCCCAAAAATTATCTTCGGGGCCGAAACCTTTCCAAGAGAGAAGGTATTCCCAGGTTTTGCCTCGTTTGCAGACATCAAGAATGGCTTCGACCTTGTATTCTGCATTAATAGGAGATGGTTCCTGAGATTTGGAAGATAATTCACTGATGATGAGTGGTTTCAGAAGTGAAACATGAAAAATGTTATGGATGTTCAATCTAGGTGGTAACTTCAGATTGTAGGTAACATTGCCGAGACGTCGGAGGATAGGGAATTGTCCAACGTAGCGAGGAGCAAATTGAGAGGAGGGTAACTTCAGTCTAAGGTGCTTAGTGGATAGCCAGACTTTGTCACCAGTTGAAAAACAGGCGCTTTGGAATGATGAGCACCGTAAAACCTTTTGGCTCGATCACTCGCTTTGAGTAGCATTGCTTTCGTCTGAGTCCATAAATGATGGATTTCTTCAGCAGTGGATTGAGCTGCTGGGGACGTCACTGAGAGCTTCAATGGAAGTGGCGAAGATGGAGAACGTCCATATACCACTTCAAATGGTGTTAATCCAATTGATGTTGCTGGATGAGAGTTAATGGCGAATTCAGCCCAAGGTAACAGTTTGGCCCAATTATTTTGACGGCAACTCACATAGGCCTGAATGAACTGTTTCAGGGTCCTATTCATCTGTTCTGTTTGGCCATTAGATTGAGGATGATAGGCAGATGTATACTCTAGAGAGATATCGAAGAGTTTGCACAGGGCCTTCCAGAATCTTGCCGTGAACTGTGATCCTCGATCCGAGACTATGTGCTTTGGTAGGCCGTGGAGTCGAAAGATATGAATTAGAGCTTCGCAAGTTCCAAGGCTGAGGGCAAGCCAGGTAGTGCCACGAAGTGGGCCATCTTGCTGAAGCGGTCAACTGTGACCCAAATGATCTTGTAGTTTGTGACCCAAATGATTTTGTAGTTGATCTTCCCTCAACTACAAAATCAGTAGCGCTATGTGTCCAGGGCTGTTCTGGAGCTGGAAGCAGTTGCAGCAATCCCCACGGTTGGCCAGAAGTAGGTTTGTGCTTGGCACAGTTGGTACATGATGCCACATAGGAGAGAGTGTCTTCCTTGATAGTTGGCCACCAATAATACTTCTGTAGTTTTAGCAGGGTACGACGTTGACCAGGATGGCCAGCCAGCTTGGAATCATTTGCCCAATGGAGCACTTTCTTTCTGGGATGCTTTGGCATGATAATTTTACCAGCAGGCACAGAATGAGTAGCCACTAAGACGACTTTCTTTGGGTCGATTATGTGCTGCGGCTCCTCTGGGATATCCTCCGAGAGAAAGGAGTGTGAAAGAGCATCAGCTCTGGTGTTCTTGTCTCCGGGGCGATATTTGAGCACGAAGTCAAAGCGTTGAAATATAAGGACCATTTAGCATGTCTGTGATTAAGACGTTGCGCATGGCAGAGATACTCTAGATTCTTATGGTCCGTAAACAAGGTAATTTGATGTTGAGCACCTTCGAGCCAAGGCTGCCATTCCTTGAATGCCAACTTAATAGCCAGGAGCTCTTTGTCACCGATCCCATAATTCTTCTCTGCCGGAGAGAAACGTCGTGAGAAGAAAGAGCAGGGACGTAAGGACTTGGAATCTCCAGTCTGGCTCAGAACAGCCCCCACACCGACATCAGAGGTGTCAACCTCCACGATAAATGGCTTGTTGGGGTCCGGATGACGTAGGCATCGTTCTGTGGAAAAGGCAGTCTTTAAATCTTCGAACGCGGAAATGGCCTCTGCAGACCATTTAGAAGCATTGGCCCCTTTCCAGGTCATGACAGTCAAGGGCATGGTTAAAGAAGAGTAGTTCTTTATGAAGCTGTATAATAGTTGGTGAACCCCAGAAATCGTCTCAGGGCCTTCAGGCTGGTAGGTTGGGACCAATTCTTGATACTTTCTAATTTTTGGGGATCCATCTGGAAGCCATCTTTAGACACAATGTAGCCAAGAAAAGGCACGGAATCTTTATGGAATTCGCACTTGGATAGTTTGGCGTAGAGTCAGTGTTCTCAGAGTCTTAGTAGAACTTGCTTGATGTCTTCAAGATGAGTAGACAAATTCTGAGAAAATATCAGGATTTCATCTAGGTACACCATGACACTCTTGTACAACAAATCCCACAGAATGTCATTTATCATGTTCTGGAACACAGCGGGTACATTGCATAGGCCGAAGGGCATTATTAAGTACTCAAAATGACCGTCTTGAGTGTTGAAAGTCGTTTTCCACTCGTCGCCACCGCAAATCCGGATTAAGTTGTGGGCCCCCTTCAGGTCAAGTTTCAAAAATATCTTGGCCCCTTGAAGCCGGTCAAACAGCTCTGAGATTAGAGGCAGGGGATATCGGTCTTTAATCGTAATCTTGTTCAGACCTCGATAATCGATACAAGGACATAAAGTTCCATCCTTCTTCCCCACAAAGAAGAATCCTGTGCCGGCTGGCGACTTTGAAGGTCTAATTAAACCTTTCTGTAAATTCTCCTCAATGTACTCAGAAATAGCCTTGTTCTCTATTGCAGAGAGAGGATAGACACGTCCTTTAGGAGGGTCAGTATTTGGTTTCAGCCGAATGGCACAGTCGTAAGACTTGTGTGGAGGGAGGATGTCAGCAGCTTCTTTGGAAAACACATCACTGAATGATGTGTACTGAGAACATAAGAACATAAGAAATTGCCATGCTGGGTCAGACCAAGGGTCCATCAAGCCCAGCATCCTGTTTCCAACAGAGGCGAAACCAGGCCACAAGAGCCTGACAATTATCCAAACACTAAGAAGATCCCATGCTACTGATGCAATTAATAGCAGTGGCTATTCCCTAAGTAAACTTGATTAATAGCCGTTAATGGACTTCGCCTCCAAGAACTTATCCAAACCTTTTTTGAACCCAGCTACACTAACTACACTAACCACATCTTCTGGCAACAAATTCCAGACCTTTATTGTGCGTTGAGTGAAAAAGAATTTTCTCCAAATAGTCTTAAATGTGCTACTTGCTAACTTTATGGAATGCCCCCTAGTCCTTCTATTATTCGAAAGTGTAAATAGCCGAGTCACATCTACTCGTTCAAGACCTCTCATGATCTTAAAGACCTCTATCATATCCCCCCTCAGCCGTCTCTTCTCCAAGCTGAACAGCCCTAACCTCTTCAGCCTTTCCTCATAGGGGAGCTGTTCAATCCCCTTTATCATTTTGGTTGCCCTTCTCTGTACCTTCTCCATCGCAACTATGTCTTTTTTGAGATGTGGCGACCAGAAATGTACACAGTGTTCAAGGTGCGGTCTCACCATGGAGCGATATAGAAGCATTATGACATTTTCCATTTTATTAACCATTCCCTTACAAATAATTCCTAACATTCTGTTTGCTTTTTTGACTGCTGCAGCACACTGAGCCGATGATTTTAAAGTATTATCCACTAGGATGCCTAGATCTTTTTCCTGGGTGGTAGCTCCTAATATAGAACCTAACATCGTGTAACTACAGCAAGGATTATTTTTCCCTATATGTAACACCTTGCACTAAGAACTAGTTTTGTTTCAATGGTGAGTCATATCAACAAATAAAATGAACCGCTATGGGGGCCACATTATAGCCCCCTTCTATAGCATGTTTGTATGTGTTTCCATATTTGAGGCAGCACATGTATACAGCTCCAGATACTGGTCCTTCACTGAGATCTGAGTCTGATTTATTGATGACATATTCATGCTGTGGGCGGATTCAGTTGAGATGTTTCAGTTATTTACTCATTGGTTAAATGCAATAGATGTTAATCTATAGTTTATGTTTCAAAGTCATTTGGAGCAGATTTCATTGTTTGATATCCTGGTATATAAAAAGCATGGTAAATTATCAATTACTATTTTTCACAAACCAACAGAAATACTTTATTTGATTTTACCAGCTATCATCCTTGCTGTTTTCGGGAAAATATTCCCACAGGTCAACTTTTATGATTACATCATCTCAGCAGTGATGTGGCAGAATTTAAATGTCAGGCCATCCAGATGAGCAATCAATTCTCAGAGAGGATATCCATGTAATGACATTAAACATGCAAATAAGAGAGTTCTTTTTGCCAATAGGGACCTCCTTTTGACATCTAAACAGGGCCGATGCAACCCACTGTGCAAGCCATGCACTTGCACAGGGTGGTGGCCTGGAGAGGGCGGAGGCCTTAAGGCTGTGACCGAGTAAAGTGTGTTACTGGTGCCACCGCGTCGCAAAGAGGAGAAGCCACAGGGCTGCAGCAGCGAAGAGGAAGACGAACCATAGTGCCACATGATGAAGAGAAGCGCCCTAGGGCTGCGCGGTGGTTCGCAACCTGCCACGCAGCAAAGAAGATTCACGTGTGTGTCTGAGCATGTGTGCATTTGGGAGCGTGTGAGTCTGTCTGAGCATGTATATGTGAGAAAGAGAGGGATCTTGTGTGTGTATGTATGCGTACATAAGAGGGAACATGTGTGAGTGTGTGAACATGTATATGTAGGAAACAGCATCTGTGAGCATGTGAGTGAGTGAGAATGTGTATGAGAGAGGGGGGCATGTGCATGTGTATGTAAGAGGGAACATGTGCGTGTATGAGGGAGAGAGCATATGTATGTATGTATATGTATAGATATATATCTATGAGAGAACGAGAGGAGAAAGTTTATGCATCCCTTTCTTACTAATCCATGACAATCTCAGAGGACTAGTTATGAGTTTTTAATTATTGGATCTTCCATTCACCAACTGTTTTGAAATATTCTTTTTATTAGTATCTTTACACTGTTATGAGTAATGTATTTATTATATTTCTTTATTTTATTATTTAATGTTTGAGGATTGGTGATTTCTGTTTTTCCATTGCTGCACTGCATAGAGTCTGACTTGTTGTGGTTTTCCTATTCAGTTTTTGCCTGCATGTTTCTATTTATGCTTTATGGTTTCTTTTTCCTGTATTTGGTGAGGGTCTGCCTATGCTCTGAATGGGTATTGAGGTATGTAGGAATCTATAGGAGCTCGGTTTCTTCTATGTTCCTAATAGGAGGTGTATTGGTGTTTTAAGGCCTGGTATAGGGTTGTTACTTTTTTAAGTGCTGGCAGTTAGTGCTGTTTTGGTGTGGGAGGTTTATTATATTTTAATTGTAATTTACTCATGGCTTTCTGAGGATCAAGCCCATGCATTACAGTAGCCCTAATGCCATATGGGTTCCAAGTGTCTTTCTTTTGTAGGATTTTCTGGTTGGCACAAAGGAAGTGCGTGCAAATACTTATGATATTTTTTTTACCTCAGAAGACTGTACTTTGAATATTCTTTTTCATGTAAAATCTATTATAAATGCATAATTTTTAACCATGAACATGGAGAGAGCAGGAGGGTGCAAGGGTATAAGATTTGCTTAGGGCACCTAATACTACACTAGAAATGGGTTCTGGGGGAAGGGGTATAGACCCGGAGGATAGAGGGTGACAGTTTTTAAAGTTTAGGTTGCTTGAAGAAGTTGGCACGAGACAGAGAATGAATGAGGGGGGCAGCACAATAATTGTTCACACAAGGCAGCAAAAAAGCGAGCACCGGCCCTGCATCTAAAGAGAAGACACTTTTGAACTAGATGGTCTGTGTTTTGCCTTTTATGCCAGGAAGTTCAGAATATTATATTACAAAATTGGAATTCATTGACAATTCATGAAACATTTAAAAAGAAACCAATTTTAACCCAAATCCGGTAGGGGACAAGTTAGTAACTACTGTACTGAGGGTTTCTGTGAGTCAGAATCCCTCTGAGTGGGGAAATTACCCCTGTGGGAAATGTGTGCTGTTATAATTTCACACATCCTGCAGATTTGTACAGTGTTATCTCTACCTAGCTGCAATCAATATAAGTGGAAAGTAAATTGTACAAATCTACTCTTCTTTTACCTTTCATCACGCCAAATCACATAAAACCTTCACTGATGGCAACGGTGCTGTTCATACCTCTGACTGTGCATGTAAAACTGCCCCCCAAAACCTACCCCACAAACTTCACCCTGAGTTACTAGTGCCCCCTCTTACAGTGGTATAAAAAGTTAACTTATAAGCTCTCTCTCTTGCTCTCCCTCCCAAACTGGCATTTGCAATAAAAACTGTTTCGGCTGGTAATGCACAGCTAACCAGGCATAACACACAGAGAAAAGGTGCAGTTATTTCCGGCTTTAAAACCTGCGTTGCTCTATCACATGCCACTTTAACCAACCCTCATTTCCATTTAATCCGCCCAAACTCCTTCCACTAGAATATTAATTTTAAATTTGCATACGCTATTTATCGCATACACTAGGCATTATCGCAGGGGTCAAGGCCCTAATGCACACGATAAGGCCCTAATGCAATTTGATAAATAACCCTGTTAGTCTGGTGAGGCCAAAGAGCTGTCCTAAAGTTAGCCAGCTAACAAAGATTGGTTCATCCTCACAAGGGTTGCTGACATCAGTGCACATTTTTTAAAATGTATCTCCTAGTAAAACTAGTTCCCTAAATTTAGGAGCTCAACAGGGAGAGATGTTCAATTATGCATTACTAGGCTACTAACTCCATAGGTTAGGCACCTACATCTTTTGAATCTAGCTCTTACTCTATTAGGTACACTTACAAACTGGTAAACACAAGTAGGCCTATTTTGAGTTGACCTCTAAGTACCTAAGATCATCAGCTATAATTTGGTTCGCTATCTTAAGCTCATTTTTAGTCATAGAAAGTTGTGGTTAAAAACAACTGTAAACTCAGGGAGCTTAAATTAAGATGCCTACATTTAGGACTGCCACATAGCCAATGTGATTTGTTGGCTACATTTAGCTACCTAGCACAGAAAATCAGTGCTAGGTCCCTAAATCTTCTCCCCCATCCTGGAATATCTCTGCAGCTGCCCATTTTTTTGAGTGGCTAAAATTAGCTACTGTGAGAGGGAGAAATCCAAAGATCGCTAGTTTGGTGACTAGATCACACTGAAACTTGATCCCTAATCACTTTGGCTATCTACTTTCTTATTAGGGAGAAATGTCATCCTTATCACTGAAGAGGGTGATCATAACCAACTGTCAAAGGCGAGTTAAACATACCATAAAGCAGCTTGCATGAATGTTGTCTTTAACAAAGCAATTTTAAAAAGAAGGAAAGATCCTGTAGCATAAAAAAATCAAGCCTGTACAATTGTTACAGAAGGAATTGGAATCTCTTATGACAAGGAAACTTGGAGGTTTTTTACAGACTTCTCATCTGTTCCCAAATGGTACATCTCACATTTGGAGGTCAAGTTATATGATCTTCAAATGTGGGATATCCCACTATTCCTATATCTATATCTACACCAGGCACTACTCATATATATTATAACTGAGAAGCTAAGCAGTTATTTTTTATAATCTATCTTTCCATGTTTGTAACATGAAACTTTGCTTGTGAAATATTTTTTAAAAAGCATCACAAAACATACCCTGACACTAATTATGGTATCAGTCTTCTGCTGTGTTGTCTTCAGCAGATTGAATGCAAAATCAAGCTGCCTTATATTTCAGAATTAGAATATTGCCAGTTCCATTTTCAGAGACACGAGACAAAAGAAGAATCTGATTCAGATGATAAAACCAGCAGTGTGCATGTATCCTCAACAGAAAAAATTCTTCCATCTCCTAAAAATAGAGAGGGAATCATCACCATGTGCGCAAAAGGAAGTTGTAAGGATGCAAGGCCTTGCCACCCATTGCCACCATGACACTGCTTACTGGCCACAAGGGTAGCATCAGGTTAGTAAAAGAGCATTGCTCTCTGTCTGTCATCCCTGTTATTGCTTTGAGAAGTTCCATTTGTATTTCTGGGATGCTAGGCTGGGCTCACCTGCCTAAAAGCTGTTGGTGCACCCTGCCAGGTACAGTATGAATACTTCTGAAGGAGTGGATTATACAGCACTATCCCCTACATTCATCAAAATGCGATAATAACGCCAAGAAAAAGGGGTGTGTTTATGGAAATTTTAGAATTACCACCCATACTGCTTTGCATGTGGTGCAATAAACTTTTCACACCCCATGATAATTCCTATTTCACATCTTGCATTGAGAGAGAGAGAGAGAGAGAGAGAGAGAGAGAGAGAGACTGACTATCTCTAAGGCCTTCATAGTAGTCAATTTTTTATATTTCTATAGAAGGGGCATCTAATAGCTCGAGGTGAGATATTGGTGGCAGTTTAGGGTTTAGGGGCCGGTTTTCCATGCAGAGTGAGACGTATGAACAGCACAGTACACCTTAGTGAAGATTTGATGCCATTTGGAGTGAGGAAAGTCTCACAAAGATGACATTTCTACTATGTTCTCTTGCCCTAGCTTGATGTACTCTATAGCAGGGTATCATCAAGCTAGGCCGAGATAACATAGTACAAAATTTCATATTTGTGAGACTTTCCTCACTCCAAATGATGTCAAATCTTCACCAAGGTGTACTGTGTTGTTTGTATGTCTCACTCTGCATGAAAAACTGGCCCCTAAACTCTAAACCACCACCAATACTCACCTTGAGCTATTAGATGCTCCTCCTATAGGATTATAAATAGTTGCACACTGTAAAAGTCTCCCTAGAGGCTCACTTTCTCTCCACTCCACTCACAAGCCCAGAAATGGCCAAAACAAATTAAAAAAAATTATCACAAATTGCATTAAGGCCATTTCGGTCATATCACACAGCTTAATGGCAGGAAAAATGGTGTAGTTATTTCCAGCATTAAAAATGTGTGATATTATGCTATTGCATGGTGTGATATTGCCCCTCATTTTCATAAATCCCTCCCAAACTCCTCCCTAATCCCACCCCTTCCCAAAATTTGCATTCACGCCATGCGCTAGCGTTATCATTGCATGCGTTATGGCGTTAATGCACACGTTAACGTGTTACAATGTGCGTTAACGCTAAAACGCATTTTGATGAATGACCCTGATAGTTTGTTGCCTGATCTAATCTAGAAAGCTTGAAGATACTCCATTTTACAACAAAGATACAGTACAAAAAGAAAGCAGAAAATTCATTACACTTCCTGAACTTTAGCTCATTAAAATCTTTCAGAATATTTCCAGCTTTACACCATTGTTTTCCCAGTTGAAAATTCAGGGCTATTTTCATTGATAACTTTTGAGGAAATTTTGCACTGGAGTAAAACTGGAGCAAAGATTTGATAAACCTTCCTCTTGGAATGTAGCCCTGGGAAAGCTTTGATGAAATCATATCAACAGCTGGCTTAGAAAGGCAAATGCAAAAAACATGGTCCAAGGATTATAAGAACTATTTTCCCCAAGACTATTATCTCTTAGATTGCTTCCTTTCCCTTACCGCCAAATCTCATGCAGTCAATGATGGATCAGAAAATCAGCTATAATATACCTGACACAAAGTCTCCAAAGAGAGACAAGTAACTTTTTAGGCATTTTTTGAGAAGGAAAAAAGAACATTTTATATCCAGGTCATGTCCATCTACCTGTGATCTATTATCAGCAAAGACATGAGCAAATGGATTTAAATTAAATTTCATATTTCACACCTCTGTACCATAGGGGCTGGATTTTAAAAAGGTTACACGCGTAACCGGCCTTACATGCGCTGGGCCTATTTTAAAAAGGCCCGGTGGCACGCGTAAAGCCCTGGGACGCGCGTAAGTCCCGGGGCTTGCAAAAAGGGGTGGGGTGTGGGCAGGGCATGGGCGGTACGGGGGCAGGGCGGGGTCAGTGGCTCCTGGCGCAGCGGCCATTTGCCGTTGTGTCAGAGATCGTGTGCCGGCAATTGGCCGGCGCGCGCAAAAGGTAAAACAAAAAGGGGTAGATTTTATAACATGTGCGGCGTACATGTGCGCAAGCTACCCGGCGTACGCACACGTACACCCGATTTTATAACTTGCACGTGCAGGCGCATGCAAGATATAAAATCAGGGGTCGGCGCGCACAAGGGGCTGCATAATTGTGCACCTTGCGCACACTGAGCCGCACTGCTATCCCCCGTTCCCTTCCAGGCCACTCCGAAATTGGAGCGGCCTGTGAGGGAACTTCCCTTCCCCCTAACATGACCTTCCCCTAACCTTTCCCCCCTAGCCCTACTCTAACCCCCCTCAAAAATTTTGTTTTATGATTTGCGCCTGCCCAGAGGCAGGCGCAAATTGTGCGTTCCGGCCGACTGCCGGCATGCGATCCCCGGCACAGCAGCAAATATGGCCGCTTTGCCTTGAGCCTGACCCCACCCCACCCCGCCCCCGGACCACCATGGACCGCCCATGCCCCGCCCCTTTTTGCGAGCCCCGGGACTTAGACGCATCCCGGGGCTTTACACGTGTCATTGGGCCTTTTTAAAATAGGCCCGGCGTGCACAAGGCAGGTTACGTGCATAACCTTTTTAAAATCCAGCCCAAATTTTGGGGGGGTTAGAGTAGGGCTGGGGGGAGAAAGTTTAGGGGAAGGGGTGGGAAGGTCAGGTTAGAGGGAACGGGGGAAGGCTGCGTGGCTTGGCGCGTGGAAGGTGCACAATTGTGCACCCCCTTCTGCGCTGACCCCGGATTTTATAACTTGTGCGCGCCTGCAAGTTATAAAATTGGGTGTATATGTGTGCGTGCCGGGTAGCTCGCTCACATGTACGTCCTCGCGCAACCTTTTAAAATTTACCCCACAGTCTCTATGAAACATTGTCTGAGTATGTGACTGTGTATTTGCATGATAACATTGCCAAACTGGTGCCACAGTTGTAGAAAGACAAAAACACTTGACATAACCAAATTTCAAATTTTCTTTCATAACGAATACCATTGACATTTCTGGGTACAACTAGTTGAAGTACATCTAGACGTCAATATTCAGACACAGCTGGCTAAGGCCTGGATTCATCATTCATTGCTGAATGATGAATCCAGAGAAAATAGGGGGCGGGCCTGCGAAAACCCGCAGCCTTCGCACCACCACGGTGTGCCGGCTGCTGGTTTTCGCACGGTGAAAGGTTGTGCTATTTGGCGTGCTACTGCCTACGATAACGTTGGTAACATTATCGCCGGCAGCGAAGACACTGCCGACTCCTCCCTCCCCCTAATTAGCATTATATCGCATGCAAAAAGTCCCTTTTCGCATGCGATATGGCCTTATCATGTGCGTTAGGGCCTTAGTGAATGACCTTATATGTAAGTTAGCTGGATATGGCTTATCTGGATAACTTAGCTGGGATATTCAATGGTGCAGCCATATCGCTGAATATACTCAGATGAGTTTAAAGTTATCAGATAAGATAAATGGCTAACTTCAGACCTGCTAATAGCAGGTCTGAAGTTAGCTGGATACCTTAGCCAGAGAAGTTTGAATATTGCTAAGTTAGCTGGAGAAGTAGCTCCTCCCATTTGTGCCCCTGGAACGCTTCTTTTATCCTGCTAGAATTTAGCCGGAAAATGAAATATCTAGCTAAAATCCAGCCATACAAGAGGCTGAATTTATCAAAACTTTCAATTATCCGTCAAATTGTTTTTTGAATATCTACCTCCTTGTCTGCTTGTTACCTGTTATTAAGAAATAAAGTGAGAAGTTGAGGAGCAATTCCAGTTTTGCAGGATCAGCTATTAACATTTGTGATAGTAAACAGAAACTGAGATAGTTACCCTGTTAATGAAGATGAGGTTTATCACATACTTGGGGCTTTGGGAGTAATATTTACTCACCTAGAATAGCCAGCACAGTGTTATCTTTCAGGACCTCCATGGAACCTGAGCAGACAAAGTAAATGGCTTGTAGCGCATCTCCCTGACGGATTAGATATTCTCCAGGTGCACAGAAAGAAGTTTTAATGCTCAGGGAGAGAGAGCGTAGGCACCCACGGCTTGCAGATTCGAAGATGGGCAACTGGAGAATCTCTTTGTTAAGGTGCATAGCGATGTCGGCTCTCAGCTCATCTGGGAAGTCCCTTAGCAGCTGTCAAGTGAAACAGAAGCTGTGTGGTCAGTCATAACACAACCCTACAAAAATGCAGTAGTTCCTCTTTATAACAAACTTTGGGTATAGCAAACTGAAACCAGGTTCTAAGAGAAAATCCAGTATTTGTTTCAGCTATCAAATCCTGCTTTAACAAATCCTCTAATGTTAACTTGCTGGCTCCAAACCTGCTAAAAAAAAAAGAGGGACCATTATAATAAAATGCACTCTATGTTGTACTGCGCACTGCCGCACAAGTAAACATGACAACTATTAATATATGTGTGACGGACCCTTTGGTTGCATCACAATTAAGCCCTGGGAATTCCTTTATTCACAGAGCAGTCTAGTGTAAGTTAGAAATGGGGGAGGCTCCATTCAAGTGCAGCCCCTAGCTTTGAGGGTGCTGGGGTGGTCCGACTCCTGAGAGTTAACTAAAGCAGCTTCTAAGAATGAGCTTCTGGAGCAATTCAGAGTGAGTTGGAGTTAGGAGGCAGTGAGGAGTCTTTTCCATAAATTAATGTTTCGGGCCCAGTCAGAGGAGTCGGGCAAACCATGCTTGGTGGTCCTGACCAGGGTTCGGAGTGATTTCCTTTTCTAGTCCACTCACTGGCTGGTTGGGATTCTCCCTCTGGGTTGTTTTTTGGGTATTTGCAGTTTTTGTGGCAGGAGCCTTGTGAGACGTCTGGGCCTTTGCATAGTCAGGGAATGTGGAGCTCTGTGTTCAGGATGCCCAGGGATAGGGAAGACCTGCCCTAGATGGGGTGACCTGCTGCAAGGAACAGCTCCGGTGTTGATATCAGTTCATGATGCTAAGAGGCTTTTTGGTTAGAGGTTCTGGGAGGAAGATTTTGGCTGCCCCTTCTTCCTACCCTGGTAAAGGAACATCGAAAGCTGCGCGATCCAGGACCCCTTCCCAATGTGGGATCTGTGAAATGAGTGGGATTGAGAAGGACTGAGGAAAACTGTGAGTAATACTGAATTTGAGTTACATCTGAGGACCCCCCTTCAAGGTCTTCGCCCGGGCTTGATGGACCGATGGTCTGACTCAGTATGGCAAGCCTTAGGTTCTTAGAGTCTGTGTAATATATTTTTGGCCAATTGGAAGGGTTTTTATCTGTCACAAAAAGGAGCGCTGGATGGTGAGTGTTTCCATTGCCCCTGGAGCAAAGTAAAGAGACCCTTGCACAGATAGAATGAGAAAGAAGTGTAACTAAAGGGATTAAGTTGAATTTTGCTATTTTCCATCTGGTTACTCATCAGTAAAGATATTGATTTTGGACACTCAACCAGAGTCTCCTATCTCTTATTTCTGGCTACCATAGCATCTACAGTGTTGTGAAAAAGAGTGCACGTCCCCCTGGTAATACAACTAATGGTCACCCCCGTCATATCGGAGTGGAGGAGTAGCCCAGTGGTTAGAGCAGTGGGCTACAAATCAGGAGACCAGGGTTCAAGTCCTGCTGTTGCTCCTTGTGACCTTGGGCAAGTCACTTTACCTTCCATTGCCTCAGGTATAAACTTAGATTATAAGCCTTCTGGGGATAGGGAAATTCCTACAGTACCTGCATGTAATCTGCTTTGAAGTGGAATATAAAAAAATATATCTTAACCCCCCCCCCCCACCTACAAAGGATCCCACCCTGGGAGTAGGAGGGAATATGAAAGCGCTAGCCAGTGAGAGGTTCCAGCCCCAAAGAGAAACAAATACCTTTATGGCCCCATAGGGTAGCAATCCATACCCAGGGATGGGATTACATGTGTACTGTATCAACTAAAATACTGCAAATTTTAATCTGCACTCCTATTTTATTTATTTATTTAACACTTTTCTATACCGACATTCATGAATAAAAAATTCATATCAAATCGGTTTACATGTAACCAGGGGTACAACTTGAACAACCATTTAACAAGAGTCGAAGTTACATATAACAAGGAGGCAGAACTTGGGAGTCTAAGGTAGCCAGAGGCAAAGGACAGCAAACTGAAAGAAAAAAGAAACTAAAACATAGGTATAAATAAAATGTCTAAGCTGGGCGGTGGACCTAGTCTATTGTAGCCCTGAACTTCTGCAAGAGGCCATGTTATCATTGTGTGTACGATGTCATTTTTAATACTGTTCAAAACATGATTACTCCCAGGTTTTATGCAAATTCTTCTTTAAAAAAAATCAGAAATAATTGGAAATGGTATTACTCCTGAATGATGCAAATCTGATGAAACATGGGTCATGATTTATAAGCCTCCTTGCTGGCAATGCATAATTTGAGTCGGTGTAGTATCTCCTTTGGGTCCGTACACACTTCTTTTTTTCTAGAAGGAGAAGTTGGGAATTCCACAGGCCCAAGAGACTCCTTTTTCCTTACAATGGGGGAAGAATTTCTCTGGATCACAAGTAATGTACATAAGAACATAAGAAATTGCCATGTTGGGTCAGACCAAGGGTCCATCAAGCCCAGCATCCTGTAAATGTAAATCAAGCAATGCTAACAATTCAAGGTTTGTATTTCCTTACATAGGATGAAAGACCAGAAATTCATCGTGTCAAACCTTCTTGTGATTATCTAACAGTTTTCTGTCTCCGTGATAATCCAAGATAATACTGTGCATCTGCGTAACATTGAAAAAAAATCCTTCCCAACCCCAGCTATAGCAATCTGCTCAGAACTGCTGGATTTGCACTTTTCATGAGTATGTAGCAGTATCATTATATCCATCAATCTTTTTCCTCTAAAACTTTTTCCAATTTATTTTTGAATTGATTTAGTGTTTTAATTCTAACTATTTCTGCTGACAAAAAGTTTTACAGTTTAAAACCATGCTGAGTAAAAAAAATCCCTTCCTTTGAAGGTGATGATATTCATTTCCCCTTTAATCTTGAAGAAGCTCTCTTGTTCCTTTTGCCGTTTCTTGTGGGATCCTTTGAGATATTTGTACAGTGTAATTAGATCTCCTCTTAACTGCCAATGTATCTAGCTCCAGTTTGGATAGTTTTTCACCATATATTAGCCCCTGTGCCCCTCTCATTAGCTTGGTAATCCATCTTCGTACCTTTTAACATTTGAATAAGTTTTAATGATGAATGCCCAAAACTGAAGCACAGACTCCAAATGTGGTCTGGCAAATGCCTTATATCGTGGCAGGATGATATCCTCATTCTTTGCATACTCATTCCCTAATATTCCCAGGATTTTTCCTGGTTAGTACTGGCAATTATTGCCCCATTCAAAGGGAGCATTTCCTATTCTTGTGCCCAAAATGCATTACCTTACACTTATACAAATGAGGTTCCTGCTGATTTGCCTAAAATATCTCAACCCCACAAAAACAGTGACTTCTGCTGTGTATTTACAATATTTATTTATACATTTTTATATACCGACATTAGATCAGTGATGTCACATCGGTTTACAGATAACGGAAAGGAAATAAGCGGGGGGGGGGGGGGGGTGCGCTTATTTCTTACAGTGAAACATATTTCTAACAATGCAACGTAATAAAACTTAAATTCTAGCGTATTTCTAACGAGGCAACATTGATAAAAAATAAAAAATATAATAAATATAAGTAGGTACGAATCTCTTCTAATGCAACTTAATGAGACTTGAGTTTCTTATAACGAAAAGTAATTAACACAATGAGCATGCGACATGGGACTTGGAAGCAGAAAAATATGTGTAACAGGGGTTGGATGGGAATATGGTACTAAAAAGAAAGGTGGGGGGGGGGGCTAGGATCATTGGGGGAAGGCTTGACATGAGAAATGGTAGGAAGGGTAGTTAGGGAGATAGGAAAGGAGCAGACTGGGATGAAACTGGGGAAGGACTATTCGCATTGCCATGCATTGGTTTTAAAATTCCCCCTCTGCGCACTCGAGTCCCGACTCGCCCGCACATGCACACACGGATATTAAAATCCAGTGCACATGTGCATACGGGAACTGTATTTTATAACATGTGTGCGGCGACGCACACATGTTATAAAATCACTGTGTCCATGTGTGCATGCCAGGAACTGCGTGCACATGGACACCCACGTGCTTGTTTTAAAATCGACCCATTATTATATATCTCTGTCCAATATGGTCCAATTTAGCTTATAATATTCTTTACTGATTTGTACTATGCTTGCTATGAACAAAGAAGATAGAAGTTACTATTTTAGATTATAATGAAAAAATAAAGCTTTACTGCAAGTTTGCTCAAGACTGTACTGTTAGACTTTTTGGCTCCATTGACAAGAGAAAGAATAATTGTAATTGGTAGAAAATAGATATAATGATGTGCGATCCTTCCTTACTAGTAACAAAATGTGCTGTGCTTGTAGATGAATGTTGATAATTATAATTAGAACTTAGGCCATGCTGACCTGTTGACTAATAATGATGTAAGACATGTAAGACATATGTTGTTGAAGTAAAATGCAGAAGTGAAACTGTGATTGGTCAATCTGAAAAATTTTGCTGAATCATGACTTTGTAGAAATAAACAGCATATAAGTCTGATTGTATCTTCTGGAATTTGGGAATACTCACTGAGAGTCTTTTCAAAGTGTGGTCTTCTCCAATGTAATATTTTTCCTGTGTAATATTACATTTAAAATAAATTTGGAAGCAGTGCACTGCAACTGATTCATCTTTGTCTATTATAAATTGTGGAAAGAACAACAGGGCATAGATAAAAATCTCCACAATTATAGTGCCGAAACCCTAACCAACAATGCACCTAGAGGTAGATCTTCAAAAGATACGCGAGCGCGTACTTTTGTTCGTGCAGCAGGCGCGAACAAAACTACGCTGGATTTTATAAGATACGCGCGTAGCCGCGCGTATCTTATAAAATCCGGGGTTGGCGTGCGCAAGGCTGTGCAAAATCGGCAGCCTGCGTGCGTTCCCTCCGAGGCCGCTCCGATTTCGGAGCGGCCTCGGAGGGAACTTTCCTTCGCCCTCCCCCCACCTTCCCCTACCTAACCCACCCCCCCGGCCCTATCTAACCCCCCCTTACCTTTGTCGGCAAAGTTACGCCTGCTTTCAGCAGGCGTAACTTTGCGCGCGTCGGCCAGCAGCCCCGCTCCGTCCTCCGGTCCCGGGGGCTGGTCCGGAGGCCTCGACCACACCCCCGGGCTGGCGCCACGCCCCCGGGCCCACCCCCGAAACGCCGCGTCATTTCGGGAACGCCCCGGACACGCCCCCTCCCGCCCATTTTCGAAAGCCCCGGGCCTTACGCACGTCCCGGGGCTTTATGCGCGCCGGCGGCCTATGCAAAATGGGGTAGATTTTAAAAGAAGCGCGATCAGCCTACTTTTGCTTGCGCATCAGACTCAAGCAAAAGTACGCTGGATTTTAGTAGATACGCGCGCAGCCGCGCGTATCCACTAAAATCCTGGATCGGCGCGCGCAAGGCTATCGATTTTGTATAGCCTGTGCGCGCCGAGCCGCGCTGCCTCCCCCCGTTCCCTCCAAGGCCGCTCCGAAATCGGAGCGGCCTCGGAGGGAACTTTCCTTTGCCCTCCCCTCACCTTACCCTCCCTTCCCCTACCTAACCCACCCACCCGGCCCTGTCTACACCCCCCCCTTACCTTTGTCGGGGGATTTACGCCTCCCGGAGGGAGACATAAATCCCCGCGCGCCAGCGGGCCTGCTGCGCGCCGGGCCGCGACCTGGGGGCGGGTACGGAGGGCGCGGCCACGCCCCCGGGCCGTAGCCACGCCCCGTACCCGCCCCCAAAACGCTGTCGACACGCCCCCGCAACGCCGCGCGCTCCGGCCTCGCCCCCCGACACGCCCCCCTCCGAGAACCCCGGGACGTACGCGAGTCCCGGGGCTCTGCGCGCGCCGGGAGGCCTATGTAAAATAGGCTTCCCGGCGCGCAGGGCCCTGCTCGCGTAAATCCGCCCGGTTTTGGGCGGATTTACGCGAGCAGGGCTCTGAAAATCCGCCCCAATAGGTGCGCCGGCGCGCGGGGGCTTTTTAAAATCTGTCCCTTAAGGAATTATGGTGCAGAAAGCTCAGGCCAATGAAGCACTTAAGGTCAGTCTGTTTTAATTTTTTTTTTTCTGGCCACCTTATTGGCTTGCTTGAAACTGATAAGTGATTTTCCCTTAGCAGTACAAATCTAGTTTCGGGTAAAAAGGCGGTAACATAGGAAGTATAGTAAGTAGTTTCTTGTTATTTATATGTCTTGTTTATTGTGTGCGTTGTTATATGTAATTTTTACCATGCTTATTCCACTTAGGTTGGAGTCATTTATTTCGGTAAGTTTCGAATAAGTATTCCTTTTTATTGTGGGATTTATATTTTAGTTTATTTTGTTTCTTATAACTTGATTTGAGCTCATAAATTGACTTGTGGTAGTGCACTACAATTTTATTTCACTAGTTGAAGTCTGATAACTGGTTGCAGTATATTTTGGTTATATACTGGTTGAAATCCAGCATTTGGTTAAGTCTTTGGTTAAGTTTTTGGTTTGGACTGGGGTTAAAGTCCCCTTCTTTTGGAATTTCATAGTTGGAATCTAACATTTTGGAAGTGGTTAGATTCTGGTTCCAAGATATAAGAAAAACATTCTTAAAATGACAAAAACAACAAAAAAAAGCAAGAATTAGAAAATTTTTAAGAAAAAAAGTTGAGAATTGAAAGAGACACGAGTATGGAAGGAATTATTTCTCAGCCCCTTCCACCACCTGAGTATCAAGAAGTGATTGAAAATTTTGTTAATGATGCAAATTTGCAGCTCCTAGTAAATGACCTAGAAAAGATTGAAGATTTGAGGGAGGAATTAGAAAACCTAGAAAGTGAAGTTTTAGATGAAAAATTAAGAGTAGATGATAATGTATTGCAGGAAGCAGATCAGAGAAAGCAAAAATTATCTAATGTGGAGTTGAAAGATAAAGTAGATAAATCTACACAGACTCAGTTAAATGACTCAAATACAAAGATTTTTGTATTTGAAGGATCCTGGACTTCTCTGAATTTACAAATTGGTCAGGTTGAAAGTACTGAGGGCAGTAGGCAAAAAGGATTTAGAGGAAAAAGAGGACGTCCCTTAGAAATTTTGGTCCTTGTAATTAATAAGGTGAATTTTAAAATCTTGGCATGAGCATTAATTAGGGGATGCATGAATAAGTTGGGATTGCTTGTGGCAAGCAGAGTTTAAAAGCCAGCCCTATATGCGTGTATCTCCCGCAACATGTACATCTCAAAATTTTTCAAAAAGGGGTGGGGTCTGGGGGGTATGGGCATATTGAGTCTGGCCAAGAGATGTGCATGTACATACTTACACGTTCCAGTGTGCATCGAGGTGCCTTGCCGCATAACATTGCTTCTGCTATGGATGGCGTGTAAGTTAAAATAAAAATAAAAGATCAAGCCATTATGGGGTAACTAGGGGGAGTACAGAGTATCAATACAGGGGGGTCTGGAGGACCTAGCTGTTACCTGGGCAAACTAATGGATGAACAGGTAAACTGGTAATGGAATTAGCACATGTCCCTTTTAAAATCTCCCAACTTACATGGTAGAAGCAGGATTTGAGTGCCTGTTTAAAATTTGGCGCATATGTGCGTGTGGCCAGACTATTTTATAATATGTGCACATATACTCGTGCAAGTTATTAAAAGAAAAAAAAGAGGTAATAATCCCTTTGCACAGCTCATTAGTAAGACCTCATCTAGAGTACTGCATCCAATTCTGGAAGCTGTATCATCATAAGTACATAGAGAGAATAGAGGCAGTCCAGAGAAAGTCTACTAAAGTCTACTAAAATGGCTCACAGTGAGATGACTCTGAAGGATCTTAATATGTATAAACTAGAGGAGAAGTGAGAATGAGGGGATGATAGAAATATTCAAGTACTTCAATGGTATAAATCAGGGTTGGAATCAAGCAAAACAAGGTGACTGCCCAAGCTGCAAAGCAAACAAAAACACAATATAGGGTAGGAAAAACACTCAATGTCCATAAAATTTTGATTCAAAAAAGTTTTTAATACAAAAGATCCAGATGTATCCAGAGATATCCAAACTCAGAAGTGAAGTTACACGATCCCCTGACACGTACCATGTTTCATACAAAAACTGCGTTGGGCCAGGACCCAAATGCCAACATTCAACTTATGCAAAATGGATAAGGAGATCGAATCATCTATTAGGCATCTAATTGAGCATTCATTACTTTCTTCGGTTTACAAGCGTTTTGCCTTCCAATGTGCTGTCTCTGTTCTTGTAAGAAACACACATAGAGGGCCTCATTTTCTAAAGTATCGCAGGCCTGCGATACGTTAGGGAATGAGGGGCGGGGGGCCGAAATGGGGGACGGGCCTGCGCTAGCCGGCAGCGATCGCACCGTCGTGGTGCGATTGCTGCCGGTTTCGCACCCAATAGCGCCATCATAGAAGGTATAGCTATTGGGCGCGAACTTGGACACGAAAAGGGCCTTACCTTTTCGTCGTCTGCGGCGTCTTCGCGGAGTCGGCCCCGGTGATGCCCCGACTCCTCCTCTTCCGGGGCCGACTCCACCCCCATTTTGGTATCGCGTGCGATCCGGGTGGAAAATGAGGCCCAGAGAGACAGACACCCTACACCTACTCATCCATGCAAAGACAAATAACAAGATACACAGACCACACTAGACAGACACACCGCAATCAAGGGGTGCTTAACTTTGTGTGCGATAACGTAATGCACACTATCATGGGATTTATCTACACTTTTTTTACTGGCATTATGGTGTGCGTTATGCCCGAAACAGGATTTGCGATAAATATCGCAAATCCCATTTTGGCAGGGAGAAGGGGAAGAGGGAGAGAGGGGAGGGGAGAGAGAGCATTTGGGGAGGCACACGTTAGGAAACTTTTATACCACTGAAAGAGGGGCCACTCTGAACTTGGGGTGAGGTTTTGGTGGTGGGCTAGGTTTTGGGGGCAGTTTTAGATGCACAATCAGAGGAACGAACAGCACAATAGACATCAGTGAAGATTTTCTGTGATTTGGAGTGAGGAAAGGTACACAAGCTAGGTCGAGAGTACAATGTATAAATCTCATCTTTGTGTACCTTTCCTCACTCCAAATCACAAAAAATCTTCACTGATGTTCACTGTGCTGTTCGTACCTCTGACTGTGCAGGTAAAACTGCCCCCCAAAACCTAGGCCACCACCAAAACATCACCCCGAGTTACTAGTTGCCCCTCTTACAGTGGTATAAATAGTTTATTTACATGAGAGCCATATAAAGAGTCTCTCTCTTTCTCGCTATAGCAATGCAGTATCTGGAAAATAACCATGCCCCCCCTTTTTTTTTTTTTGCAATTTTATAGCAAAATGATAAATCTAGGCCACTATCAAAAATGTGCATTTTTATGAGCAATCTTCAAAGAAGACAAATTTATTATCTTACTTTTTCATTATATTGAACACTGTTTCAATAAGATGTCTAAGAGAGGTGGGCAAACTTTTCAAACCAAGAATCCCTTCCTGCCATATGAAGGATGTCCTGGATTTTTGGCTTCTTAGTCTCTTGCCAACTAATCAGCACTTGAATCAGTTGCCAAGTGCCAGGCAATCACACTATCAGTCCACAACTCAAGGTCCAGTTTTGGTTCTATTCAAGTTGCTGAAAGGAACAAACACAAACACCACACACACACACACACACACACACACACACACACACACCACACACACACACACACACACACACACATAGAGACAGACACCCTTCACCTACCCATCCACGCAAAGACAAATAACAAGATACACAGACCACAATAGATAGACCACAACACACCCATAGAACAGGTACCTCTGCTAGTTGATATGAAAAACTAAACTTTAGTTCTGCTCCACACCACTACTACATCATCAACTTTTCAGTATGTCCCTTGTTTGTACATAGTGTCTTAGACGTTTTCAAATTCCTTTATTTATAAGAATTAAATCTAACAAAGACAATGAAAAAGAATGATTAACATCAATAGTCATAATCATACAAGTCAAAGAATCCCATTATAAATAGAAAGCCCATCATGTATAGTGAAGAACCCAGAATCAAAAATATAATAAGAAAACATGAGAATAAAAGGAACATTTATTGTACGTGAAAATTCAAAATAAATTCAAAATTAATCCTAATTGAAGCATACTCCAATGAAAGCTTATTGATGATTTGTCAAAAAATATTCCAGCTAGCTCAAAAAACAGGCACCAGGGGAGCAAATCTCCTGCACTACCAGACACACTGCAAAAACCTTGCAAAAAATACACTTAGCACACATGTAGAAAACCTGCCATACCAAAATGGCATTGGCACCACAAACTCAAATGGCAATAACTCTATCTATGAAAAGGCAGCACTGCAAATATTGCTACATACCCTAGAATACAAATACAATGGAAACATAATATGATGGCAGATAACAGTATGGGAGAACGAAACAAGCTGGCCTGCTACAGAACCTACATGTTATGCTCAGGCTTGTGGACCCTTGGGCCGATGGGAGGATGGAATACCTTGAGGGAAGACCCGAAGGTTCTCCCGTCAGGTGGCGAGGCAGGAACCGAAGATGGGACCGGAGGACCCTCGATACTGTAGACAGGCGTGATGGTGGAGGCGGACGAAGAGTCGTGACATCGAGGAACGGAGAGGTGTCTTCACCCCTGGAAGCCCGTGATCCCCCCGGGAGGAGCCCGTAGGGACCCGGGCCGCTGGGACTTAGGTAGACCTTTGAGAGGTCAGGTGACGGTGCAAGGGCTGACTGGAGCTTCACCCTGGAAGCTCACGGTCCCCCCGGGAGGAGCCTGTAGGGGCCGCTGGGACTTAGGTGGGCCCTTGAAGATGGTGGTCAGAAGGAAGTCCGAGGTCGAAGCCAGAGGGTTGTCGCTCACCAGTCCGGTGTCACGCACCAAAGACTCGCCACTTGCCAGTCCAAGGTCAAAACCAGGAATCACCAATAGCCAGTCCGAAGTCAATATCAGGAATCACCGCTAGCCGATCCGAAGTCAGGAACCAGGAAACCAAGACGAGCTAGAACAAGGAATCAAGATGCTGGAATTCACCGAGGCAAGCAGACTCAAACAACTCTCACAGGAGACGTTGCCAAGTCAAGGAATGGTCAGAGGAAGTCTCCTTTTATACTTCCTCTGACCCTGTGGATAGGAATCAGCTGTGGCCAATTATAAGGACGAGGTCCCTTCAAATCTAGCGAAGAGGTGCGGCCTCGCGCCTAAGGATGGCGGCGGCCATCTTAGATCCGGGCCGCGGAGGAGAGCAGTGTCGGCCGCGAGAGAGGAGCAGGGACAGTCCTGGTCCCGGCGGCCAGCCCGGAGGCCTGCGGCGCCGCGCGGGGGTGTCGGGCCCGGCGCAGGGCAGTCGGCCCCGCCGCGGAAGAGAGTCTGGTCGGGGAACGAGGTAGGGGGCCGCGCCTGTGGATGGCCGCAGGCGCGGAACACAACACTACACATAGCAGAATCCCTCATCTTGGTCACACACACAAACCCACAAGTGACCAAAAATTAGAAATAGAAGCATGCAGACAAGAACTGAACTGGAAATCCCAAGTAGATCGATTTTGCATGTGATGCAACACCAGAAATAGAAACAGAAATGCATTGCATCTTATACTGTTTAAAATACAAAGAGATCAGAATTGCCCATTTCCCAAAGCTAACCCAGAAAATCAAAGACTTTTCACAAAAGAATGGAGAAGGAAAAACTTAGTATAATCCTGGGGTAAAGAGGAGCAATAGCAGCTAGAGCAACAAAATATGTTTTCTACTGCCACCAGGCCAAAATGTAATCTTACCAGAGACAATGTGGACCAGAACCAAAACCTGGGAACTCTTTTTGCTATTAACCTTTCTGTGTCCCGTAATTTTGATTACTGTTATTAGTACTATTATGTATTTGTATATTTTTTCTTCCTTTATTTTTATGGGGATGGGGAAAGGAAGGGGGGGGGGGGATCAAGGATGGAAATATATTTAGAAAACGAGCGCCAGTCAAACATTTTTTATGAGCCAGGGAAATTTCTTTCGTAATGTTTTCTCACTTTTTACTCTTTTATGTTGTTATTTTGTTGGGCTTCTTTCCTTTATTCTCTTCTTTTAGTTTGTTTATATTTCTCTCTCTCTTTTTGATTTTTGCTTTTCTGAATTTTAGGTGACCAGGTGACTTGACTTCTGAGATCTTTCTAGCCCTGGCAAGTGGTAGAAATATAGGAGAAAAGGAAAGGGTAAAGGGGTAGAAAGGTAGGAGGGTGGAGATGAGGACGGGGATCAGGGAGTACATAGGGGGTTAGATAGGAGGAAGGATGATAGGGAGATGGTAGAGGAGGGGCAGGGAGAAGTGCTGGAGGAAAAGAATAAAGGTACCCTACCCCTCAGAGGCACTCGAGCCCTAAAATCCATGATTCCCCGAATGCCCAGTGGTCACCAATATGCTTTCTTCCTCCAAGCAGTAGAAGACCCACATAGAAAGGAAATTGCACATCCCCAACTTACTCACGGTCCCCAGCAGTGTTTTCAGTCAGGCCAACCGACAACCAGTGAATCCTCACCTGGGCTGGTCAAGCACAGTGCCACCTCCAAGGAGCCAGAACCGGCTTCTCTCTTCCTGCTTCAGTTCCCAACATCTTCAGAGCAGTGATTCTCCTGCCTCCAACAGACTGGAGGTCTTGCCGCTACTGGGTCATTCTTCATCCTGCTTCTGGGGAGGAGGAGGGGACCTTGCTGCAATTGTCTTGCTCTTCCTCTGTGGGCGAGGAGGAAACACCTTGCCAGGATTGTTGTTCTTCTTCCTGCCTCTGGTTTGCCATGGTTATTCACACTTCTTCCTGCTTCGAGGGTCGATGGGATCCTCCTGCCTTGGGGGAGTGGGGGGCCTTGCTGTGATCACCTCGGGGAAGGGGGCACATCCTTAGTGTGATTGTCTCTCTCTTCCTCCTGCCTCAAGGGGAGAAGGGGGCCCTTGTCCCAGTTGGCCTGCTTTTCCTCGTGCTTGCGGGTAGAGGAAAGGCAATTGGACCATTTTTAGAAGTTCCTCCCTTGCACATGGAAACTTGCAGGCTGATGCACGGTAAGATTAGCAGAGTCAGCCTGCAAGTTTTAAAAATACTTGACCATTCTGACAGCTGACCATTCCTTTTCAGTGACTGGAGGGCTGCACCGAAACATTTGGGGGGCCTACATTCTGGTCTCTGGACCATAGGTTGGACAAATCTGGTATATAGAATGCAAAAGAAGCACACTTTTCTCAGTGGAAAAGAAATTCTAGAACAAGAATCATAATATGAAGGTCAAATTAGGGGAGATTCACTGTAACATCAGAAAATATTTCTTAACAGAAACTCATGGCATGGCATTCATAAGATGTTATGAAGGCAAAAAATAAACAGAAGTCAAGAAGCTATAGTTGGCCTCATAGCATGGTTGCTCCAACAATACATAAATCCCATAGTCCCTCATATCATTATCTCTGTGTTGTCCTGCTAATAATTTGTTAGCAGTACATCTAAGATTCTGAGGACACTTGTCAAAGTTTTTTAATGTGGTTAACTGCATGTTTACCCACATAAAACAGTATTTTGAAAATTGCCATATGTATGCAGTTAAATATGTTCCTTGACAGCACACTTATGTTTAGCCATGTTGAAAGAAGAGGGATTGGGGAGGGGAGGGGGAATAAGGAATATAAAGTATGTACATTTTGCAGTCTCTGTACATACTTTAGCATCTGTATTTGTACCTGCCAGGAGCTTTGAAAATGAGCTTGCAAGCCAGCTGAAGACTTTGAAAAGTATCCCCATAAGAAGAAAGCTATCAACTGTTAATATAGATTGAGAGCAATTTTCAAAAGCCATTTATCCATGTAAAAGGCTTTTTACCCTGGTAAACGGGATGTCTAAAAATTGCCTAACCTGTATGCTGGTCAAAGTATGCACACAGATCAACAACATGTGTAGCTAGGGGAAGCAACAATATGCACATTTTTACATTTTCAAAATTTTGAAAGTAATTTTCAATAGGTTTTATGCATGTAAATGGGTTTTTGAAAATTGCTACTATTACTCACATAGGGGCGGATTTTAAGAGCTGCGCACCGGTGCACCTATTTTACATAGGCCTACCGGCGCGCGCAGAGCCCCGGGACTCGGGGCGTGTCGGGAGCGTTTTGGGGGCGGGCCCGGGGGCGTGGTTACGGCCAGGGGCGGTCCGGGGGCATGGCCGCGTCCTCCGGACCTGCCCCCAGGTCGCGTCCCGGCGTGCTAGCGGCCCGCTGGCGCGTGGGGATTTACGTCTCCCTCCGGGAGGCGTAAATCCCCCGACAAAGGTAAGGAGGGGGGTTTAGACAGGGCCGGGCGGGTGGGTTAGGTAGGGGAAGGGAGGGGAAGGTGAGGGGAGGGCAAAAGAAAGTTCCCTCCCAGGCCGCTCCGATTTCGGAGCGGCCTGGGAGGGAACGGGGGTAGGCTGCGCGGCTCGGCGCGCGCCGGCTATACGGAATCGATAGCCTTGCGTGCGCCGATCCAGGATTTTAGCGGCTACGCGCGTATCTACTAAAATCCCGCGTACTTTTGCTGGCGCCCGATGCGCCAGCAAAAGTACGCCAAATCGCGCGGTTTGAAAATCTACCCCATAACTCCTTTGAAATTTCACTGCATTTTCAAAAGGTTTAGCGCACATAAATGGACTTTATGTGCACAAATGGACTGATGAAAAGTGCTACAACATAAGCTACTTTTATGTGTGTAACTCCTTTGAAAATGTTTTCCTATGTATGTTGTTTTTCTGGGAAAAAGTATCCATAAAATAAGAGATGCAAATCTCTGTAACTATGTTTTCCCTAGGCACCTTTTAAAGGGACAGTACAAGAATCTTTTGAGAACAAGTGCAAAGTCTGTGAAGGAAAATACCCATGGACTTAGTTTTGAAAACTGCCCCATTAAGAATATTTAAGTTTTATAAGTGACTCTGTGTAACCTCCACATCTTTCTTCCACAAGTATCACTATGCAAAGTAATGTCACAGTTTACAAATATAACGATGCTTCATAATATTATATCACAACTAACTAACATTCTAGGTATTGTCACCAAAAAACTCTTTATGTTGAAGCTAAACCCTTTTAGATATCCTTCAGCATTTCAAGGGTTTACAAGAACTTTGCAAAATAAATTGAATCCTAAAGTGATCTTTAGCTGCTCAGCTGCAGCTACGCAGCCAGTCAGCAGATTCCTTCATTTCTGGACAAAATGACATGTAAATGGGCAAAAAAAAAAAAGGGTGATTCTGGGGCATTGCTAGAATTGGCTGCCTAGCACTGACTTTTAGCAGTAGATAGCTAAATTCAGCCTTCTAACTCCAGGCAATCAAATCGTGGTGGCTTCATTTTAGCTGACAAGATTTGGATTTATTTTCAGCTATAAACTGTTGCAGGTGAAAATGTGCTTGCCAGCTTGATCGTAGACTCTTGGTGGTCAATTCAAAATTGTATTTATTTAATGAAATGTATGAATCACTTTATAGGTTTTACAATAAAATCTTCCAAAACGATGTAAAAATAATATAAAGCAAATATAAAACCAACAAATTAAAACAAACAAGAAGCATCAGTAATATACACACAGTGCCATCTCTTCAGGACCAGACCACCTTGACTTCCATTACTTATAACAAACTAGATTGTTCCTATCTCAGATATCACCAGCCAATTCTTTACTTCCTAATCGACAGGGTGAGATCATTCCATAACTTAGGAATCATCATGGAAAACAATTTGTTCTGCAACGTAATGTGCTGATAGACTGACGGAACCAGCCCCATTATTACTTTTGTCATTTTTACTCAGTTACAGCTATGTCAGCTGAGGTTCAGGAAGACAGTAACAGTCAGTAGACTCAAATTCACATTACTGTACCTGTTCTGAATTTCCTTTTACAGAAAGTCAAGACACTGGCATTGAACAGCCAAAGTCAAGACTAAAGAAGAGAAGTCACGTTACTTACTTCATTGGCATCAATGCCATTGTTAACAGACCACGTGGTCTGGAAACACTCCAGCATACGTTGCTTCAGCTGCTTGGGGATCCGATGCACCCGGATGAAATCCTTCAAGTCCTTTGTGCGGGTGTGGTAGAGAGAACGCCGGGAGTACATCCTCTGAATGATGGCAGTCACATTCCCAAAGACCACAGCATGCATCAGAGCTGTAAGAGAACAATCCCACTCGCATCAAAAGCCAGAAGACTGGGTCAAGCCAGAGAATTACTGTTGGAAAGAGGAGAGTTCTAGGCAGAGAGATAAAAAATGTATTGGTGCCACCTTGGCAGATTATGTAGAATTCAGTGCAGGATATACTCATACTGTGTAAGAAACTGAATAACACAGGAAACCTAACAGGTGACAGTGAACCTTTTCTCTAGACTAATATTTTGCTTTGCACTTGGTAGACTCAGTCCACTATTTAGTGTCTTCTCTTTTTTGAGATCTTCAGAACAATACAGACCCCTCGAGGTGGGTGCTCCAATTCTATGGGTCCCAGAGTGGAAGAAATGGAGAGGGCAAGAGTGTCCCAATGTCTCAAATTAGATTTCAGGGCTTTGAGGGCCCCTAGGATCAGTTCTGGCTGTTGTGTGTGTGTGTGTGTGTGTGTGTGTGTGTGTGTCTGCAAGTGCCTTTTCATATGGTATCTTTGTCTAACATGTGGGTAGGCTGTCGAGACCCCCTGCCTTGTTTGTGGGTGTCATTTGCTCCAATTTTTCTGGAGTGTGTGCGCCCTTTTTCCATCCTTCTGGCATGCCTGTGTGTCTTTCCTGTGCTTTCAGCACAGTCCTTTTTTTGCCTGCTTTTTCTGAACAGTATCTATCATGCTGGTTGTCTTTGTCGTCCCGTGATCACACTATATCTTCTCTTTTCTATGCATCTAGCCTTTGCATTAAATTTGCATGCATATTAGTTTAACTGTTACCCATCTTATAATTTAATTTCTTCCCACTTCTCATTTTCCCTGACTATCCAGCGCATATTAGTAGCCTCTCTAAATGGCCAGTCATCCTGCAGACCACCCAAGCCCCCAGTAGATGCATTCATTCCCTGGAGATGAAGAGATGCACCGTGTTGGAGGTGCAGTGTATGTGCCGATTTCTTTCCTGCTTTACACTTGCTGCTTTTTGTGTGAGGCACCCTGACTGTCCTTTTAGCTCTCCTTCAGCCTCACCCAGACAGACTCCTGCGCCACCTCCAAGAAATGTGGGAGGACCTTGAAGCCCCGCTGTGGGAGAGGCTGGGCCTGCAAACACACTTCCTGCCCAAGATACTGGGATACTACCACCCCATCTCCTCTAAGAAGAGAAAGGCAGGTTAATATAGGTATTATAAAATGTGTTTTTGTTTTTTTTTAATTATTTTCTCTTCTGTAGAACTTCTGACTCATATGCATGGGTGTGACTGGTTGGTCTGAGTGATAGTATGTGAGTACACATGTATGTTAGTTATATGAGAGTGAATCTGAGGAGGATGTGTGTGTGTGTGTGTGTGTGTGTGTGTGTGTTATGTGTGGTTAGTGCGTCTGTTGGGATCTTGCCAGATAGATAGGGACAGTCTTGTCACTGTTCAAAGGACAAGTTCCAGGATTGTGGTACTGTCTCTTTAAAAGTATTGACAGTGACTTTGCAACAGAACCTTTTTTCTGTTTTCATTCCAATACGATAGGATAGAACATAGCAAAAGGAAAGAGGGTGGCAATGGTTGGCTCCCATGATTTTCCAAGGGCGGAAAAGAAATAAAAAATACATTTTTCCTTACATAGAAAAGAATGAGAGCTTTATGGGCCAAAGGGAGAGTATCTAGACTTAATCAAGCAGGACTACATTTCTTTGGAGTAGGGGCTCTGGACAGGCATATAAAAGCCATGAGTTTAGGTTAGAAAATAACCTTTTTTGGGTAGGACTGCAACAGAGCCATTATTATAGATTCCATCTTAGAGGGATGTTTGATTAGCCATTTATTGGAATCAATCTTTTCACCAGGCAGTGTGATTCCTTTGGAATAAGTTGTCTTACCATTTTAGGCAATTAAGTGACCTGCTGCCTATTAGACACCAACTAAAAGCTTGGATGTTTGCGCTGTAGGCTAGTGGTCGTTCAGTTTGGAGATGCTGTTAGATACTGGTGCACAGATCCTGGTAAGGTTAAGATAAGATGCTGAGGGAGGCCGGGACCTTGCAAACCTCATATGAGTTAGTGCTAGGAGGATGATTAGTTCCCTGTTAGGAAGTGCCTCTTGTTGGGGAAGGGACAATTTTGGTGATGAGTGGGTGGTAGGAAGGAGGTTTCATGATACGTCTGGTGTTTGTGGCTTACGTATTGTGTTCGTATTGCCTTCTTGTATGAATGTTATTTGTAGTGTATTTTGTAATTATTTTGCACCTCCATTCTAGGTACTTTTTGTAAGAGGATGGGCAAAAATTTGAGTGCTCCAAAACACTTCAAAATAGCAGCTTAGAGGCCCCATTTGCAACAATATTTAGGGAAACCCGGTGTTTGGCTTCTGTTTGCCTAGTGGATACCCAAACCACCAGTGGTGATTGAAGTCCAAAGTATTTGTCATCCAAAACTGTTTAATAGTATATTTAATATGGTAAAAGCTGGAAGAGAAAAGTTCTTCCAGCTGCTTATGCTTCCTGTTTTAGCACTGAGTGAACTGAGCAGCTCTCCCAGTAGCCATTGTGCCCTTCCACAGCAGCGTCTCAATATTAGAGCTCTCCCAGTTATCTACCCCTCCTCCTTGTATAGCACTGAACCTACAGCAAAGCTGTCCAAACTGCCTATGCTCACTTCCACAGCCTGTAAATAACTTTACACTCCTCCGCAGGCCTCCCTGAGCTCCATGCACTAGGAGACAGGATGATTGTTATGTGCATGAGGTAAGGAATAGTGAGATAGAAGGAATGGAGTTTGTTGCAACATCCATCATAGGTTGTGAATGCCCATGTGGAGAAGCCAGTTTTTAAATTGGCTGCGTTTTTACCTGCAGGCCTGCAAGCTGATTTTCAAAGTGAAACTCTCCATGGACTTTCCCTAGGGAGGCTTAATTTCCCAAACAGTCGGTTTAGGAAAGTCAGCAAAAACACGCACAATTTACAGCTCCTGTCTGGTGTACACAAATGTATCCAGAAAACTTAAAGGGGAATTTTAAAACCCCAGCGCACACCAAAACCAGGAAATACGTACGTCAGTTGGGCTGGCACGTGCTGAGCAGATTTTAAAAGCCGCCCGAGTAAGCACGTACTTGCCGCTATGCACACAAAAGAAAAGTTCCAAAAAAGGGGCAGGGCACGAGGGCTCCTGGCGTTCACACGGAAATTTGCGCTTAAACACTTACGCGCACAGGTGTGCTCTGGGGTCTACTGCCGCATAACTTTACTTCTGCTGTGGATGACGTGCAAGTTATAAAATAAACCCAGACAAATCGGCACGTTTTCAAGGGTCGGGGCTAACAGGGGAGAAGAGAGGCTATTAAACTAGGGAGGTTTGGAAGTCCTAATCCTTACCTGGGCGAACTGGGAATGAACTGGTAAAACTAGTAAAGGCGTTGGCACGCGTGTCTTTTAAAATCCCCCCATTTATGTGGTAGAAGTGGGATATGCACACATAGGCATGCGTCCACTTAAAATCGCACGCACACGTGTGCATGCGGTCAGGCATCTACACACTTACGGTATAAAATGGCCGTGTCCCTTTGTGTGGGCCAATGAACGCGCCTGCACGCCTGTTTAAAACTTACCATCCCAATGCGCATACTGCTGGATTTTATAGAGCACACGTGGAAGCCCAAGCCCTCTCCCTGGCTCCGCCCCCAGGAATGCCTCCGTGCACGCTAGGTCATCCTTTGTACGCAGATGACATCCCCATGTCAATTTACCCACCTATGGGGCATGCAATTTTCTAAAAAGATCACTTCTGCATGCAAAGCACACACAAGGTAATTCTGAAAGGAATGCGCGTGTGCCCATAAACGCGTACACGCATATCAGTGTACGAGCAGAGATAGACTGCAAATTTAAATCATGCACGCAAGAATGTGTGTATCGTTTAAAATAACCCTCCCGCGTGTACGTGTGCCTATGACCTTAAGAGGTGGCGCGCGTATATTTTCCACACTTATTTCAGCTAGGGCTTTAGCAGCTTTTACGCTCGTATGAAGGCGGATTTTTCCAAGTAGTCCACCAGTTTGCCCAGATCATATCAAAGTATTCAGGACCCTTCTGGTTCTTTATCCTGCAAGCCCCCCCATGTGACCCTGAACCCTCCTTCTGTGCTAAAAGCCCTAAAACTCGAGATCTCCAGACTTGATCCTCATCTTGTTATGCTGATAAGAAGCTGAAGCGTGCCATGGTCAGCCTTTTTAAAATACAGACTCAAGCGTGTTAAGGCTTGGCCCCGCCCTGGAATGTCCATGCCCCGCCCCTTTCCCACCCCCTTATTCTTGACGCACACATGGGAATGTACGCAGGACTTTGCGGCTTCTTAAAATACACATTGCTCATGCGTGGTCTGCATATGTGTGTATGTGGGCATTTTTGTGCAAGCAACTTTTAAAAATAGATCTGTTAGCATGTAAGAAACTGTTTTGTGAGTGATGGCCTTTTGAAAATTATCCCAGTAAAAAATACACTGGCTGGCCAGTGCTGCCCCTTTTTTTCTGTTGAGAATGTATATGCACATTGTTGCCAGTGGAGAAAGGGGAAGAAGGCTTTTAAAGAAGTTTCTTTATGCTGGCAAACACCTGAAATCCATTTGAAAAGTGTTACCCTCATGTAAATAAGCTGTAAATATATGTCCATGCTTAGCTGGTACTACAAGTTGATTCAATATAATTTCAAGTTTAAAAAAGAGAAGACTACATTAATTATTTTGTTCATATCATGGGCTTCTATTTAGTTTAATACAAAAGGTTTTGTTGTGTACTGTGTAGTGGTGTTTTCAAATTTTTTATCCCTAATTTTAAAGACTTATGCTTAGGGGGTTTTTTGTTGGGTTTTTTTTTAATGAAAGTCTGTTCAAGGTAGTTGTAAACAGAGGCACAAGATGCAACTGAATAAGGAAAACTTTTCTTTAAAATCAGAAGAAAATCTTTCTTTTCAACTTTGGATCCTAAGGTACTGGGAATGATTTATTACTGGATTTAATTCAGTCATTTACTATAAAAGTATAAACTGGATATATATTCTGAGCTGTTAAAAATATCACTACATACATGGATTATATAAATAACATAATGAATGCCTCAGGAATCTGAGGAGCAAATGTCCTTATTTCATCTAAAAATCAAGTAAAATTGTCAAATATTAGGTAAGCATAATTCATTTCATAGTTATTTTGTTATTAAATATTGATTGTTATTAAATATTGATTACAGCCTCACAAAACAGCTGTATACATTGTGAAAATCATTAGACTGGTCAAACACATTTGAGCTGCTGATGGTAATTTGCCAACAGGTTTCCTATTCATGTTGTCTCACCAGAACCTACACTCAGAGTCATTTTTAGCAACTGTCAATAGAAACTGGACAGTTAATACCTAATTAGTTCATGGCACAATTTGACATTTCATGCAAGATGATTATTCATTACTGGGAGCTGGAACAAACAGCTAACCTTAATGCATAGAAAAATACTTCCAAGAAGACCACAACCTGTACATTATTCAGGGTAATAATAAGGGCCCTAATTAAATAGACAAAAGGTCAAGTTGCATTTGTGCAATCTATGGAACTAACAGATCAGCTCTGCAGATTTGGAAAAGAACAAACTGTCTGCGCGAATTGAAAAGGACTGAATTAATTTCATTGGCCCAAAAAAGGGCAATCAAGGATCTTTCCCTTAAAATACTGCACAATCTAGACACACAGTTTTATGTTGGGATAGTCATGGATTCCACAATTCATGTCAACGACTGACGAGAGCGTGTGGAAGATGAAAAGTTATCAAGCATTGTTTAAAAAGATGTTTGCTGAATTAAAAATATTTGTTTCACAAATACATTATCATCAATGTTAGAGGAGACATTTAGCGGTAACAGACAGGTAGATATTCTGACGTAAGATGAAAGCATTAATATGGGTAAGGGAAAGGTACGCAGGGTGAATACATAGGGATAATGGAAGAGGGCAGATCCATGGATATAGGAAAAATGGGAAGGGAACAAAAGAAAGCAGAAGTACAGGAAAGAATAAAAGGGAGTAGACAAAGAAGAGGTCAAGGAATAAAGGAAAGAAGCAAATGGCAGAGGAACATGGGTAACAGATAAACGGCAAAGAAATGCTGGGTAGTTTCAGTAAGAGGCGAGCATCTCACATGCATACTAATTCTCTTCATATGTTGTTTGCTGGAACAGTGCATCCTGTCCAGGGCTTGAATATGTCACTCATGCTCTCAAAATATTTTGGCATTTTCAGCTTTAGGACTAATTATTATCTGACCCTGTGCATTTATCATTTACACACAGATAGGAGGGCTTAAAAGTAAAGAACTAAGTTTGCAGCTCTCACGGGCAAGGAGGCATTTAAAAGTTGTAAATCTCATCTGATCGGCTTGTCTGGTAAACAAGAATAAATAAGAGGCAGACAGCAGTGAGGCACCAGACATTACTACTTCAAGGAATGAATTATACCCAACATTTGTGTTATTGGCAGGGCTGGACATCCAGGATGCACGTATACGAATCATTGACAATGGGGTACAGAGCTGTATTAGGTGCTGTTATGAATTAGGGCTGTATAACATCAGTCTGTCTTAGCTAATAAGGAAAAAAAATACTTTTGGTAGGTGATGTTCAAGTAACAAAACCTATTTTCAAGTGCAGGCTAAATAAATACAGTATGATTCCAAGGTTATAAAGAAAATATTCTGCACAGACTACTGGTAAGCAAGCTGGACTGAATGAATAAAAGGCCAGAAAGCTTTAAATGGGCTTTAGGAACTGGTTGAGCAGCAAGATTAAAAGAGTGGTGGTAAATGGAGTTCACGCTGGTGAAAGCAGGGATGGTAATTTGAAACAGTCGCATGGGCACCCATGTATGCACGTATGCCGGCTCACACCAAAAGACACGGCCATTTTGTAACATACGCGCATATATGCGCACATGGTATAAAATAGGCTGTACATGTCTGCGTGTGCACTCAATTTTATATGGTCGCATGCATGTGGGTACAAATTCCATCTCTACCGCATAAGTGTGGGGATTTTAGTAGATACACGTGCCGACCCAATTACCAGTTCCCCCAGTTCATTACCAGTTCACCCAGGTAAAGGATAGCACTTTCTAACCCCCCTGTTGTGCGTCCTGGCTGCGCTAGGCCCGTGCCCGGGCCTGCTTACCTTGCACGTGCTCCAGCGGGCCCTGGTCTGACCTCTCCCACTGCCGCAGCCAGCTCCCTGTGCCCGCGGCGCCGCCTGGCAGCATCTCCAGGCTCTTCAGGGCCTTCTACCTCCCAGCGCTCCTCCCGGCATGGCTCGGCATCCTCCTCAGCGTCGGGTCCACCCCTAGGTGCGCGGACCAACGAGACCTTTAAAGGGCCCAGGGAGGGAAACTGCTCCGCGGCACGCAGAGATGATGTCACATAGCTCTGTATTTAAATGAGGGCCCGCTCCTCAGTCCTTCGCCTTGGCAATCGAGTCATCACCTCTGTGTGAGCTAGTTTGCGGTCCTCATTCCTCTGCCTGTTCCAGTGTTCCTGCGTTCCTTGTTCCTGTGCCTGTTCCAGTGTTCCTGCCTTGCTCCTGTGTTCCCATGGTCCTTCTTGTGTTCCAGAGTCTGTTCCTGAGTCCTGTCCTTCGTCTTACTACCCAGGTAGTACCTTCTCGGACTGATACCCGGTACTGACCTCGGTTTGTCTTGACCATGCTTGGACTGATCCTTGGAACTGACCTCTGCTTGCCTGTCACCACTCCAGGACTGATCCTTGGAACTGTCCTCTGCTTGCCTGTGACCATGCCCGGACTGATACCTAGAACTGACCTCTGCTCGCCTTTTACTATGCTCGGATTGATACCTGGAACTGTCCCTTGCTTTGGCTGACCATTCTCGGATGGATACCCTGGCTGTGACCCTTGTGCTCCATTCGGACACTCTCTTCGCTCCTCCTGTGACCACCAAGTCTGCCTGCCTGCCTCAACACCAACCGCGGCCTTCTTCGAGCTGGACCACTAGGCGCTGCCTATCCTAACCAGAGGACCTTCAGTTTCTGTCTTGTTCCAGTGGTCTCCGGTACCCTCGTTTCTGGTCTAGGCCGCCTGTTCACTGACAGCTGCGCACCTCTCCTCTTGGTGGACACACCTCTCCGTCATCTCTCCAGGAGACCCCCAGAGGCCCACCTAAGCCCAGGCGGTCCAGGAATCCAAGGGCTCAACCTGCAGAGCCCCCAGATTGCTATTGGTGAAGACCCTCTCAGCCTCTGTCTCCTTGTGTGCTCCGCCTCCTGGCGGCAGGCGCCTTCTGGGATCCCTCAGAGAGCAGTACCAATTCTGCACCAGGCCAAGGGTCCACTTCCAGCGCAACACCCCCCTAGTTAATTAGCCTCCCTTTTACCCTGTTAGCGCCTACCCTTAAAACCCCGCTGTCTGGCCTATTTTTGTTTGTTCCTGGACTTATACGCCATCCGTAGCAGAAGCAAAGTTATGCAGTAGGGGATCACGGCGCATGCTTGTGTGTGTTAAGTATTTATGTGCATATTTCATGCTAAAGTCCCACAATTCCCATTGTCCTGCCCATGCCACATCCATCCCCCGTCCCTTTTTACAACTTATTTGTGTATGTGCCAGGAAATCCTTGTGGTGCGCGTCAGACCAACTTCTGCGCATATCTCCCGGTTTTGCCGCGCCGAGCTTTTAAAATTCACCCCAAATTGAGCAATGGGCTTGGTACTGGGATTGCTTCTTTTCAAATACCTTTATTAGCAATATTTCAGAGGAACCTGAAGGAAAATTATGTGTTGGCAGATGATACCAAAATCTGTAACAGATTTAGGAATAAGCATCTCAGATGACATGAAGGTAATAAAACTAAAAACATGCTCAGTTATATAAGTGGAGGAATTATCAGCAGGATAATGGAGGTAATACTTAATCTGTATAGGTCATTTGTGAGACCACACCTTGAACACCGTGCTCAGTACCTATATAAGGACATTGAGAGGATGGAAGTGGCTCAGAAATGGGCTATCAAAATGGCACAAGACCTGCAACACAAACCTTACAAAGAAAGTCTCAAGACACTAAGAATGCACTTGCAGAAAGAGAGAAGGAATGGAAGGATATGATTGAAACTTTCAAATATTTGGCAGGCCACAGAAAAGCATGGAAAAGTGAAATTTGCCATAGAACAAGAAATTCAAGAGGTCAGATTTGAGATGAACCTGCAGGGAGGAAGATTCAAAGGAAATATGAGAAAATACTTCTTTACTGAGAGGGTAGTAGATGCCTGTAATAGCATATTGGCAGAGGTAATGACATACAAAACCATGACAGAATTCCCGTGTGCTTGGGACTGAAACAGAGTGCACAGGGAAGGTCAGGTGGGGGCAAACAGGTAAAAGAAATGCAAGAGGGAGCTTTAGTGTTTGCTCAATCATATGAAACTTTAGAGGGCCAGGGAGGAGAAAATACAAGCCAGTGGACAAAGCGTGGAGCTAGAACAGCAGCAGGCTTCCAGAAAGGCTGGGGTAATAGCAATGGTGGGAGACAGG
Organism: Rhinatrema bivittatum; assembly: GCF_901001135.1. Lineage (NCBI taxonomy): Eukaryota > Metazoa > Chordata > Amphibia > Gymnophiona > Rhinatrematidae > Rhinatrema > Rhinatrema bivittatum. The sequence goes on along the minus strand of NC_042620.1, from coordinate 176,576,230 downwards.
GTTGAGGAGTCAGGTAGGAGAAATGGGATGGGGGTAGCTGATGTTGGTTTGGGTTTTGTATGTTTATCTACTCAAAGTGGCAGGGAACCAGAGAGAAATAATCTCAGTTGGGCAGACTGGATGGGCCAATTGGTCTTTATCTGCCATCATTTACGAGGTTACGGTTGTATTCTGTGGTGACTGCTTTGCTACCTAAACAGGATACATTTTCTGTGACAAGGTTCTGATGAAACAAAAGCAAACCTATTAATTCCAAGTCATGAAGGATATGTAAAAAAATATATACTCCTTCTTATTCCACCTATAAATAAGGCAAAAGGAGGAAGGGTTAATATAATTTAAAATGATTATTTAATCCCAGGTCATCCTCATCAGGGGACCGACATGAAGTGCAATGAATCATTATAAAAATCCTCTCTTTTGTGTAGTATTTCCTTTTACATAACTTAAACTGGTAGGTAAACAAAAATAATCAGATCACTGTAAATTAACATATAGCTTCCTCTTTAGAGCTATGCACTAGGGTTCACTTGAAACATGCAAGATTATAGATGCTGCATTTATGTTGTTTAGTGAAAGAAAAAATTAATTTGGGAACTATCAGCCTTTCAGGAAAAATCTAGCAACATGAATGGAACAATTATTGGTCTGCAACTGTCAATATCAATCATGCGCCTAGAATGTGTCAGAAATTCTTGACCATCAATCTAGCCAGGATTAGCCCCCAAATACCATAAACCATTCAATCACTGGCTACAACCAATTTCATGGAGAAGCCTCCATGGATCTCTGCTTTCTGGTAGAAAGACCATAAATTTATATGGATCAACAGATAAAGGCTCTTCATGAGAGACACTAAGTCAATTTGATTGTACGTTTCTATACCTAAGCATTCTAGGATTTGTAGTTCTGCTTTTAACAATACAATGAAAAAATAAAAACTGCAAATCATTAAAATGGTAAGAAATGGCAATTATATAAACAGGATCAGCTCCATGTATCACTGATGGCTTGTAGTTAGTTTGCAGATTTGATTAACATGATGTTTCTTGGCCCCACAGGAGCTCCTGTTATAGTCATTTCCATGCAACTGCAGGCATTGGATGCTTTTACCCCTTGGCTTCTTTCCTTTTACTCCAGCTTTTTTGTGGGCAAAATAAAGGGTCTCAGAGTCGATCGGAAGCTCACCTCCAATCAGCATCGTGCAAATGGAAAAGATCTTCTCTGTATCTGTGTTTGCAGATACATTCCCAAAACCAACACTGGTCAGGCTGCTGAGTGCAAAGTAGAGCGATGTAATATAAGAGCTACGGATGGTTGGCCCACCGATCAGTTCACATCCTGTGCTATTCCCCTCATGGCTGTCATTCATGTAGGACACTAGGTCAGTGCTATTGATTGAGTCATGTGACTTTTCAGCAGTTGTGTTGCTGTAAGGAGTACCCAGACGCTTGGCTAACTCATGCAGCCAACCTAGGAAAGTAAACAAAGAAAAGTTACAAACTGAAATCAAAGATTTATTTTTACAATCTGACAAATCCGAGTAGATTGTTATTAAGAAACAGCCTCCATGGTACAAACTGTTCAAATTGGTCTGTTCTAATAAATGAAGTTGAAAAGATAATTTGTGAAAATCCAAAGGTGAGAGGTTAAAGCGATGATACTTTCAATGTAAAAATAGTTGTTAGTATTTCAGAATCCCGTAGTTTTAAAACATAAGCAGGAGGCACAGAATTACTTAGATGTTATATAGCTCCAGGTCCTCAGGAACAAGCTGAACCAGTCCTGGCTTTGCCGAACGGCTGCTGCATCTACTGACTTGGAGATCCAATTTCTCTAAGAAAAACAGGACTACGAGCTGACAAACGCAGTGGGACCAGACTCAGGGCTGGATCATTTTACCCCTGATGACATGAAAGCCGTCTGGTAATCCAACACCCTACAGCTTCTTTGTAACGAAAGTACATGGAAAGAAAGTTTACACATTGGGAGGTGTATTTTAAAAAATAAAACAAAAATCTTTATTAATTCAAATGCAGCACATGAGTTAGATACACAATCTATACAGATCTGTATTTTAATTCTTATCTAGGTGTGATGTGAATACTGAGGTGAATTCGCTTTCTCCAAGTTTTCATTAAAGAGAAAATTTTGAGCATAACCCATGTGCCCAGTAACTGATTTTCATAGGGAAAGCTATCTGGGTAGTTTCCTTTGGAAAATTAGCTACAAGGAAAATAGGGACAAAAGTACCCACAGACCTTGCCTCTCTTATTTCTGCAGATTGTAAGTGCACTTGAAAATATACCTGCTTGTTTCCCTACCCCGTCCCAAGACAGCTCCTTTTAGCCACTAAACCTAGCCGTCTAGTGAAACTTGTCAGATTTGGAAGCTGTCTCCTGATCTAAGGGCTGCATTTTTTTCCATGAATCCTGAGGAGGTACTAGCTAATTGAAATATCTGTTTGAAGGTTTGAGTCTTTTTAACTAAGATTCTGCAATTATTTATTTTGTATTTTATTAGGCTAGATTGTCTGGTTTATGATAGGATTTATGCTGACTATATGCACATGATGAGTTTATGCATTTTCATGTGGATTATGTGTATATAATGTATTTATGTTTTATGCATTATAAATTCACCTTGATCTTTTGGGAAACAGCGAATAACAATCAAATACATAAATACATTTTCACCTCAGAGGATCTAGCAGGGTAAGTCTTTGAAAATTGCCCTCTAATGGAGAGAGACAAAAAATTAGAAGGGTCTCAGATTTTACAGTTTCATACTTTTACCACTAGACATTTTATTAGCATATTGAATTTTAAAAAACCCAACATAGCAGCCTTCCCAACATGAACTACATCTTGTTTCAAAAGTGCAAATGCCAAGCAGTATCTGTCTATCTTGTATTGATTCAAAATACCCTTTTAAGTTGTTGATTTTGAACATTTTTAAGCAGTTCCCTTGAAATTGCCCTTCACTCTGTGGAACAATGCTACAAAAGGATGTCAGTTGCCAACTGCCATCCCCTGGTTGTGATGCCATAAATAACATCACACATGAAAAAATCAGATATCCTATGTGATGGAAGTTGTGATGCTACTCTGAGCATGGATAATTCCATGGGTTCAGAGAAAGTTCAGAAAAGAAAAAACAGTAAAAAACAAAAAGGGCTACATTTAAAGACAGGGCATAAAGGTTACTCTATGTTTCTACAATTTTTAACATCACTGTCTTGCTCCAGGCTGTTGCAAAATAAGCAAGCAAAATCTTTGACAAAAGAATTGTAGAACTTTTGCCTGACCCTTACATTTAGCCTTTAGGGGCTAGGGTTACACAGCATTTTTTTTTTTTTTTTGTAGAATGTTTTGCCTGAATGATTTTTTTTTCTTTGGAATATTTTCCTTTCCAGAAGTTGCAGGAAAATTACAATCTTGGGCAAAAAATGTGCTACCTTAGGGCACAGTAACCTTGAAGGCTGTTTATATTTTTTGTCTTATATACTTTATGCTTTTTGTCTTATATACTTTAAAAAAAACACATTACAAAGCATATTAAGGGTTTTCTTAGAGCAGACTTTCCCAACCAGCATGCCTTCAGACCTGATCAAGTGTGCCACGGAAAAGTCACAACTTCCTGATGCACAGGGGTAGAGCAGCACCTGGGCTCTACTCTCAGCACATCTTAAAGCTGCAGGAGCTCCTTTCGGAGCACGTGTGTAGTCGCCCAAGCCTCTCCTTGCTAGCTACAGCATGAGCCCCAGAGGGTGGGAATTAACGGGTAACATGCAAGGCATGGGAGAGAGGAGGAATAGCTTAGTGGTTAGAGCAGTGGGCTATGAACCAGGAGACCAGAGTTTGAGTCCCACTGTTGCTCCTTGTGTGCAAACCACTTTATCCTCCATTGCCTCAGGTACAAAATTTAGATTGTAAGCCCTCTGGGGATAGGGAACTACCTACAGTACCTGAATGTAAACCCATGTGATATCTCAGATTGAATGTCAGTATATAAAAAAAAATAATAATAATACATGGATACCCTGGCCTGCTTTGTGAAGCATCTACTTCCTCCTTCTGAACATCTTCCTTAGAGTCCTTCTGTCTTCTGCCTGGGCTGAGTGAGATCAGGATAGCATGCACTGAGCACCAGGTGTGACTCAACCTGATTGACAGCAACAGCAATGGAGGAGCTCTGGCAAAGCAAGGTAACTAACTGAGCCAGCTGCCCACAATTTCACTGCACTGCACAGATTTCTGCTTTCTTGTGGGAGTGAGGAGATCTGTTCATAGCAAGGAACTGAAGGGTTGGGACAGAGAAAGGAGCCATATGTGGTGAGGTGCTGAGGATGGGGAAGGAGCAGGAATCTGTAGGTGAAGAATGTAGGGGGGCAAGAGCATGTGCAGAGTGAATATGGGCAAAGTGTCTATGTTGAAAACAACAGATTTAAAGGGGAAGCGGCCGCAAGGTAAAACTCCTCTTTACACAGCAACAGGGTGAATTTGTGGCGATGGATAACCCACAAATGCAACTTTGGCTTGCAGATAGGGGAATGGGGGAATAAATCCAGCTGCACGAGTCCTTTCCATGTCGGCATTGCCTTCTCTGTGAAGGCTAGTGTAACACGCCACATTTTTGTTAAGGAAGGTGTGCCTTGGACTTGAAAAGGATGGGAACATACTGTCTTAGAGGTTCTGACTGTATTTGAGAGGGAATTGGTACGATCGAGCAAACAGAGCAAAGGTGGAACTGGGATTCAGCAAAAATATGCAGAACCTGGACATTTTTGGCCAGTTGTGGAAAAACCTGTGAAAGATATCTACTTCCTTGTAGAATTTAACGGAATATTTTTGCAGAAAAACGTGAAAAGCTGCAAAAATGTTGCTTTTAGCTGCATTTGCAGAATTCCTCCCTGTTTAAAAACCCTATGAAATGCAGCCACACTGCAGAGTTACACCATTTTCTGTCTTTCACTGATAAATCTTTCCATTAAAATCTATACCAAACATTTTCACCGCAGGTCAAATTGTAGATAACAGTGTCAAAAACATTTGTGAAGTTAAAGTTTGACATTTTCCTGCAACTCTACGCCTGTGTCATACATACTGTGCTGTTCTCTCCTTGGTAGGGAGGTTCTTATTCTTTGTAGGCCAAAAGAAAAACTATGTTTCACTTTCTTCCTTCTAAAATTGTCTGCATTCAAATGCATTTCAATAAGAAATTAAGACTTCTCAGTTTCTCCCCTGGATCTCTATTTTAATAACTAATTACAAATATTTGCAAGTATTGCTTTAGCGCACTAAATCGCTTTATCTTGACCAACTGTGAAGCTCTTTTGCCTTTGGAAGTTGTTGTGCAGTGGCAAGCTAGCATATTTAGTCACTGGCATAGTAGGGGGCTGTATGCCTATAAATCCCATAATTGTGAGACATAAGAGCACACTGTGATCCTATTTGGATGAAAAGCCACATAAATATAAATTGTTATTATTATGATTTCTCCACATGGTACACCCATCTTGTGCTGGGTAGTATTTTGAGCTCTGACTGTTGCACTTCTTGATGATCCCTTTGTGGCAGTCTGACATTTTCATATCCAGTCTTGGGGTTGGTGGGGGCCGCTGAGGGAGGTGCACTAAGGGGTTTATCTACCCTGTTTTTGTGAGTATGGGAAAATATTCAGGACATCTAGCTTTCAGTTTAAGTTTCAATGGGCGTCTTTGTCCTGTGTGTACCAGATGTCCTCAGTCCAGACATTTAAATGGGTCAGATTTAAGAGTTGGACACATAATCACATAAATAAGTGTGTGTGCTAAAGGGATGCACAAATAGCACCAGGCTTTAACTTGGCCGGGACGTACCGCTCATCTTTTTCCGAAAGAAAAATAAGAAATAATGGAACTGGGAAATTTATATTAGATATAATTTTCTGTTTTTTCTTTATCTTTCTAAAAATTATTCTTAATTCCCACCATGCTGACTACAAGCCTGCAGATGAGTTTGTTTAAAAGCTGCTGCAGACAGAGCCGTGATGTCTCAAGCAGAACAAGCCCAAGGAATCCTAATTCTATCTATCAGTGCTGTAGAGCTTACTTTGTTAAAGACTGAAAACAGTCAGTGAGCAGAAATGCAGACAGGATAGAAAAAGTTGTAAACACTGATACAGGCTTGGCTTCTTTTTAAATTCTCTATCACAGTTCCCTGGTTCTTCTTTTCCTTTGAAGGAAAAAAAAGGAAGGCCGCCCTATAGAGGCAAGACATAATCTATACTTGAGTATAAAGTATTTAATTCTCATATATCACCTGTCCTGCACAAGACCATCCCTGGTGGGAGGGGGAAAATGAGGGCAACAGGTGCTGCCTCAAGCTCTGCATGTTGATGTCCCCTCCCCCCACTGATCCTCTACCCCTTCTTCTCTCCCTCCCAGCAGCCGGAGTAGAGCAGTGCTTTTTTACCTGCAGCTGCCTCATCCTCTGCTGGCTTTGCTCTGAAGAATGAACAATTGGTGTTGGTGGGGGCCCTGTGCGGTTCATACTTCAGAGTGAAGCCAGAAGAGGCTGGGAAAGCTGCAGTCAAGAAGCACTGCTTTCTTACTGCTATGAGAAAGGGGAGGTGTTGGAGAGGATCATGCTGTGGGTGAGGCATGATCTACACCGGATTATTTTCCATAGGCCCAATGTGTTGCTTGGATTAGACCTGGTAGTACAGTCCACTTCCCTGGAAATTTGCTGCTCACTAAACCTTCTCCAGTTAATCATGAAAGTGACCACTGTTTAGGAGTGGCTTAATGTTCACAGGAGGTTAGTAATATATCGTATTGTTCTAAAATACCGCAATGCTCCTTCCTGATGCAGTTTACGAAGAATGCTGAAGTCAGATTTCTCTTCTTTTCCTGTAGATAGTTTGCCCTGTGTTTTGAACCTTGCTAGTCTAAGGCAAACCCCAGTTGTCAAACTCAAACCAAAAACAAAATGCAGAAATATCCACGGGTACTTGTGACCTTGAACAAGTCACTTCACCCTCCATTGCCTTGGGTCCTAACTTAGGGGGTTATTTTCGCGTGCGATAGCTAGATTGGGGCGGAGACGGGGCGGCGTCGGCACCGGAAGAGGAGGAGTCGGGGCAGCATCGGGGCAGACGCTGTGGAAACTTCACTGGCAGCGATAAGGTAAGACCCCTTGTCGCTGCCAGTAGCGTGCCCAATAGCACCACCTTTCACGATGGCGCTATTGGGTGAGAAAGCCGGCAGCGATAACACCGCGGTGGTACGATCGGTGCCGGGCTTTCGCAGGCCCGCCCCTCGCTTCGCCCTCCAGCCCCCCCGTTACCGCACGATTCACAAAGCCCCGCGATCTTAGAAAATCTAGGCCTTAGATTGTGAGCCCTCTGGGGATAGGGAAATACCTGCAGTATCTGAATGTAATCTGCTTTGAAGGGTCTGAAAGGTGGAATATAAATCAAATAAATAAAAACGTGTAATCATTTCATACCCAGTGAACAGGATAATTTATTTGACATTTCTTCTGCAAAGTGTTTTCAAGTCATTCCATGAAAACTTATAAGAAATAAAGAATTATGATGGAGAGCAGGGATATCACATAATATTTAATGTAACCCCTCTTTCACTTGGGATCACCTTCCCAGAGTTGGGGAGCTATTGTGCAGCTCCACCAGGGTGGGGAAAGAATCTCTCCAGGGCTGTGGACTGGGGGGTGAGATAACTTGCAGGGCAAACAGAGCCAAGGACACACACACTAAGAAAACACTTTCCATACCAACTTGTGCTCCAAGAAGAAAGAAATGTTTACTGTAGAAATTGTCAGACCAATGCAAAAACAAATCACAGTTCTTAGGTTGTGTTGCAAAGAGAACTTGTTAATCACACAGTCCAGCAACAAAATATCACCTATCACTGTTTACTTAGCCTATGGTTTCCTTCTGCTTCCTATTCTTTAAAAAAAACCACACCTAGTAGAGGACTAGGATCAATACCTTAAAATCTTTTTCCACAAAAAAACCCCAACAACAATACATTAGTCACTGTCCATTAGCCACAGATCCAGGGGTGGCTGCAAGAAACCTAACTCTTCTTCTTTTGATGGGTTAGTTCTCTCAGCCCTGCGCAAAGATCCCAAGTCAGGCACAGGTCTCTTTCTGGATCTGTTGGTCCCGTATATAGCTCCCTTACTTCTTCTCACTCCCAACCTTGAATTTCCACTTCTTTCCTTACTTCTATTTTCTCTTAGGCTTCCTGAGGGCTTGGGGAAAGTATCCCGTGCCCAACTTCTCCCTTGCTGAAACCCCCTAAAGAGGTTACCAGCTACATCCTTATCAGAGCACCAGGGTGCTCCACATGGGGGGCATATTTTATACTCTCCTGTTAGTAACTACCCTTAGGGGTTGCACCATCCTATCAATCACACTGGACAGATCTACACTCCCTGCTCCCTAGTTGAATTTTCCTCTCTGGAACCTTCCCCAGGAATAATTACATCCTTAAACACAGGCGTTCTCAGTGTTTTTTAAGACAACCTTACTCTCTTTGTGGCATGCAGTAGCCACATTAATGGGGGCCACCCCTGGAGCGTGGGGAGGATGGCAATTAAAGTACCTGCCCCGGGTCTCATGCTTTGGCAGGGGTGGGTGGTTGGAAGCATTTGCTGACTGAGTACATGAGCAGCAGCACAAGAGTGTGTACGCTTGTGTGTCAGAGAGAAAGTCAGTGAATGTCAGACAGAGAGAGACCTGGAGCTAGCGGGGAAGAAGAGACAGGTGGGAGAGGTGGACCTGGTGCTGGGGAGAGGCAACCTATATCTGCTGCTAGCTAGGGGGAGGAGCGCAGGGATCTTCTGCTGGGCATGGGGGAGAGGTACCTGATACTGGGTAGAGAGAGGGGTTTAGAAGGGGGAAGGTGGAAAATGAGGGAAAGGGAGGAAAGAGCAGGATACCTCCCTAGATAGTAAGATGTTTGTGGGGGTAAGAAGCATGAGACGGGGCAAAGAACCCACATAGATGGTACGCGTAAGCTATTGTGGTTTGTCAAAATGATTATGTATGTTTTATTATAAATTGCTGAGAACCATTGTGCACCTGGTGATTCATAAGTTTTAATAAACTGTAAACTGTAAGCTCTTTGGGGCATGGAATTGTTGTCCCTGAATTCTAAATGTAACCCGCCCCGGTGTGTCTATCCTACATGTGTGGGGCCATAAAAAAATGTGTAAACTCTTCAGTGAAGCGACCCTGGCTAGCTCTTCTATCCAACTTTTTCTCCAGGGTGTGGATCCTTTTATGGGGGAAACAGTTAATTTTCAGGGCCCAGTGCTAGGGTGACTGACTTCCCTCTGATTGTCCCTGGGAGAGGGACTATTTTTTCTTCACAGTGTGTGGTGTGTGCCCAAATAAACACTCTGGAGTCACTGAGTTAGTGTCCAAAAAATAAAGTCTTTACATGCAAATGCCACAATAAATATATTTCTAACACCACAGCCTTCCTTGATTATCATAAAGTCTTTCCCCTCCATCTGTCTTATTTGCAGGCTGGGGTTCTATCCATCCTCCTGGATTAGTCAGAATGGAGGTCTCTGGGGGCAGGGCAACTGTAAGCTGGGCAGGAAACCCCTTCCAGAGATGGCTAAAATCCTGGATCTCCTCAAAGGTCTTTGTAGATCTTTTACTCACGATTAGCAGATCTTCAGGATCTTTTAACATCAATCTCAACTTAAGTCTCTCCTTTGGATCCCTGATGGGAGGGATCCCTGCATGCAGGTGACTAACCCTGCTCCAATGCAGGAAGGACAGGGCAGACAACCAAGCTTCCTCCTGGATCTTTTAACTCAATGTCCTTTCCCTGGTTAATCAAGAACACCACCAGAGTTCCTCCTTGCAGTGGGTCACCACCTCACATAGGTAGGTCTTCCCTATCCCTGGGTATCCTGAACACAGGGCTCCCAATGCCCTGAATCCAGAAAAGGCCCAGGTGTCTTGCAAGGCTCCTACCACTTAAAATCTTAAACCCAAAAACAACCCAGAGGGATATCCCAAACAGCTAGTGAGTAGACTGTAAGATAAACCCTCCCAACCCTGGTCAGGATCCCCAGGCTGGGTTAGCCTGCTTCCTCTGACTGGGCCTGAAAAATACAAATCAGGTAAGGCGCCTAACTACCTTCTAAGTCTCCAAAAACCATAAAGGACTGCCCACAGATACTAGGAAGAGAGTTGTAATCAAGCCTCTCAGGGGGACACCCATTCCAGACCCTGCAAAGGGAGGGGCTGAAATTGAATGGATCCTCCCCCCCATTCAGGAACCTATTCGCAGCTTACTATGACACACCCAGGCCTAAATGGTAAAAGACTGGTTGTCGGTTACATACCTATGTTGCAATCCACATTTATTTGTTTAAAAGGAGAAATTACTACTTATCTAATAATTTCATTTTCTTTAGTGGATCCAGAATCAATGGGTTATGCACCTCTACCAGAAGATGGAGACGGAGCAAAGCTGACATCATGGTATATATACCCCTGCACTGACTTCAGCCTGCCAGTATTCTCTGCAAAAATCAACTGTGGACAAACTAAAAAATACTTGATTATTAACAAACAACCACTCCAGTACTCAGTCAACAGGAAACCACTTTCAGACAAGAAGTATAACAACATTAGTCTAGGGACTGGATTGACTCTTACCAGTACACCCTGAAGGAGGACCATAGCACAACTATTCGGCAGCCAAGCGCGGGAAGGTGGATCCACCAGTCTGTACTAAAGAAAAGGAAATGATCAGGTAAGTAGTAATTTCTGCTTTTTCAGTGTTCCGGCAGGTAGATCCAGATCCAGTGGGATGTTCCAAGTTACACCGAACCAGGATGGGAGACTGCCCGCGGTCCAGTCAAAACTGCATGTGCAAAGGCTGCTTCCTCCCGGGCCTGCACATTCAGGCGATAATGGTGTGCAAAGAGGATCCATGTCGCAGCTCGGCAAATGTCGATGGGAGACAACAATCTAACCTCTACCCATGACACTGCCTGAGCCCTAGTGGAATGAGCCTGAACCTGACTAGGCAATGGCTGCTCAGCATCCACATACATGGCCATGGCTACCTTCTTAATCCAGCAGGCTAATGTAGCCCACAACACTGGCTCACCCTGTTTACTTCCACCATGGAGAGCAAACAAGCAATCCATCTTCCTGAGAGGTTTAGAAAGCTCCAAATACCTCAAGATATGTCTCTTGTCATCCAAGGGCCATAACAGATGACATTCCTCTGCATCTCTTTTCCTGTCCAGAGACAGCAGGGAAATGGACTGATTCAAGTGAAAATCTGAGACCACTTTTGGCAAAAAGGAAGGAACAGTATGCAGCTTTATCGCCCCCCAGTCACTCGTAGAAATGGCTCCAGGCAAGAAAAGGCTGCAGTTTGGATACTCGACATGCGAAACAAATGGCCATAAGAAAGACCGTTTTCAAGGTGGCGATATTAAGTCTGAGGTTTCAAGGTGGCGATATTAAGTCTGAGGTCCCTAAATAAAAATTTAAAAAAAAAATTTATAATGGGCCTGCGGGTTGAAAACCGGATGCTCAATTTTGCCGGTGTCCAGTTTCCGAACCCGTGGCTGTCAGCGGGTTTGAGAACAGACGCTGGCAAAATTGAGCATCAGCTGTCAAACTCGCTGACAGCCGCCACTCCTGTCAAAAAAGAGGTGCTAGAGACGCGCTAGTGTCCCTAGCGCCTCTTTTTACCGCGGGCCCTAATTTAAATAAATTAACTTACTGAATCGCGCGCACAGGAGAGTGGCCTGTGTGCGTGCCGGGAGAGCAGGCGCTCGCCCGCTCTCCCGCGATTTTTACTGTATCGGCCCGTATGAGAAGTAACACAAAACTCTTGAAAAATGTCACTCATGCCCATACAGCATACCTGGACACCAAAAAAGCATTAACTCCCAGAAATGAAACAGCAACAATCCTATATGAAGACGCACAATATGCCTCCTAATGGGAAAACAGAACAAGCTGGATTGCTGCAGATCCTTGTACAGAACTTATACGCCAGCAGAATACCTCACCTCGGCCACACATGCAGAACACAGACCCTAGCCAAATACAGAATAAGTGATCAACAATTAGAAATGGAAATATGCTGACAAAAACCTGACATCTTCAGCCACTTCGAGGCCACTCTTCCCCTCCTGTTCCTTGTAGATAAGGGGGGAAGGGGGGGCGAGGAGAGGGGAGCTAAATTAAGGAGCAAAGTAGCTATTCTTTGATCTGCAGTGTGTGTCCGGAGACTAGCTTCCTCCCACCCTGAATGACGGGAAGAAAGGGTTACAGGGTTAAGAAGCAGAGTGCATGTCTTTGCTGTGCTTTGCATTCTGTCTGCTCCCAGCATGTGCCTCCCTTTCTGTTCCTGCATACTGCCTGAGAGGGGAGGTGGTGGAGCAGGAAACGGAGGGCTGTTCCGTGCTTCCTGAGATTCAGAGCACTGGCCAATAGACTCATTAGGCAATGGGCCCCCTACTATGCAGGGCCAAGAGCAGCTACCCTTATTGCCCATAGGTAAAAGGAGCCCTGCCCTCAAACAGGTCAATGCAATACCGTGTGCTGGCCACAGCAAAAGGATTCAACACTTGATTGGACACGCGTCTAAACCCTTGATGCAAAACCGGGTTTAGCATGTCCAAAAATACGGCCAATCGAGCGCTTAGGTAACACCGCTCATCACATGTAAATTCATGTCGATGAGGCTATTACCTATTTTCCTCCGATTCAAAAAACAAATGTGTGTCCAATGCACACATTTGAACCCACAAAAATTAAGACCTGCCGGGAGCAGGAATTAATTCTTGAGGAGCCCAAAAAAATTACAGAAATGCAGAAAAAACATTGCTTTTCTGTTCCTTTTTTCTGTTCCTCTGACTTAATATCGTTGCGATATTAAGTCGGAGGAACTAAAACAGGAGAATTAAAAAAAAAAAGTGTGCTGGCAGTCCGATTAGGAAAAGGGACGTTCAATTAACGAGCATTCATTTTATTTTATTTTTATTTATTTAATATTACTTCTATATCATGCCCTCCACAGTTTGGGGTGGTTTACAATAAAACATATATAAAATTAATAGTTTGAACATACAGATTAAATAAAACAATACAATTTAAAATTAAAATAAGTAATGAAAAGAGAAAAAAAAGTTTAGATGGAAAGGAGTATAAGCAAGCGAAAAGAGAGAAATTTAGAGAGTAGAGTATGAGTGAAGGAATTAGGATTCACATAAATCAGCGAATGGAGACTTTAAAAAAGATGGAATTTTAATGCTTTTTAAAAAACTTTAGGGTCAGTAATGAGTCTGATTTGAGGAGGAAGTGTGTTCCAAGTGATGGGGCCTGGAATAGAAAAAGCTTGTTCCCGGGTAATGACTAGTCTAGTTGTTTTGGGGGAAGGTACTTGGAGAAACAGTTGATTTTGAGATCTGAGTGTATGGGAGGGGATATAGAGGTGCAGAGTGGAAGAATGCCAGCAGTTTTTATGGTGAATCAGATTATGTATAACAGTAAATAATTTCTACTGGATGAGCCAATTGATAGGTAGCCAGTGGAGGTTGAACAGGATAGGAGTGTTATGATCAAAGGCCTTATTTCCAGAAAGTAATCGAGCTGCGGTCTTTTGCACAAGTTGAAGCGGACGAAGGGTTGATAGGGGAAGGCCGGCGTAAAGTGCATTACAATAATCTAAACCAGACAAGGGATTGCAGAACTGTGCGAAATGCATTATATTCTAGGAAGGGTTTGATGTGCATTAGTAGGCAGATTTTATAGAAAGAGGCTTTAAGAACTGATTGAATGTGGGATGCATATTAAGTTTGGGATCAAAATATACATCAAGACTCTGGGTTTTATGGGTAATTTTGATAATGGCATTGTCTAATAAGATTTGGGCAGGTATATCATCAAAAGATGGATTACCTAAAATCATTATTTCAGTTTTGGACAAGTTTAAACTTCCTAACCCGTGGCCTCATTAAAAGGGAGAATGGACCTGAAAGTGCATCCACTCTCTGCATACATTATTTAGCTTCAACCCAACCCTTGCACCTACTGGTCCAAAGCACAAAGATTGATTAGCCTTGGGGAAAAATACCATGATGACTAGATTAGCGATCTGATTGGGGTGTGGGAGAGGGCTATATCTGTACCCCTGATCACTTTCTGGGACCTCCTCACATTGCTTCCCTATTTCCAATCCCCTTGGCCACCAGAAACACTCTTGTAACCTCCATACCTCCAATCCTCCCTGTCAGCTAACAGAAGCCTTCCATGGAACTCCCTCCCACTTTGTTTCCTCTGCTGGCCACCCAAAACTAGCCCCCTATAACAATCCCCCCCCCCCCCAACAATCCCTCCTGGTACCAGATCACCATGTGAACTGGTAAGCTGGCAGGGAGGCCTACTTGCAGTCCTCTTCAAAATGAGTTTTGTGACTTTGACGTTTGTGTACACAATTGTGTGTGCTAAACTCCTTTTTACATTGGGAGTAAATTTGTTTACACAAAAGTATACATGCAACCACGTGCTAACATGTCTGCAGAGCTGAGTGCAGCTTATTACATAATGGATTATTGTGGCTCTGTCTTTCTCATAGTTCTTCAAGCTCTGTAGATGTGGCTGGCCCATGAGCAAGTTGGCCTTTTACTTTACCCTGAAGGCTCCATAATTAATTTCAGGTGACCAATTATCAGCTCAAGCTGGGAACTACATCTCCCAGAAGTATTCTTTGGTTTTTTTTTTTTCCCCAATTACAACCACCTGACCAGAGCGGCTTGGAGTCTTACCCCACCCTAGGGAAGCCTGCCATTGCTTTTGACAATTAATGTAAGTAGTTCTCTCAATCTACTTCGCTAGGAATTAGTTTATTGCGAAGAGAGAGCATGTGCACAGGTACCACAGAGACCTGCACAAGGTCTGCTGGAACCTCCAGGTGGCAACGGGTTCAAGCCCTGTTGAACGTTAGATGAAGTACTGCCACAAAACAATACCAATTCCCAGCATAGCTGCAAGAAAACTGCAAGAATACTGTGCCTGATCAAGTTTCAAAAATAAAATATGCGCACTTCTGGAGTCTTTGTGTGGGTAGTGTTATTTGCAAGGAAGAAAAGGTGCATAAATGTGAAAATATAATCTACATGTGTCATTTTACTATCCCACCCAAAATGCGCTCTCTGGAAGACTTTACCTAAATGCAGCTACAAGTTACATTCGTTGTGGAATACTGTTCCTACTTTTGGCTGGATTGAGTGTAGGCAATTTTCAGACAGTCAGTTTATGCAAGGAAATCATTTACACAGGTAAATGACTTTGAAAATTGCCTTCTCCAAATATTTTTAAATTTATGTTATCTTATGTTATACTTGAATATGTTTTCTTTCAAACAAAAGTTCAATCCAAAGCAGTTCACAACAAAAACGATAAAAAAACCCAAATACATCATATTAATACAATACAGAAGTAAAATACAATAGGTCAAAATCTAAAATGCATTCCTTGCATATAAATACAGCTAAGGTCCCTATTGCAAGCATGACTTGTGAAAAAGTGCTGAAGAGGCAGTGAACCACTTTTTGGCATGTCACACAAGGAGTCATTCCTTGTTCTCCTAAGTTTTTTGATTTTTGAACATAAGGAGCTATATAATTACTTATAAGTATTCTATAGCATTTATGCTTGAGTTTTGTGCTTTGCTTTTGCTAGACAGACAGACGCCGCAGAACAGAAGATGCTAGATAGAAATGATGCATAATCTAAAAAAGCTACTAGGCCACAGTATTAGAGAATTAAGTTTAAAACACACCAAGGCTGTGCTAACACTTGATCTTAGTCACAAACCATAGTAAACACTTGCATATTGAGTGAGAACAAATTTACATAGTCACTTGGATTAATTGTTTAAAATAAATAGCCTGTCATAGAAATATTTTGACAATTGTGTAACTTGTTATTGGTTTAAGGGTTGGAGATGTGAAGAAGTGTAAACCTTATATAATACATTATTATCAGAAAAATCAACTGAGAGATGGCACTTTGTCACTCTCTTTCCATAAGGTATACTTTATTATATTATATATAGCATTTAATAAAAAAAGGGTTTTTTTTCTCCACAAGGAAAACATAATTTGTTACTGTTATTGACTTATCCAGTATTGAGATCATGAGCTGGAAGTATTAAAGCAAATACTTAAACATGCATTTCATCTGACTTATGTTTAGTGATAGAAGTAAAAATAAAAGTACCATTGTTTATCAATGCAAATTTAAAAATTATATTTTAAAATGACATCACTGACTGATATCAAAACAGACAGTATTATTCAGTGTAACTGGATTTTTATTGTCTAATGTTTTATGTGCCTATGTTGTACGGCACAGAAAGGAATGCACTGGGTTGTTACTGAGATGTATTCCTTTCTGGAAATACAAATATAGAATTCTAATTGGCTTAAATCTTATATCGTTGAAAAAAAAACCTTTCATGACTATGAACGAGTACCCTGAGTTATGCACAATTATGGAATTATGCAGAGACATTCATAGTGTATTGCTTTGTTAAGATAATCTCTTTTTTTCTATCACACTTTAATTAGCCTATTTTCAGAGATAGTTACCGGATTTTTTCTGGAAGTTAATTTTTTCATTTATGGGTTTTATAATCATTATTTAAAAGAGAGACTTGTACTATCAACCAACATTTTTACAACATGTTGTCTCATCCTCTATTAAAAACATAGCTGAGCAAATTGACTGTATTTTAAAAGTTAATTATTATTATTTGATAGATCGTTGTTCCTTCTAAGCTGTGCGCAGGTGCATGCGCACATAAGTCATAAACCCTGCACACAAGGCAAAACATAGTGAGGCAGATTTTCAAAGGGTTACGCGTGCCGGGCCTATTTTCTGGCAGGCGTAACTTGTGAGATAAGGGTACGGGGGGGGGGGGGGGGGGGGTTTCAGGCTGGGGGGCGGGACAGGTAGGGGAAGGGAAGGAGTTTTAAATGTCAGACAATATAATTTACAGTTAAACTACATTTTTGCCACACTGTGGTTTGTCCAGCTAAGTCCCTAATTTAGGAGATCATTGACTGAGCTACGATATGGGTATTACACACAAAAAAACAGCGTTTATCGCATGATATAGCCATATTGCAGTTAGTGCAATATTTTGAGCATTATTTTGAGCCAGAACAGACCTATTACAGTGAGCTGTTTTGCATGTGATTTGCATGCACAAAATCTGCAAATGCATGGAAAGCAGCTAATGCATAGGTAATCTTATGCACATAAAATAACGTGGCTGGCCTAAGCCACATTATTTTCCGAATAGTTATCTACCAATGGAAAGCTGTAGGCAACTGTTTCTTGGAGAATTGGGAGATGAACGCATGTCATGATGCTGCAAGGCTGATATTTAAAGGACCATGCTGCCTGAAATAGCCACCCCATCAAAGTGAAATATTTCCCCAGGAGGTCATGTAAGATGACTGCCCACCCGCCTACCATCTATCAAGGCAGCCTAGAAGTTTAAAAAAGTGAAAAAAAAAAATGTTCGACGAGACCTAGAAGTCAAAAAATAAAATAAAATGCTCGTAATATAGCGCATCCCCATTCCAACCCTCCCATCCCTTATCCTCCTTTCCCTTTCCTCATCCCCTTGGTGTCTAGTGGGGCCTACTGGATCCCATGAAAACCTCCTTAAAATATCCTTAAAATACTCCCTATGGTCTAATGGCAGCTTGGAGTACCCCCCTAGGTCTGGGCCGGTTGATATTATCTTTCAAAATGGCAGAAATTGGCCTTCACCCCCATCACATGTTAGAGGCAAAGGCCAGTTACCACTATTTTGAAATATGGCATCAACTGGCCTGGAGCTGGGGGTGCTCCAGGCTACCACTGGACCACCAATGAGCCTTTTAAAGGTAAGGAGGGGTCTGGGGGTTCAGGGGTCCCCATTAGACACCAGGGATTTAATCTATGGAACGGGGGTCAGGGGAGGATGTAGTTTAGAATGGGAGGGATTAAGCAGAGGTTTATTATTTGGCAAAGGGAAGGGGTTTCAAATGGGGTGGGGCATCACTGTGCTATACTCCGAGCAATTTGTTTTAAATTTTAACTTCTAGTTTGCATTCATAGGCGGTGGGTGATAGGTGGGTGTCTTCCAAGAACCCTGGTGGGAATTTTTCACTTCAGGAGGGGGGCTATTTTGGGCTGTGTGGCCCGCTATCATGCGTTTTCCCAACTATTTCTGGGATATATTTTCTTATAGGAGTTTTCTGTGAAAAAAATACTGCAGAGACACTGCCATTATATTTTACCAGGGAGGGGCCAAATATTGCATAAGCACCCTCCCGCAATATTTTGCCGCTCCCACAGTAAAATATTGCAGCTTAGTAAATAGATCCCTTAGCCAGACAAACCATCTAAACATGGTCCTTTATCTTTTTTGAGATGGGGCGACCAGAACCGCACATGATACTCAAGGTAAGGTCATATCATAGATTTATACCAAGATAATTAATTAAGTTCCTAGTTTATTATCTCTGAATCATTCCTAACATTTGCTTTCTAGACCACTGTTGCACACTGAGTGGAGGATTTCAATGCATGTGATAGGGGCAAGACTTGGTCGGCGCCATTTTGGAAAACTGAACATAAATGATGGTTTTAAGGTAATGAGGTAATGGGGTGTGGAGGGAGTTCAAGGGGGCCCGGGGTGGGGGTGGGGCACTAGGCCACCAATGTAATTTTTGAAGAGTTGAGGGGGACCACTCCCAGTTTCTTTATATGGAAAGGGGATCCAGGGAGTGGAGGGATCACTCTTTGGGGGTGGTTAGAGTGAATAAGGAGGGGGTTGGTCAGGAGGGGGGTGGGTGCATCATGACGGTACACCTCTAATCTATTATTTAACTTTTTTTTTTTTTTTTTTGCGGGCCACCTTGATTGGCAGTCCCAGGGTGGGTGGGGGTCTAATAAGACCCCCGGTGGCTTTGTCTTTCTTTGTGGGGGGAACTGTGTTGGAGCCGTCATCATGCTTTTAATAGGAGTAACCCCTTTTTGGAGATAGGACCCTCCTAAGTGCCCAGAAATGAATTTATTTCTTTGTGGCTGCTCCGGCTAACCATTCCATCCCACGCTGACTCTTAATCCCTGGGGGGCGGGGGGGGGGGGGTTTATGGGGGAAGCTCTCACTTATGGCCCAGATGATGAGAAAAGGTCACCAGTGTGTGTATAGTTATTTAGTGCTTCCCATGAGGTGAGAGGCTGTAATAACTCAGACAGGACCAGGTCTGTGTATAAAATAATAGTTTACTGTTTAGTAATAATACATTAAAGTCCATTATCCAGAAGTGTGAGTTTACATCTGACTGATGGTACATTACTGTTTCTCCTCTGTAGGTAGGTTTCCTGAATCCAGACATCTGGGTAGAGCCCATGGTGATTTTAAATGGGCATAACTCTCCCAACGGCTGTGCAGGAATCCTTTTAGAGGTGTTCCCAGCTTTACTGAAAAATCCTAATTTTAGACATCTTCGTCATGGACACCCAGCTTGTCCTGGTCTCTTGGGTGGAAATCCGGATGGGATCTCCTGATCTTGTTCTTCCTTCCTTTAGTTTAGTTGTTCTGTCATGGGGGACTTCTGTTAAGGAAAAGTCAGTGGGATCAGGCTCTTACCCCTGTGCTGAAATCCCAGTGGGCAGGGGATCCAAAATCCTCCCCACACTGTTAAAGTTCAGAACATACTTCTAATGGTAAAACTGGATATCCTCTCTGCCCTCACTGTCTCTCGCAGCAGGATCCATCACTGGTGCTTGCCTACCTAAGGTTTAGAATAGGATCACAGGTCTTTGGTCCTCTATAGAGAGCCTTTTCACTCCAAATGGGTATCAGGCTCAAAATCTATCTCTCTGTAAAATAGGAGAAGGGCCCTCAGGCAGGGAGTGTATTGAGAGGTGTCATTTCTAAAAGAAACACCGTTGGGTGAGCCTGGGAAGCCTCATCAGAGTTTGGAAAAAAATATTTCTTGAACCTCTGACTTCTCTCTAACTGAATCCCACTGTGTAATAAAATGGCTGGGCTAAATACTGGTCAGACAACCAGCCCAGACTCTCCAGCTGAGAGGGACTAAAAGGAATGGATGACTTCTCACCTACAGGGTCATTTATCAAAACACAATGTGGCCTTATCGCGTGCGATAACTCCCTACAGCATCACGGGGGTATTATTGAAATGAGGAGAAGGGGAGGAGTGTGGGCGGTGTTTGAGTGGAGTTATGGCCCGGCAGCGCTGTGGGCGATAATGTTTTCCACATTATCACCGGCAGCACCATGGAAAATAATACCACCTTTTCCCGTGGCACTATGGGTGCGAAAGTGTGGGGCCCGCCTGCAACCGTGGTAAGCAGAATGATGAATCTAGCTATAATTGTGCTGTAAGTCAGGGACAGGGACATCTAGTGGCCAGACTGGGGGGATTTGCCACATAGGCCTCAGCCAAATTCTTTTGTCTCGTAGGTTTTTTTCCGTGAGACAAAAAGAACTTGGCGACACTGCCAAAATATTTTGTTGGAGAGGGGCAAATTATCGTGGGACTGCCCCCTGAGAAATCATGCCCCTCCCTTGATAAAATATCACAGCTTAGTGAATCTAACAGATTAGTCTAAAAGTTAACCGTTCATGAGTGGCTGGATAACTTTCAGCAAAATAATACAGCAATTTAAGTGACAGAGGTATTTTTTAAAAAAAGAAGAGTACCGCTCACACCATGGTCCAATTACTGGTCCCCCCCCCCCCCCCCAAGTAATACATTTCAAATCTGCCTTGCTAGACTGAGCTGCCCCCACCCCCAGCCCCTCTAAAATGAGTTCCAAATGTTCTAGCAGTCTGGGCCAGCCTTCCCCCTCCCCTCTCCTCCCTGGTTCTGAATAGTTCTCAAACTCATCCCAGTCTCAACCCTCCCACCCTCCTGGTACTTTGTGAAATGGCAATCTTCAACCTTGATCATTGTATGCTGCTACTGTGATCCTGACTGGTGCTTCCTGTGCTTAATATAGTCAGGATATGGTTGAAAAACAGATGTTAGCCAGATAACGTGACCCCCATCTCAGAACACCCGTTTTTTTTATCCAGCTAAATTTTAGCTAGATAATGAATTAATCAACTAAAAACTAGCTGGATTAGTGCCCCAGTATTCAGAAAATTGCCATCTAGCTGGATAAATTTGACTTTTCACCCCTGTATCTCTGAAATTCTGACTACCTCCTTTTCGGGTATATATAAGATATTAAGACTTCATAATGACTGACTCCCATTAAGTTTGTCACTTTAAGTTAATGTACATGCTCTTACACATCTTAGAACACCAAAAACATACTTCAAAGATGACCTCCACTATTTCATGGGTTCTTATATTTTGGCAAACGTTATTGATTCACATTTAAAGTTAAATGATGCATCAGCACATATGTGTAACATTTTCAAGCAGACTGGATTATTATGATACATTATCCATTTGCCCATTATATTTCATAGGAAATCTCTGGAAGATTTTTCAGTTTGTGTAGAGGGAGTACAGGTCTTAATTTTGCTCTTATGATAAATGTCACACATAATCACATTTCACAGTAACAAATTTGCCTGCAGATCTGAATCTCTCCAACTATACATACTTCACATGAAGCATTTCACTGTAACTCTTCCTAAGTATCTCAGGTACTCACTGCCACTCTAACAGTATAAATAAATAATCCCCACATAGTTTCTTAGCCAGGAAAACAGTACATAAAATTTACTGTCTTAACCTGGTATTCTCAGTTTATCTCTATCTCTTTCTTCTGCACATTCAAAGCAGCAAGTCTCCATCTTGTTTGCTGGAATAGAATCAATATTACTCCATAGTTCTTTAGGACTCACAAATGTTTTGGTCAAAAAGGGAATTCTAGAAACATAAACTTAAAGCTAGTATTCCACGTTGCACTAAGAAAAATGTGAACATAATCTGAATCTGGCAAAAAAAAAATATTTGGAGAGCTCTTTACTCTGGATTTTACACATCAAAGCAATTGAACACAAAAGTTGTTTAAAACAGCAGCAGCCAAATGCCCCTTTAGTCACATACTTTCAAGAATATCAACACACCTTTCCCAGTCTTGGTTTTGTGTGATTAGTTGAGTATAATCTCATTGGCAGGGGCCAATCTAATCAGCTTTTACAATTTGAACAGCCTTGGATCCCTTGCCTTCAGACAACACCTTGTGGAATAAATACTGAATAAGATTTGCTGTTTTTTTTATTGAATTGACTTTTAAGGTGTACAAGTTTGAGATTTTTGCTTATACTATTTTGTATTTTCATTTTTGACAGGTTTTTACAGCTTGGCTCAAGCTGCTGTGCTGACTGACTGATTGTTTTAAAGCTCGCCCCTTCTTCATGTCATTGTTTGGAAGCGATACTACCAATTTTTTGGTAGCATTTAAAGCTGGTCTCCATGATTTGGTCATCTGGGTTTGCGTGACCTGCTGAGCCTGGACAGTGTGAAAACTTGAGCATTCCCCAATGCAGTCTTTTTGCCGAAACATTGGACAGTGTCGGGATTAGGTCATTGATGTGATCTGGCACTCAAAATGGTCATCTGATGTGCCTTGGCACTTTAAGAAAATTTAACTTTCACACAGGTCGATACAGTACAGTGCACGCCGATGGAGCGCACTGTTAACCTGTCATTGGACGCATGTTTTCCCTTACCCCTTATTCAGTAAGGGGCAGAAAACGCGTGTCCAACCCGCCGAACCTAATAGCGCCCTCAACATGCATGTTGATGGCCCTATTAGGTATGCCCGTGTGATTCAGTAAGTAAAATGTGCAGCCAAGCCACACATTTTACTTTCAGAAATTAGCACCTACCCAAAGGTAGGCGCTAAATTCTTCGGGCACCGGGAAAGTGCACAGAAAAGCAGTAAAAACTGCTTTTCTGTGCACCCTCCGACTTAATATCACGGTGATATTAAGTCGGAAGTCCAGAAGGGTAAAAAAAGTAAAAAAAAATTTGAAGTCGGCTGGCGGCTGTTGGGTCGAAAACCGGACGCTCAATTTTGCCGGCGTCCGGTTTCTGAGCCTGTGGCTGTCAGCGGGCTCGAGAACCGATGCCGGCAAAATTGAGCGTCGGCTGTCAAACCCGCTGACAGCCACCGCTCTGGGCCAAAAGGAGGCGCTAGGGATGCGCTAGTGTCCCTAGCGCCTCCTTTTGCCCGTTTCTACTGCCGGACATAATTTAAATACTGCATCACGTGCACAGGCGTGAAGGTGACCTGGTGCTGAGGATTGTTATTCCAATACCATGATGGCTGAGCATTGCTATTGCAACATCTGGGCTAAGTTGGGAGGGAGGGAGGGAGGGAACCCCCCCAGGTAATTGTGAATGAAAGCTCATGGTGCTGTTGCTCCCTATAGGCTAGATGTGACTGAGCTGGAAGCCTAAAAGGATTAGGCAGAAACTGTTGGGCAAACAAACAACTAAAGATATGATTCACTATTAGTCTCAATGATTTTTTGTTCCTGATGCTATGAGAAGGCCCTCTATGTATTCTTTAAGTATCAAAGTCCTTCATAAACTGAATTTCTAGTAGCTTTGGCAGAAATGTCTCAATACATTTCACTTAATTATCATTTTCCATTTTGGAGATCTGGAAATCCCAAAATTGTCAAATTGCTTCTCCAGCTCATATTATTTTTATCTTTGAATATTTTTAGTTCATTAATGATTTTCATAATATGGGCATCCAGGACCACACTCGCTCACCACCACGCCCTTTCACATGCCAAATAACAACAATCAACAACCGTTTGGGTAAAATAAGGCCGCAGCTTTATTAACATAAAGGCCCGAGCCCGGGAAATTAACCGTTAACAACACACACAGTTTCAGCTTCCAACCCCTGACCATCCGCCACTCCCCGGCAGGATAGCCGATGCCAGCCACCCGGCTCGATGTTCCCGCCTCTCACGCCGGGTGTAAACTCCCGCCACCTGCCTGCAAGGAGATAACCCGGGTGGACTCCTGCCGCCAACCTGCAAGGAGTCGGGCCCGGAGTCTCCCGCCACTTTCCGGCAAGGAGCCCCCATCACCGACAACAGCCCCAGTTGTCAACCGCCGTCCACTTCCAGCTGAAACCCCTTTAAACTAACAATACCATCAACTATTATGGCTCGGGCCATCCGCCACAGACACGGGCATACCATGTCCCGTGAGCCCCCAAAGATGCGGCCTCACTCTACCGAGAGAACAATTCCTCGAGGACCTCCTGAATGGAATTAAGGAAGAGATCCATCCCCAGGAATGAGAGATGGACCCCATCCCTCCCGAACAACCCCGTGACCTTTCCCCATGACCATTCATGCCGAATATGGCGCCCGCCTAACCGGGCCAACCAGGACCCAATTTGTTGATTGGCCTTGGAACGACTCCTATGCTAGATAACCTGTTCCCATTCAGCAGGCCGCACAATGATGTCCGACCAACACAACACGGTGGTCGGCAGCAAAATCGACACGGTCATCTGGTCCTTACGGACGATGCCGATGAACTGCTTCCCCGTCATCTTGCCCCAGTCATTACCTCCCAAATGGACCACGAGGACGCGCGGCGGACCCAGCCGCTCACGCTCCCTCCGCACACACGGTATCAGCTCGTCCCAACCCATGCCCCTCCGCCCCAACCAATACACCCGCACCCCTCTGCTGGTCAAATCCAAGTGAGGCCCGTAAGGTCGTCCGCAGGCATGCCTGTATGCCCAAAAGGTATAGGAATGCCCAATTATCCATACGGACTGCCCCTCGGTCGCCGCACCTGCAAAGAAACAAGCATTAGTGGCCTGTTAACAATGCCCCCCGCCCGTGACGGATATAGCCCTGATACGCTTGTGACGCCACCGTCCAATCCTCTGAATTACCCCCTCTGCCAAACCCGCGTTAGCCGCCGACGTTGCCGCCCCAATCCGAAAGGAGTGCGTCCCGAAACAGCGCGCGTCCAGTCCCACCGCAGTCAACGCCCGTCGCAGCAGCGCATCGAATTGGTACTTAGTGAGCGGCCGGAGATCCCTGTGCACCAGAAACGCCGATGGCCCCGGAGGCCGCTCCTGGCAGAACCTCGCCGCATTACCCACCGGGCAGGTCCGCAACCCCTGCACTGCCCCGAGGACCACCGCCATCCCCCGACCCCGCTGATCCGTTTTAGACCGGGGGATAAGGATCACCACAGATCTGCTTGTCACCACCACGTGTCGCGCCAGGATCCCCGGGCAATCCTCGCTTCCGGCCGACCTAGCTACCAATTCACTAATCCGAAAGGCGCCGAAAAAAGCGAAAACGAATGCCACCTGAAACAGCACCGTTTCATAGGGGGACGAACACAGCCCCGGGGGCACATCCCACAATCGCAAGAGGACGTCGTGCGTAATCGGCAGACGCCTGTCCGGCCGCCGGCCTACCGCCCGTGACCACCCGGCTAACATGCGTCAGACCACGAAGCGCCCCGAGGGAAAACCCCACCCATGCGCCCGCATGAAAAAGGAGAAACCTGCCAACTGCCTCCCGACCGCTGCTTGGGAAAACCCCCCCTTCTTTGCCCATTCCAGAAAACACACCAACGCCACGTCCGACACCGGGCCCCCCAACCATCCCCGCGCTGACAGGAACGCCGCCACCTTCCTGGCACCCCCCACATAACCTGACCATGTAGAGGGGGCTAATGAGGCCCGCAGCATGTCCCACGCCTCTGGGAACTGAACCTCCAAAGGAAAGACAGCACTGCAGCTCCACAGGGATCCGCCTCCGGTGCGAGCTCTCGAAACAACTCCCACTTGAAACGAGAGAGTCAGCCACGCCATTGTCCACGCCCGGTACATGCCGAGCCCAAATTGTCACATTTAACATCATGCAATGCAGAATCAATTCCCTCAGCAATTCCGACACCAGCAAGCACCGTGCCGCCCTCTTGTTAATGACCACCACGACCCCCTGGTTATCGCACCAGAACACTACCCGCGTACCCTGCAGCCGCTCACCCCATACGTGCAAAGCCACCACTATGGGGAACAGTTCCAAAAACGTAATGTTCTTCGTGACCCCGGACGAAACCCACTCCTCTGGCCACCCCGCCGCGCACCACGAACCCTGAAAATAGGCTCCAAATCCCGCCGAACCAGCCGCGTCCGTCCACAGATCCAGATCGTGATTGGACAGGGGGCTCGACTGCCAGAAGGCCTCTCCGTTAAAAGCCACCAGGAAACGGTCCCAGATGCGCAAGTCCGCACGCAGCGGCGCTGTGATGCGAATCCGATTATGCTGCCTGCACACTCCGGACATGGCGTGCGACAAGCGCCTCAAAAATACCCTCCCCATCGGAATCACACGACAGGCAAAGTTGAGGCTCCCTACCAGCGATTGCAATTCCACTAGTGACAGCTTAGCCCGGGACAACGCGTCACGCACCAGCCCTCGCAACCGCTCCACCTTGTCCGCAGGTAGGCGCGACACCATGGCCTCAGAATCCAATTCGATCCCGAGAAAAACCAACTTGGTAGTCGGCCCCTCCGTCTTCTCCCCTGATAGCGGAATGCCAAACTCCGCCGCTACCCTCTGGAAGCAACCTAACCCCCGCTGACAATCAGCCGACAAAGCCGGCCGACGAACAGAAAATCGTCCAGATAGTGAACAACGTCCCGAGAACCCCATCGCCGTACCACCACCCAGTGGAGGATGGTACTGAAGGCCTCGAAATAGGCACAAGCTATCGAGCAACACATGGGCATGCACTTGTCAAAATAAAACGCCTCCTGGAAGTGAAATCCCAACAAATGAAAGCACTCAGGGTGAACCGGCAACAACCGGAACGCTGCCTCGATATCAGCCTTGGCCATCAAGGCCCCCCGCCCGCAACGCCGCACAACCCGCACCGCCGCACAACCCGCACCGCGGAGTCGAAAGAGGCGTACCACACCGCACACAGCTGCTTAGGAATCCCGTCGTTCACCGACTCACCCTCCGGAAACGAGAGATTGTGTATCAGCCAAAATTTCCCCGCCTCCCGCTTCGGGATCACCGCCAACGGCGAGAGCACCAAATTAGGAAATGGGGAAACCTCGAATGGACCCGCAATCCGGTCAAGCGCGATCTCCGCCCGCAACTTGTCACGCACCACCGCCAACATCCGTCGCACCGAAGGACAATTGGCTCCCCCTCCCCTAGCACCCCCTTCCGAACACGGAATCCGAAACCCCACCACAAAACCCTGCCTCAGCAACTCCGCCGCCCGCTTCACCGGGTATACCCGCAGCCATGGAAGCATTGCCCCAAGGCTGACAGGCGTGGTGGCCAGCCGCAACCACCTACTTGCCGGGACCCTTGACGGTAGGGGCGGCCCCAGATCCCTCCGCCGACCGCTTGCTACAGCGCACCGCAGGGTGCCCTGCTCCGCACAGCGAACAGGCGTGTCTGAACTTGCAGTCGGGGAAGATGCAAGTGGAGCGGTTAAATCGCCAACAGACATCACTACGCCCCGCTCCCACCGTGGCTGTGCCCCCCGTGGGCAACTCCTTCCGAAAGGGCTGCGCTGCCCCCCCAACCGTAGCGGCCCCTAACCCGGAGGCCCCCGTCAACACCTTGGCCGCCATCTGTGTCAGCCACAACCCCACATCCTGTGAACCCCAGGACATGAATTTGTTTTCCTCCATCCGGTCCCGAAAACGCTCGTCGTAGTTAAGCCACGACCAGCCTTCGTAAGTCTTACTTGCCGCCAGAATCGCGTCCGCGTAAGCCAATAAGGGCCCATACTGAGTCGGATCCCTATGGCCTACCACGCTCGCCAAACGCAGGAACGCCCGCATCCAGTTGTGTATAGTGCGCGCCACCTTCTGCTGTCCCCCCAAACCCCGCTCACCTTTCACCCGCTTCTTTTTCCCTTTCCGCCGCCCCCTGCGCCCTTCCAGCAACTGGAAGATATCTATAAACTGTCGCCACCGAATCCTTCTGCGCAAGGAGCGCGGCACCTCCTCCCACAACTCGGTGAGGGCCACCAAGGCCGGGGCCCCTCGAGCCGCAGCCAGCCCTCCCGACCCGCCCTTCGCCGATGCCGCCGAGGCCGACGAGGTGGATGATGAGGTCGACGAGGAAGAGGACGAGTCCGAAGAACTAATCCTGGCCCGCTTCTTACCCTTCCGGGACTTGCCTCGCCTACTGCCCCTCTTCCTACCCCCGTCCACCTCCGCGTCCTTCCCCTGCGTATTACCGGAACCCCGGCCCCCCCCCCCCTCCGCCCCGACCGCCTCCGCCCCAAGAACCACACCACCCGCCCCCCCCCCCCACCTCCCCAACCTCCGGCCTGGGGAAGATGACATACTCACCTGTGGGCTGCGGGTCCTCCGCCACCGCTCTCGGCTCCCGTCCCGGCGTCAACCGCCCCGTCCGACCGCTCTCCGACGCCGCATTCCTCCACTCCTCGTGCCGGGACGTACTCGGTTCCACGTGGTCCTCGTCCTCCCCGGCAGCCTGCAAGGAGACCACAGCAGGCGACGGAGAAGACGCCCAATTGGCCCCAAAACCCCACTCCCTTCGCCGCCCCCCGCCATAGGCCCCCCCAACCCTCTCCAGCATCTCGACCTCCTCGAGCCCCTCCCAAGCCCCCCCCTCCTGACCCCCCTGCCGTTCTGGCCACCCATGGTCACCAAGCCCCGATCCACTGCGCCCCGGCCTACCCCACGGAGCCAAACCCTCAGCCCCCAGCTCAGTACCCCGGGGCTGCCCGACCACCTGCCGCCCCCTGCCCCGGCCCCTAGGCACGCCCCCCCGCAAGCCCGGCACCCCCACGCTAGCCACCCTTCTACTCCCCGACCTCTGCTCACGCGCCCCCCGCCCGCGGCCCACTCCTCCGGCAGGCCTCACCCCCGTTAATGAAGCAGGAAGCTTGTGGCCTGCACCCAGCAGAGGTCCAGGAGCCGATCCCCAACCCCCCAACCCCCCAACCCCCCGACCCTGTGGCCCCGACCAGGGCTCCTCCCCCCCCACATCGAATCACCAACTCCACTCCCCCCTATCGGCCCACTGAACCCCTGCAGACCCCCCCTCCGCACCAGTCCATCTCCCCCCACGCCCCTGCGGGTCCCTCCAGCCGGTCCCCCTACACCCCCACGGCCCGCGGACGACGGACCCTGCTCATCGCTCCCAGCTCCCTTACTGCGCCCCCGCATCCGGGATCGAGGCACTCTCGCCCCCCGCCCCCTAGACAGCCCACGCGGCGCAGCAGGAACACCCAAGCCCCGACGGCGTCTCCCCGACCCCCCCTCCCCCCACAGGCCCCCCGGAGCCTCCTCCGCCGCTCCCCCTCCCGCCCCCAAGCTCGCCGTCCCGACTCACCCGCGCCAGGACCGCCAAGCCCCGCTGCAGGACTGCCAGGCCGCTCCGCTCATCCACGGGGTCCTCTAGCTCCGTTTCCAGGCCCCCGGGGACCCACGCTGCCTCCTCCGACTCGGCCCCCCCAAGAGGCTCCCTCGTGCGATCCGCAGCCATACCGCCACCTCCGATGCAGAACCGACGCTCCAGCCCAGAAACACCGCCCAACCCCGAAACCGCCGCTCACCGCCGCTCTCGCGCCCGTGTCCCTTGCCTGCACGCACGCTCCCCCGAGTCACCTCCTCCCCGCACACGTGCCACCCCGCCGACCTCGCCGGGCAGTGCGTTGCCTAGCAACGCTCCCTCGGCGACCAATCGCCGCCCGCGGCCCGGCGTCCTCTCTCTCTTCCGCCCCTCCCTTCCTCGCTGCCCTCGCGCTGACCTCCTTGTGACCCGACCCTATCCTGCGGTGGGCCTGGGCCCACATTATCCTGCCCGCCCCGATACGGGATCCGGGCGGGCTTTCAATTTGTCCTGTAACAATGTCACATTATTTTCTAATAAGGAAGCTCTTTCCTCCAATTACTCCATTCTCTTTTTGAAATAAAGAAAATTGTATTATAAGGGAAGCCACGTCCCTTTAGTTTCTTTTGTTGCACCCTGCTTCTCGGTCATTAGTACCTTTAGGGACTCTTTATCATGGTAATCATCATTTTGTGTGGTGATGCGGGGTCCTGTTTAACGCCATTCAACATAAGCTGCTTCTGTGTTGTTCAATTTATCACAGGGCACTGACAGTTATCTCTTAGAATAAATACTTGAAAGAGAAAGTAGTTTTACTTGCAGGGTTTATTGGTTTTTGGTTTGTTTTTGGTTTGTTCCTCAGGGAGCAGATCTCTCACACATCCATCTGATAGCAAGCACTCTAGCCCTCCCCACACGCTGGCTGTATTAATTTGGCTACACTGTATCTGTAAGGGTGAATTTTCAAAACATTTATGCTCATAAAATTTGTACATATATATGTAAGTAGCTTGTACTTGCATACATGCTATTTTATAAATATCAAAACTACATGTGTGTTTTCAATTTCATGTTCATATATATGCATGCAAAAATGGGGCCGTCTAGGGGCTTTCCAGGATGAGGCCAAGAGGTATGTGCACAAGTTGCTATTGTATAAGAGACTCAGGTGTATACATTTGGCATCTTATTCATGTAATTTTGCACCTGCTAATTATCTTGTGCAATTGATATCTGACTTGTCTATTGTCTACTATTGGATTGTTCAGGTGGGAGGTCTGGGTGAACTACAGGGAGTTCAGGATGAAGAACTAGGAGGGTTTCGATGAGGGTCTGAAGAAAGACTGGGCGAACTGGCGATTTCAATTATGCAGGCATGTTTTAAAATATACTGCCTTACAAACATAAATCAGGATTTTACACAAGTCATATTTTTTTCATGCATAAAATATATACTCGTAAGTTTATAAAATAGGTAGGTAAAATATGGGCATTCAATGCATTGAAGTACACACGTCCAATGCGTTGCAGATATTTGAGCGAATGTTGGGAGGGTAGACATTAGTGCATTTTATAGCCCTTGCGAATATGATACTTGCAGATGTCAAAATACTATAGTAGATCTCCACGTGGCCATATGCAAGAGTATATGTGGCCACGTGGAGTTGTTTGAAAGTTACCCTCTTGGAGGATAGCTTTCAAACAACTGCGTGCTGCGGCATTTATATGCATGCATGGCTGTGAGCAGATGTACGCTAGTATTTTATAACCCACATGCTTTCTAAAATAAGCATAACTTTACCCTGCAACATACTCATGTATGTAGGCTTATGAGTGCATTATGCCAATGCACTGAACGTGTGTACTTTTCCTACCTATTTTAAAAATATATGTGCGTATATTTTACACACAAAAGTAAAGTAGGGCTTACTTGTGTATATTGGCATATATGCATAGAAGTCAGTGCATTTAAAACATGAACATGTCAAGAAAAATGACCAGATTTACCAGTAACTCCACCTGTTCGACCAGTCCTTCTCCAGGTCATCGATACCTGCCTAGTTCTTCAGCTTGAAGTTCCCCCCAGTTCATCCAGATCTTCCTCCAAAAACTAATCACAGCGGTGTACATAAAAATACATAATAAATGTGTTTATTGTGTACATACACAAAAATCACGTTTAATAACATTTTCGTCAGATAATTAGCTGGTGTAAAATCGCGCAAGTTGGCAAATCTACACGTGTTTTTTAAAATAGCAACTTACATGCACAAATGTTGGCCCCACCCTGAAATGCCCCAGACTGCCCTTTTTTTTAATGCTTTTATATCTGCACATGAAAGTGAAAATTCGTAATTTTTACTTTTATAAAATACGGAAAGCACGAGTATATTCTGCTTAAGCCTATACATGCTAATGCTTATGCACTTAACATTCTGAAAATTTCATACCGAAAGTGCTCTATTTTTTTTTAATACTGTTAATGAAGTTCAAATTTAAAATGTAAATCAAAAAGCATCCAAATCTATAAATCTCTCTAAAATGTTCCTTGAAATCTCCCTAAGGAGAGAGCCATTGGTTTCAGTTAGTCCATCGTGTGCAAGTCTCATTTTTAACAGACCATTGCTTCCTTCTCACATTGGTTATCTATTTAACAAATATAATGCTTTGAATGCTGAAGGATTTTGCTTCAGCTATCACCAAAGATTTATGACTTCTTCACTGTATGGCATCTCACCACCAAGGGAAGCACCGAAAGCAGAAGATTAACAAGTAACAGCAGGCTGTGGATCCTATTGTGATGGCTATTTTTCTTCTTATCATACTGAACACAATTTTCCAGCTGTCAACAGCAGAGGAGAGAAAGAGAGAGAACCAAAATGCACTGGATATTCACAGAAGGACACTCTTTTTTAAGCCAGATCTTGCATGTCTAATATTATTGGAGATGACTATATGATAATGTTATTCTTTGGAAAAAGACCTAGTGTGATCGCAGGGTGAAAATAAGAGAAAAGCTGCGTGAAAGGTTGTTATATTCAATCTGCGAGGGTATCCGAAAAATTAAATTTCATATCTCTTGTAAGGGACTTGCCTGGGACTAACCTAATGGATGATAATAGAAATATAAACAAGTAATGAAATTATGGGATGAGACTGGAATTGTATGAATCTTTATTATAGGTATGTTATAAAGCCCCCAAAACCCTGAATCATAGGCTGCAGACCTCTCCCTGACAAAGCATTCTTCATTACATGATAAAATGAAAAATATGGACACAGAGCTCTTGACAACATGACCTGGTGAATACAAGCTTACTCCAATATATACTTCATATTATGCTTCTTTAGGATCACAGCATGCAAGATATTTAATACATCTCAGAGATGTATTAAATTAGCCAGCTCTTTGACTTAGATTGAGATCCTAATGATAGAATATGCGTATAAAGAAATACTGACCGGTTAACAAGCATTGGGCTGGATTTTAAGAGTTAGGTGCGGGCGTAGATTTGTGCGCACAACCTGGCGCGCACAAATCTACACCCGATTTTATAAAATCCGGGGTCGGCGTGCGCAAGGGGGTGCACACTTGTGCACCTTGCGCGCGCCAAGCCCTAGGGGAGCCCTGATGGCTTGCCTCGAAGGGAACTTTCCTTCCGCCCCCCACCTTCCCCTCTCTTCCCCTACCTAACCCGCCCTCCAGCCCTATCTAACCTCCCCGACCTTTGTTGAATAAGTTGAGCCTGCCTCTGGGCAGGCGTAGGTTGCGCGTGCTGGTGCGCGATCCCCCGTCTCGGCCGCTGTGCCGGAGGCCTCGGTCCCACCCCCGCCCCACCCCGCCCCCTCCCCACCTCTTTTTTAAGCCCCGGGACATATACACATCCTGGGGCTTGCGCACGTCGCTGGGCCTATGCAAAATAGGCTCGGCGTGTGCAGGAGCGGGTTTTCGGGGTTACTCGTGTAACCCTTTTAAAATCTGCCCCATTATGCATTCAGCCTATTAAGCTCAGGGATTTCTTCAGAAATGCCTGAGCATCATAGGATGAAAGTATAAGTTTAATTTTACAGTTCTTTGACCTCTCTCTCACACACAAATGTATCTGGAATTTTGATCACCATGAGGACAATTTTCAAAGGTAAAGAGCAATTTTCAACATACATATTTTCCACAATGCACGTACATTTAGCCAGATTTAGAGCAGGTATTCGCAGGGGAGTGCTTTGGGTGTGATCCGGGAAATAATGCTTGTAGATTGTATTTTCAAGCTTGCGTACATTATTTTCTTTGTGAAATCCACATGCAGAAAAAGCAGGTGCAGGCCATTTTTACCCATGGCAAATATCCAAAGGCAAAGAATATACATGTTTTCTGTTTGAAACTTGGGGCTTACAGTCAATGGGTTAAAAAGTAGCCACAAAATTTGTCCCATAGTAGACAGGATGAAAATTACCCCTTTCCCCCGCCCCTGCAATTTTCGTAATTGAAATATTGTACGTTTATCCAATAGATAAGGATATTGGATACCATACTGCTTAAGATAGACGAAATTAAAAATAATTTGAAGCCACAGTGGATGAAAACTGCAAATTTCTTTCAAGCATGTTTCCAGTTTCTTTTTAACTATGGACATTATAATCATGAAATTTTATCAATGTTGTCTCCAAATCAGGTCGTATTTTCCTAGGGCAGCATCATCCTCTATGTGCTACATGTAATCTACTGCTGGTTTCTAAGCATCCTCTCTACTCCACGATCTCCTTCTTACTTTATCTTACTTCTATAGCTCCCTCTCTGTTTAGTCCCCCATTTATTCTTCTTGAAATCTTGCCTAAAAGTCACACTACCTCCTTAAGATTTCTGCAAGAACCACGGCCAATGGTTCCCTCTTGACTTCAAACAAGGCTTTGTTTCTGAAAATCTCCAAAACTGACCTCCATTTCTTATTCTTGCAATGGTGGGGCAGGAGCGACTCGTGTCCCATGAAAAGCCTTCACAGGGCCTTACAGATGGGTACGTGATTGGGGGAGAGAGAGACCGGGAACCGGAGGATATGTGGATAGGGGTCAGGGAAGATTTTGTTTGTTTTTGTGACAGGGACAGGACTTAATTTTAAAGCAAAAGGAAAAGAAACAAAACTGTGTTTGTTTTTCTTTCATTTCTTTTTTTAAATTAAATGATGCCAAAGCACATTCCTGGTGCCATTCAACTACCAGGCTAGCCCATGAATATTTCAAAATTTGGATACATGGAATTTGCCTTGACTTCTAAAAATAGAAGTTAAACTGAACCCCTGGTTGCAGCAATCATAATCTGTTTCCAAATTCCAACTTCATCCCATGTTTGCGATATCCATTGATATCACTCTTTAGCTGCAATCCTTCTGGTGATGAACCTGTCAACTGAACCAGTTTGTAAATTCTGTTCCATAGTTAATTTTATATATGCATATATGTTGTCAACTGTATTCCCTTCTTTTGTATAGCTATGCATGTTAATATCACTATACAAACAGGGAGGATGCCTGTATATGGGTGTGCACAATTTTACTATAGTATTTTATAACATGCGCATTTCTCATATGCACATATATAATATGCATATGTTTGCTAAACGTGTGTGTATGTAGGCCTACAAGAGAATACATATGAAGCACTGAAATGAAATATTTCAATGCATTGAGAGGTAGATTTTCAAAGGGTTACGAGCATAAGATATGCGCGTAACCCCCGAAAACCTACCCCTGCGCGCACGAGCCTATTTTGCATAGGCTCGGCGGCACGCGCAAGACCCGGGACACGCGTATGTCCCTGGGCTTTGAAAAAGGGGCGAACCGGGGGCAGTCCAGGAGTGGTCCGGGGGCGGGACCGAGTCCTCCGGCACAGTGGCCTGTGCCAGGGGATGGCGCGCCGGCAGCTGGCCGGCGCATGCAAGTTACTCCTGCCTTGGGCAGGCGTAACTTTTGGAACAAAGGTGGGGGGGGGGATTTAGGTAGGGCTGGGGGGCGGGTTAGGTAGGGGAAGGGAGGGGAAGGTGGGGGAGGTGGAGGAAATAGAGGAAGACTGTGCGGCTCGGCGTGCGCAAGTTGCACAATTGTGCACCCCCTTGCGCATGCCGACCCTGGATTTTATAACATGTGCGCGGCTGCACGCGCATATTATAAAATCGCGCATAGATTTGCTTGCGCTGGGTTGCACGAACAAATCTACGCCCGCGCGCAGATTTTAAGATCTGCCCCTGAATGCATGTACTTTACTCACCTATTTTAAATATTCAGACACACATAATTTACGTGTGAAAGTAAATGAGGACTTAATTGTTTAAGTTCTCATTTGCATGCTTAACTCAGCCAATTTTGTAACATGCACATGTCAAAGAAATTACCAATTTTATCAACTGGTCCATTAGTTTGCATAGTCCTTCTTCAGGCCATCAAGACCCTCCTCCTCCAGTTTACCTGGACCTACCCCTCAGTCAGTGCTACACAATAACACATTCATGATCACTTATGCAGATAATTAGCAAGTATAAAATTATGCGATAAGCTGGAAAAAGTATGCGCATACATGTCTTTTAAAATAGCAACTTACACATGCACATATTGACCCTGACCCAGAATACCCTTAGACCACCCCTTTTTTAAGCATGTACAGTATATTCGCATGCAAAAATGAATATATGCACATTCTTGCTGTTGTGTTTCCAACCACTGCACAGCCTCCCTTCCACCAGAGGACCCTAGTGAGCCTGGCTCCGAACTACTAGCACGTCTTTGGTCCCTGGCCTCCGCCTGTCCTACAGCCTCTGCGCCAATAGAGGACCTCCACAAGCTCTTGCCCCTGGCTGGTCAAGCCCCTCTCTTCTGCCTGTAACCTACTTAGACTCCTGCCCTACTCAGTCCTACCTCTCCCATGCCTAAATGCTTCAGCATTGAGTTCCCTTGGGCTTCTTGCTCAGCCACTCATGCCTTGCGGCCTTTTCCAGGTCATTCTCTGGATTTTCTCGTGGCCTCCGGGACTTCTGACTCTTGTTTCCTTGAGCCTTGTTCCTTGGCCTTGGGCCTTCTGTTTCCTGGTTCCTTTGCCTGTCCTGTGGCTCTCGGCCTTCTCTCCTGTCAGGCCTGCCTGAGACTCCCAGGTCTCTTCTGTTGTCAGGCCTCCCTGTTTCCTAGCCTCTGGCCTAACCCTGAGACTCCTAGGTTTCTCCTTGTTTCTAGGCCCCTCCCTGCCTTGCCCCTTGGGGCTTTCATTTCCTCGCTGCCTTTAGGCATTCTATGTTCTATGTTCTGTATAGTCCTTGTCCTGTCTTGTCCCAGTTCCACTCTTACCTTCACCCTGTCCCAGTGTTCTAGTCCAACCTTACCTGCACCCAGCTCCTGTGTTCCAGTTCCACACTTACCTGCACGCAGTTCCAGTGACTGAGCTCCTTCCCAGCCTGCACCTCGCTCCAGAGCTCCATTCCAGCTTCTCTTCGTCCCTGACTTCCAGCACAGTCTGCGCTGGTTCCTGTTCCAGCCTCACCCTTGACCACCCATGCTTAGCTGCAACCTTGCCCTCCTGTGCCACTCCTGCCCAAACCCACAACACTTTTATCTATTTATTTATTTATCGAGTTTTATATAACGTCGTTCGGTTCCGCCATCACAACGGTTTACAAGTTTCGATCGGAGACAGACAATTTACAAGGGAAATACAAAGATCAGGTTTTATAAAATATGCGATATGACGGTAACCTTTAAACAGGCATGCAGGTGTACATGTGCGCGTGTTCATTGGCCCGCACTTAGGGACACAGTCATTTTATAATATATGTGCGTATATGCGCGCATGTTATGAAGTAGCCTGGATGTGCATACATGTGTGCTCAGTTTTAAATGGACGCGTGCATGTGCAAATGCTGTTTCTATCATGTAAGTGGGGGGATTTTAAAAGAATGCGTGCTGGGTGTATTACTTGTGATTGAATGTATTGGTTTAATTTTTTTTTCCTTTTTTGGCTCTGTATTAGAATTTAGGTTATAGAACTTTAAACCAATATGTATCAACTGTATTGTTTGTAAATTCTTGACTCATTCATTGACAAGCTGATATTGCTGTCTACTATGTTTAAAATGCATTAAAAATGCATTAAAAAACAAAAACAAAACGCATGCTGACGCCATTACCAATTTTCCTGGTTTATTCCCTGTTCATCCAGGTAAGGGATAGGACTTCCAAACCCCCCCTAATAGCCTCCCTTCCCCCTTGTTAGCCACTACCTTTAAAACCCCACTGATCTGCCTATATTCTTTTTGTTTTACTACTTACACGCTATCCATAGTAGAAGTAAAGTTGCGCAGCAGGGGATCCCAGCACATGCCAGTGCGTGTAAATATTTCAAGTTTAAATCCCAGGATGCCATACCCTGCCCAGGCCACACCCACGCTCCACCCTCTTTTGTAAACTTTTTATTTGTGCACGCAGCGGGAGATAACACGCATATTCGGGCGGCTTTTAAAATCTGCTCGGCCTGAGCTGGCCTGACTTGTGCACATATCTCCCGGTTTTGGTGTGCGCCAGGCTTTTAAAACACACCTTTATGCATGTAGTGGCTACTTACGCATGAGGATACTAATTTTTACATTTGGAACACTTAGAATTTGCCTGTATGCATTTAACAATTGAAACCTTAATACTGGTCTTTCCAGTAAGAGTCCTAAGCACAAATAGCGTTTCTGTTATAATATTTCCGTAAACTGTGCAGGTACATAAAGTATATTCTGGACTAAGCAGGACGGCATTTAGAAATAGAATGTGTAATGCCCCGTGCCCAATTACCTTGTGGGGTATTCCTGGGTCTGAAACTGACCTTACAGGAGCCATTTTTGGGCAGACTCCTTCAGTCCTTGTGTTCTTGGCGCCTGGTGTTTCCACCTGGGGATGAAGTTCTTAGTGGGTGGGATTTCCCTCCCTTCACTCAGGAAAACAAATGGGACTGTGAACAAGGCTGGCAGTATGTACAAATATATACAGGTTTATTAGACTATATCATTATAAACATTTCTACATGATTATGTACATTGCTAACAGGATATCAAACAGCACATTTATAGGTTTGTGGATATTAATCTCAGACTATGCAACTATATACATTTCTACAAGATAGAAAGTACATTTAGCTATTTGGAAGTGTCAGTCCCCATAGAATATCACCATAAAGAATAGGAGGGACCTCTTGCATTCCCATTTGATCAAGTACCATTAGCCTACCCTCTTTACCTCAAGTCTCACCCATGTAAATTAATGCAACTTGACTGCTGTGTACTATTGTCATGAGGGTAGGAATCCATTGTGTCAAAACTGCTTCTACCATCTTCTCTACCCCCTTCTGCTCCACTCTACTGAGAGGTACACACTGTCCTGGGGAACCTGATTCCTTCTTCTGATCCATTGCTAGGATCTGCACCCTTATGAAGGACTCAACTCCACCTCTTAATCCACTTCTGGAGTCTCTGTCCTCCATCGCCTCTCAATTTACTGCTGGGATCCACTCCCTCCTGGGAGTCACAATGTTAGCTCCTGATCAGCTGCTGGAATCTCTGTCCTGGGGGACCTGATGTCACTTCCCGATCTGCTGCTGAGCCCACATCCTCCTGGGGGACTTGACATCACCTCCTGATCAGCTGACAAGGTCTGCACCTTTCTGGAAGAACCAATGTCACCTCCCAATCAGATGCTGGTGTATTTGTCCTTCTGGGGGACCTAATATCATCTCTGTCTGTACAGCCAATTTCCTTAGGTTTTTCTTCCTTGGTGGGAGGAGTTTCCTTTACTTGGGTTTATAGCTCAACTAGGCTTAAGGCTTGCTCATTGTTCATAAGAACATGCCATACTGGGTCAGACCAAGGGTCCATCAAGCCCAGCATCCTGTTTCCAACAGTGGCCAGTCCAGGCCATAAGAACTTGGCAAGTGTCCAAAAACTAAGTCTATTCCATGTTATTATTGCTAGTAATAGCAGTGGTTATTATCTAAGTCAACTTAATTAATAGCAGGTAATGGACTTCTTCTCCAAGAACTTATCCAATCCTTTTTTAAACACAGCTATACTAACTGCACTAACCACATCTTCTGGAAACAAATTCCAGAGTTTAATTGTGCGTTGAGTGAAAAAGAACTTTCTCCGATTAGTTTTAAATGTGCCACATGCTAACTTCATGGAATGCACCCTAGTCCTTCTATTATCCGAAAGAGTAAATAACCGATTTACATCCACCCGTTCTAGACCTCTCATGATTTTAAAGACCTCTATCATATCCCCCCTCAGCCATCTCTTCTCCAAGCTAAAAATTCCTAACCTCTTTAGTCTTTCCTCATAGGGGAGCTGTTCCATTCCCCTTATTTTGGTAGCCCTTCTCTGTACCTTCTCCATCGCAATTATATCTTTTTTTGATTATGGCTCTCTGTGATTCCAGCTCAGCTAAGCCCATGACCAGTTATTCACTTTTATCCAGCCTGGAGAGCCCATCTCCTCTAAGTCACAAGACCAAAATCGGGAAAAATTATGGAAAGAGGAAAAAGTGCAAGCTCTTTCATCCTGCCTGGCTTTTCTTCTTTCTGCTTTGAGAACCAGGTACCCAAGGGTTCTGACCCCCTTACATTCTGGGCAGGGGCGGGTTGGCCTATCAGGGCTTTGGGCATGCCCTGGTGGTGGGCCAGTCTACCCAATCACATGGCTGGTGTTGGTCCCAGCAGCCCCATGCTCATGGAGCTGCTGCAACCAAGTTCCCAGCTCTTCTTGCAGAGTGGGAGCCTCCTACTCACTGACGTTTCTCACACAGTTCCTGATCCTCTCCCCACCTGCAGCCACCTCTCCTCCCCAGCTGTGGCTCTGCTGGTAGAAGGCAGCCAGGAGGCCTCCTGCAGCTGCCTCACCGCCAGCTCCATGCCTCATGTCTCCTCTGCCGATTCAACACTCTGCCGCAGGGCCCAGCAAAAGAAATAAAAACAAAACAACTAAACAGAGTACTGGCGACTTGCAGCCCACCCTTCCCATGGCAGCAGGCAGCCCACCAAGTCACAGTTATCTTGTGGTTTTGCCTGGACTCCCTAACCACCAATAAGTGAATAAAAAGATTTTTGATGATTCACAGGAGCTTCTGCAGCTTTTAAACTCTGGGAGGGAGAAGAGAGTTTATGAATAACTGGGCATGTGTGCGACGAGCAAACAGAGTCTCTGTGTAAATGTGTATGTGTGACTGTGTGTGTATGTGTCAGTAAACAGGTGAGTGTATGTGTAACTGATCATGTTTGTCAGTGTGTATGTATGATCATCATGTGTGTCAGCCCGTAAAGTGTATGTGTGACTGATCATGTGTGTATCAGCATGTGAGAGTATATATGTCATTAGGTGTGTGTGACTCAGCATGTGGAAGTATATATGTGACTGATTGTATCAGCGTCTGAGAGTGTATATGTAACTGACTGTATGTGTCAAGGTGTGTGTGTGTGATTATATGTGTGTCAGCATGTGAGAGGGTATGTGTGATCCTGTGTGTATCAGAATCTGAGAATGTATGTGCGATCCTGTGTATGTCAGTGTTTGAGTTTATGTGTGACTCTGTGTGTGTGTTAGAGAATGTGTATACGAGAGCAAAAAGAGAAAGTCTATGCACACCCCAACAATCTCAAGGTGTTTGGAATCAAAAGTTCCCAGGGGAGAGCGGGGGATTTTTTATTTTCATTGGGGCCGATTTTAAATTTTGCGCTCGCGGGGTACATTTGTGCGCGCTACCCAGCGCGCACAAATGTATACCCGATTTTATAACATGCGTGCGCTGCCGCGTGCATGTTATAAAATCCAGGGTTGGCGCGTGCAAGGGGGTGCACACTTGTGCACCTTGTGCGCGCTGAGCCCTAGGGGAGGCCCGATGGCTTTCCCCGTTCCCTCCAAGGCCGCTGTGAAATCAGAGCGGCCTTGGAGGGAACTTTTTTTTTGGTCCCCCCCCACCTTGCCCTCCCTTCCCCTACCTAACCCACCCCCCAGCCCTACCTAAATCCCCCCACCTTGTTTCGTAGAGTTACACCTGTCTCTGTCATTGGTTTTAATTATTGCGTGTTTGATGTATCTGCTTTTTGAAATGTATTCTGGTTTGGGAAATTTTAAAAAAAGTTTGTTTTTAATTATTGAATTTTGCAAAAGCTGATCGTGGCGCGCGTCGGCGTGTTATCCGCGTAACTTTACTGCTGGATCCGATAAGGAGCAAATCTGGCGATCTCAAGTTTTAGGACTTTCAGCACAGCAGGAGGGTTCAGGATCAAGTGAGGGACTTACAGGTTGAAGAACCAGAGGGGTTTGAAGATCTCAATAGCAACTCGACAAACTGGTGGACTAATTGGAAAAACTGGTTTTTCTCTCGCGCGAGCATGCTTTAAAATCCGCCTGCATACACCCTTAAAAGCCACTAAAGCCCTAGCGGAAATACACGCGGGATTTTACTTGAGCCACCGCTTAAGATTACGCGCACACGTACGCGTGGCGGGGGGAATTTAAATGATACGTGCAAATGTGCGTGCATGA